>NW_020172779.1:8569661-8631042 GCF_003031525.2 Neophocaena asiaeorientalis asiaeorientalis
AAAAAAAAAAAAAAAAAAGTAGAAGTCCACTGGCTGGAGGTTTTGAATTGTTCTGGTTCACCTGACAAAAGGGGGACAGAGTTCTTTTCTTTTATCTAATCCCCTGATTCCTTTCTGGAATATAGAAGTGATGCTTGGAGTTGCAGCAGTCATCTCTCCACATGAGGATGGAAGCCAAGATCAATGATAGTGCATCACAAAGCATGAAGGAGCCTTTAGCTCTGCACTGGTGCCCTTCAGACTTGCCATTACATGGGAAAAAAACGACCCCTAACCTGATAGATTTTCTGTGGCTTACAGTCAATAGCAATCCTTAATGATGCAGAATGGCAAGGCACGTGTCTTCAAAATTAGAGATGCTATTAAATTGCTTTTAAGGAAAAATGCACCCATTTGAGTAAAAATTGGTAGAGGAAAGGCAGAGCAAGAGGAAGGGTCTGGCCAGATTTGGGAGCAGAAGCAGAAGTTCACATCCAAATATGTATGATGGTAACTCACATATAAGAACAACTCTCTCCCCTCCATCAGCACCAATCACACAGAAGCAGAGGCCAGGGCAGGGGCAGGAGCAAGGGTGAAGCTAAAGCTTTGTAAAAACTCAATAATTCAGGGAAATTCCCTGATGGCCCAGTGGTTAGGACTCTGCACTTTCACTGCTAAGGGTCCGGGTTCGATCCCTGGCCGGGGAACTAAGATCCCACAAGCCGTGCATGCAGCCAATAAATAAATAAACAACAAGCACTTTTTTTTTAATGTGAAAAAAAACCCCTCAATAATTCAGTGACTTGGTCAGTTGGTGAATTGGCTTTTAGAAAATTAGCTTTCAGCCAATTAATTTTTTTTTTTTTTTTTTTGCACAGGCTCCGGATGCGCAGGCTCAGCGGCCATGGCTCACGGGCCCAGCCGCTCCGCGGCATGTGGGATCTTCCCAGACTGGGGCACGAACCCATGTCCCCTGCATCGGCAGGCGGACTTTCAACCGCCGCGCCACCAGGGAAGCCCACCACTGCTCTTTTTAATGTCTCCAGAGTTTTGCCTTTTCCAGAATGTCATATAGCAGGAATCATACAGTATGCAGTCTTTTCAGACTGACTTCCTTCCTCCACTCAGTAACATGAATTTAAGTTTCCTCTGTCTTTTCATGGCTTGATAGCTCACTTCTTTTCAGCAGTGAATAATATTCCATTATCTGGATGTACCCCAGTCTATTTATCCACTCACCTACTGAGGGACATCTTGGTTGCTTCCAAGTTTGGGCAATTACAAATAAAGCTGGTATAAACTTCTGTGTGTGGGGTTTTACGTGGACATAAGTTTTCAGCTTTGGGGGATAAATACCAAGGAATATGATTGCTGGATCATATAGTAAGAGTATGTTTAGTTTTGTAAGAAGCTGCCAAGATTGCATCAATTTTGATGAGAAGAGTTGTTCAAACATGAGAGAGCTCCTGAAAAATGGTATTTGGTGTCTAAGGAGTGGGGTAAGAGGGGAATGGGGGGGCCAACAATGCCAAAGAAGGGCAAGTAGGTGAAGAGAGTAAAGACTGACACACCTGTCTCACAATTGCCGAGGCTGGGTGTAGTTAGACACCTCATCTTCGAACCTGATTCAGCCTTCAGTGAACTAGAGCTGCCAACTCCAGCCACACCCTGCCTGCCCTTAGAAAATCCACCAGCTGGTTGTAAAAGTCACAAGTCATTAACTCAATGCACTCATTTTCCAACTGGCTTCTCCTGCAAAGAAAAATCTTTCTCATATTTCCCATTTTCCATTGTACAAAGCACCCAGTTCGTGCTCAGAAATACTAGCTGTAGGTCATAATACAATGAGCCAACTTATTCTGAAGCCCAGCCTAGCGTCCACACCCCAAACCTGAGTCTTCTCATTACTTACGAGGGGTGTGTCCATCAGGGCACACCGTTGTGCTGGAGATTGGGACCACACGTTACTCATTCCCCTTCCCTCTGGGCTGTAGCCAGTTGACAATAGACACAGGAGCCAAATAGGGACAAGAGAATCAGTTTCATCAATAACAGCAAGGTCCCCGTAACTTGCTTACCGTCGTGGTTTTCCAGCAAATCATCCCCCTGCCCTGCCCTGCATGGAAGGTAGATGGGCCAGTACGGTAGGATGAACTTATTAACCAATCTACCTCTTGCTTTTTTGCTTTAGGTGCTGCTAAGAAGCCAGAGAATGGTGAGCTCATGAGGCTGCCTGTGCCTGGGCACAGATGCAACAAGAGGCAAGAGCGCTGCCGTGAATGAGCGCCCTGACCTTGCCCAGCAGAGCAGCGTGGCTGCCGAATGCCTAGCCTCTCACCAGCCCTCCAGTGGAGGAGTCCATGCTCTTCCTGTCTGCTCATGGGGTGGGAGGAGGAGACAGAGAGAAACCCACCATCCCAGTTTGCCTGGGCTGAAGCATTCCTGAGATGTGGGGCTTTCAAGACTAACACCAGAAAGTCCTTGATGAATCAGAACACAAGTTGGTCACCTTGCACTTTCCTCAAGCCTTAGCAAATATGTCCTCTCTCAAGAGGGAACTACAATGTGGAGAGAAGGAAAGATGGGTTTCTTCCTACAGTGGCTCCAGGGCTCCCCCTAGGCTGATGAGAACTGGGGCGGTTAGTGGATGGGATGTGGGTGAGAGGATAAAATCTGGGAGGTAGATACAACACCACCTTAACAGTGTTACCGAACTAGGTTCGTTTGCCCAGACGTGCAGCAAGCCAAACGCTGAGACACCAAGGTTTGCAGCAGAGAAAAGGATTTATTCACGAGGCAGCTAAGCCAGGAGATGGGAGAACTAGTCTCAGATCCACCTCCCGGAAGGTGAGGGGCTTGGGACATTTATGGGTAAATCTGAGGCATGGGGAGCAAGGGGAACAGTGATTGGGGACAAGGAAAAAGTGAGGTAATCGCCATTCTGCGCAGGTGTAGCTAAGTTACTTGCTTTTTCATGGGACTCGTGTTCAGCAAATGGGTGCATTAACATGTTCTGAGGGTAGAGTTTTTGGTCCTCTGAGGTCAAAAGGTCACCAAGTGGACATTCATGCATGTCCCGTTGGAGGGTCAGTGGTCCTAACCAATCTTACCAGCTCAAGCTCCAACTGACTACAAGTTCCTGAAAAGCAACTAGGGCAAACATCTTGTGGTTTAGGCTACGTGACACTTGGAGGGCACGCGGTTTTTTGCAGCAATAGTAAAAGCGCGCTTGATCAGTGATGGCAGGTTACAAGTTTAATGGATCTAACTAATGGTTACCCTCAATTTCAAAAGTACTCCTCTCAGAACTATTACATTTAGAATGGATAAACAACAAGATCCTACTGTATAGCACAATGAACTATATCCAGTCTGGGATAAACCATAATAGAAAGGAATATTAAAAAAAGAATGCATTTATGTGTATAACTGAGTCACTCTGCTGTACAGCAGAGATTGGCACAACATTGTAAATCAACGATACTCCAGTAAAATAAAATAAAATAAATACCTAAAAATAGAATTACAAAAAAAAAAATGCTCTCCATGGTGGGACTACTGGTGATCTTTAAGTTCTTTAATGCTTTTCTATTTTTTTCCCCAACTTTCTAAAATAAACATCTGTAACATGGTAATCAGAAAAAAAAAACCCCACTAAATTATAGTTAAACAAAAAGAATAAGAAAAGATCAGTAATTTATATAATAAAACCCATTTTTAAAATGAGATCATTTTCTCCTGTACACTAGATGGGGTGTATACTCTGGAAGTATTTATCAATTGATGCGGAAAGATGAGTAAGGAAAATGAAAAACATATTCCAAGTTTACCCTGGATGACCTTTGGATTATGGTAGTATTGCAAATTTTAAGAAGTATCTGTTCCACAACTCTCCCCTTCTCAATTGTAATCAACTCAAGTACTTCTCTGGATTCTCTCAAAACAGACTATATCATCCTATTCCTTCCCTATCCTATTCCCAAATATCTTTGCTGACTTGAAAGTGTGATTTAATGTTATGCTCTCCATTTCAGTAGCATTTGCTACCTTTTGAGCAAGCATGGTTGAAGATACAATTTGCTCTCTTACTCACCTAACTGATGGGAGATTCTACAGAGATGGATTTTTGGTCTTGATTCAGCTGCTTTCTGAATATATGTCCTTAAATGTCCCCGAGACTCAGGCTCTTCAACCAGAGTGGAGCTGGGAGGCGCTTTTCCCCCAAGCTTCAGAGTGCCCCCGGGGACCTCGATCACAAACAGTGAGTGTGGGAGTGCTCTGTATACTGTAGGATACTGTCTATATATTTGCAACTCGGGATCAAGGGACTGACTTTTTGCCGTAGGTGTCAGGATACATAGAAAGCAATCCAACTAGAAAATTTTAAATGTATTCATTCATTCATTCATTCATTCTTGTATCCGAAAGGCATTTCCTGGTCAGCACCATCATCCCTGTGCTCAGAGCTGGAGACCCAAAGATGAATAAGGTAGTTTCTAACCTGAGGCTGAGTCTGAGAGGTATCAGTGATTCTGCAGGCTCCCAGACCACCTTCTACCCACCCCTCTTAGTCCTGGGCTCTGGGACAATAATGGGACCATGATAAGACAAGTCTGCTAGGACTGAAGAGCAAAACTTCCAGCTACTTCTCTACTGGTGACTGATAGAAACTTGCATTTTTCTTTCCTTTTACCCAAAGGGAAAAATAAACACTTTATAACTGACAAAAGTCCTTCAGTCAGGAAATTGGACTCAGACCTAGAGAAAACAGTCAACACATGAATTAGCAGGAAGAAAAGATCTTCCTTAAAGAGCTTCTGTGGGGCAACCGCTGAAGAGACTAAAAATAAACCCTTTGAAAAACAGCAGGTGGGTCTCATTCCCTTCATATAAGTTTATGGCAAATTCCATTTCAAGCTTTGTCTTGGAGCAAAGAAATAATTAAACACATATAGGCAGACACACTCAGATAGAGGAACCTCCACTCCTTGAGGACTGAGGCTGAGGGAAGATAAGGATGATTCACATTCCCATGGACCAGATCTGCTTCACAAGAAGGCACCACCCCATCGAATGAGGTAGCTGCTGGAAGCCACCCAGCTCCCCCAATACCACATCTTAGCTCAGCCCCTCGTGCCCCACACACACCTGCCTTATGGGTATCTGAAACTCAGCCCCATTGTAATTTCATTCTTTTAGGTTAAGACATTGTCCCTGGTATATAACCCACTCCGGGTGTTGGCAAAATTGGGAAAGATTAGGTGAGTCAAATTCCAAACATTTGCAGGAAGGAAGGAGTTAAGAGTGAATCGTTCAGAAAGGAGAAGCCCTCCTAGGATGTCTACCAAGAGAATGCTCAAGCCTGGTGGTTCTCAAACTTCAGTGCGCCCGAGAATCACCTGGAAGGCTTGTGGAAATAGAGCGCTCCTTCACGCTCGCTTACAGTTGGCTAGATAAGGAATTTCAGCTTCAAAAGTACGTATCCTCTAATTGCTTTCTTTTTATTTTTTCATATACACTGAATTCCTTGAAACTGCCTATCAAGTATATCAACAGATTTCTTCAATAAAGAGCTTGTTTTTATGTTAGATAGCCAATGGATTTTGGAAATCTTCCCAAGAATGTTCTGAAGTCATGTACCTTAACACCCTATGATTTATTATCCTTGTTGCACAATTATCTGATGTAAGGAAGAGCCTGTTAGTTTTTGTATTTGTATAAAATAAGCCATAACATCATTTTATCATTGAAAACAAACCAAAGGCACATATGCTCAACATTTGGAGGCTGATCCTCCAGTGTCTCCTGGTATCTGATGTGGCTGAGATTTCTTTACCTTATTTTAATATGCTATTACATAATTTTACTTTCTTTTTCAATTTTACCTTCTTACATTTTTTAAAAAGAATTATTTATTTTAAAAACTGGGACTTCCCTGGTGGCGCAGTGGTTGAGAATCTGCCTGCCAATGCAGGGGACACGGGTTCGACCCTGGTCTGGGAAGATCCCACATGCCACGGAGCAACTAGGCCCATGGCCACAACTACTGAGCCTGTGCTCTAGAACCCGCGTGCCACAACTGCTGAGCCTGCGTGTCTGGAGCCTGTGCTCCGCAACGAGAGGCCACGACAGTGAGAGGCCCACGCCCCGTGATGAAGAGTGGCCCCCGCTTGCCACAACTAGAGAAAGCCCTCGCACAGAAATGAAGACCCAACACACCCAAAAATAAATAAATAAATAAATAAATAAAAATAAAATAAAATAAAAACTGAAGTATAGTTGATTTACAATGTTGTGTTATTTTCTGGTGTACAGCAAAGTGATTCAGTTATACATATAAATTTACTTTTTAATTTTAATGTTCATTAATTATATGTGAATATTTTAAAATATTTTTATTATTTCTATGTGTTTTTGAAATGAGGGCATCTCCCCCATGCTCAATCTATCATCTTGAGTGAGAAGTATGACCATGTGCTCTCAACCCTTTTCAGTTCCCAGCAGACTCTAGGAAGTCCATCTCAGGACATCCCCAAAAGCCCAGAGATCAATTTGCAAAACTCCCTTGGCTGTCTTTTAGAGAAATCTCAAAGTTACCATTTCTGTTACTGTTCTTTATTCAGGGAACATGGTGTGTCCATGGTTTGTCTAAATGCTTCTTTATTTCCTTGGTTCAATTAAATATAGAGAGATGAAAAGGAGGGGAAATGAAGACACTTGTTCAGGCTCTTATCTGAGGTGAATAAGAGCATATATTGCTATTTCCCACTTTTCAACCCCACACTGTAGCATATTTACCCCAGGAAAATCAAACCCATATTAGCTTAAAAACTGTTCTGTATGCTCCATGGGAGCAGGTTGTCAGTGTCATTCATGGCTGTATCCCTTGTACTTAGCAAGGTGCCTAATGCATAGGGCTATGTATAATCTGTCTACCAACTGAATGGGCACCCCTAAGGAGTAAGCAAGATGTACTTGATTAAATCTATTTCCCATTTGAAGAAACTGAGAGTCAGAGTCACAGCCAGGCACCACAGGTAGGACTAGAAGCCTGAATTTCTAACATTGACCCAATTTAACACATTCTAGGAGAAACAATACATACAATGTTGTTGATGATTTAGTGGCTAAATTGTCTTATTCATCTACATGTTCATATGAATACATAAAAGATAGTCAATAAGTTGCTTGTTCGATTATAATAATGAAATGAATTAGTATGATTACATTAATTATCCATTTGCTTCTTGATATTTTTGCGCTCATGGCACATCTTAGAATTGAGTAACAGCATTAAGAACCCTCTCCCCAGAAAAATGCACATCTGTACAAACGCACTCAAACACATAAAATTGTGCGTCAATTTTATAAGGTAGCCAGAGCTTCTAAAGCTGAGTTAAACCTTAAAAACTCTCTTTCAAAATCTTGAAATTTTAGGGGCTACAAAGGGCTTTAAAGATGATTGATTTCAATGTCCTTACTCCTATCAATATAAAACTGAAGATTAGAGATAGGAAGTCACTGGTAGATTGATTTTAGAGTGTGTACACTCAGTAGCCGTGGGATACCTACTGGGAACGTGTAGCAGAGAGCCCTCCTTTGGGAGTCCTTCTCAGAGTTAGCTGGGGAAAGAGACACTCCACCTCCCTGGGATACCAGTCTTGTGGACAACTGTTTTCCTCCTTACTCTCACCAGCCTGAGCTTCCTATTGGCAGAAATGATCTGCCCAAAGCTTCAGAGATGTTTAGGAGAAGCCCAGAGACTAGAATTCAGGTCTCCTAACTTCCAAGCCATTGCTTTTTCCATGACAAATTTTGTCTTTTTTTTGTTTTGCTTTATTTTTCTCTTCTTTTTTTCTAAAACTGAGGTATATTACTTTCAGGTACACAACATAATGATTTGATATTTGTATATATTGCAAAATGATCAACACAGTAAGCCTAGTTAACACCCATCACGTCACACAGGTACAGGATATTTTTTTCTTGTGACGAGAACTTTTAAGATTTCCTCTCTTAGCATCCTCAAAGTCTCTTCAAACCTTTTCCTCCGCCCTCCCAGCCAGCCGGTCTCCTCCCATTCTGCTTCTGGGCTCCATTTTCACTGACTGCTTTCTTATATAATACACCCCCCCCCATTTTTTAATTAAAAAGGAACAAAAATTTCAGTCCATAACGTGATAAATATTTAGATTAGGATGATTGAAACCAAAAATTACTTAATTACTTGTACATTCCCATTTTAAGTCTCCTTAAATCAAACTCTTATAAATCAGTCAATAATGACACGTAACTCCTTCCAACTCTGAGAAAACAACATAAATATCACAAGCTGATGAGATAACAGGTGACATTTTAAATTATGTCCTGAAAATGTCACTAGCGGTTTGGGCAAATCTTTATTATGCTAAAATAAATTAAAATTAAAACTAATATTATTTGTGGAGAGATATGGGTACAGAACAGAATTAAGATTTGCCTAACACACTGTGATTAAATCAAATGGACACTTCCAGATAATAAAAATTTTTAACTGCTTCAGAAACTTAATTACATAACGACTGATGAAGCAGTTTCATTCCACAGGAAGGGAAAAAATATTAAACAATTCCTTTTCAAGGTGAACCCCTGTAAGGCCCCCCAAAACACATGAAGGACAGATATTTCTGAGTGTTTGGCCAGTAGTGGAACCCAGATTTCAGGGCAGGGCAATGACTTACCCAAATTATACAGCAGTAAATTACACAGCCTAGATTTCCAGATAAGGCCTTGACATTTCTGAGTGGGTTTCTCTATAAATATTAATGGTGCGTTTTGCTATCATCAATGACTAGGACCAACTATCCCACTGATGACCACAAGAAAACCTACACAAAATAATGCGTATTTGAATGCATCAGAAAGCTACCAAGGCAAAGAGAATTTACAGGACCAAAGTCTGGCACAGCCAGGGGAAGTGACACCAGAAAATGGAGCTCCTTTTCTATTCAGTTCAACTGTTGATTCCAAAACCAAAGCTGAGCTTGAGAGTAGAGCTTTTTGGGATTCTCATAGGAATAGAGGGAAATAAAATGGGTTCACGATCCTCCACAGAGAAGGGGCCTTGAAAAATATGCAAGGCTTTTAGTTGGACAACAGGAAGGCCACTTAGGAATAACAGTAAATGGGAAATGGAATATGCCTTCCAAGGACCGAGGCTTCCAATAATTTCAGTCCCTGATTTGACAAGGTGATCTGCCCTTAGTTTAACTTAGTTTAGGAAAGTTCCAAAAGAAGAAGAATAACAACAAAAAAAAATGTGGCAAAGAGAAAACAAATAGCAGTAAGTCAGACTTAAGTCCAGCCATATAAATAATTAAATCAAAATGGACTGAACACTCCAATTAAAAGGCAGGTATTGTCAAACTGGATTAAAAGAGCAAGATCCAACAGTATGCTGTCTATAAGAGATGTATTTTAACTACAGAGGCATAGATAACTTGAAAGCAAAAGGATAGAAAAAGATATACCATGGAAAAACTAAGCATAAGAGAGCTGGTGTGGTTATACTGATAACAAAGTAGATGTCAAGATAAAGAATTATTGCCAGAGATAAAAGGGGACGCTTCTAAATAATGAAAGTATCAATTCATTAACACATAACAATCCCAAATGAGTATGTACCTAATCACAAAGGCTTAAAATACTTGAAGCAAAAACTGATCACAACTAAAAGAAAAAAGAGAGAAATACACAATCATAGTTGGGTATTTTAACACAACTTTCATGTTTTTTTACCTCTCACTATTTGATAGAATTCTCAACTACCATCATCACTATACGCTATACATTATACAACTCAATGACAACAAAAAACCCGTAGGTGAATCTACAACTATCTCAAAATAAATTTTAATTTTTAAAAATCTGATTAAAAATGGGCCTAAATAGACATTTTCCAACGAAGACATCCAAAGGGCCAACAGGTACATGAAAAGATACTGGACATTACTAGTCATCAGCAAGATGCAAATCAAAGCTCATTGATATCAGCTCATTGATAAATGTCTTTTATCAGGAAGACAAGAGACTACAAGTGTTAGCAAAAATGTAGAGAAAAGGGAACACTAATTCACCGTTGGTGGGAATGAACATAGGTTCAGCCATTATGGAAAACAGTATGGAATTTCCTCAAAACATTAACAACAGAACTACCATATGATCCAGCGATCTCACTTCTAGTATATATCCAAAGGAAATGAAAACAGGATATTGGAAAGATATCTGCACTATTATATGTAATATAATATTATATTCATGCAATTATATATAATAGCCAAGATAGGAAAGCAACCTAAGTGTCTGTCAACAGATGAATGGATAAAGAAAGTGTGATGTATATACACAATGGGATATTTTGCAACCACAAAAAAGAGAGAAATCCTACCATTTGAGATGACATGGATGGAC
The DNA here is from genome assembly GCF_003031525.2 of Neophocaena asiaeorientalis asiaeorientalis. NCBI lineage: Eukaryota > Metazoa > Chordata > Mammalia > Artiodactyla > Phocoenidae > Neophocaena > Neophocaena asiaeorientalis. The sequence goes on from NW_020172779.1 coordinate 8,580,093, forward strand.
CTTGAGGGCATTATGCTGAGTGAGATAAGTCAGACAGAGAAAGACAAATACTGTATGATATTACTTAAAAGTGAAACACTGAAAAACTGAACTTGTAAAAACAGCGTAGGCTGACGGGTTAGAACTGGGGAGATGCTGTTCAAGGCAACTAGTGGGTAAATAAGTCCTGGAGTTCTAATCCACAGCATAGTTATTATAGCTAACAATAACGTATTATAAACTTCGAAGTTGCTAAGAGACTAGATCTTAATTGTTCACACCAAAAAAAGAAATAATAATTATGTGATGTGATAGAAGTGTTAGCTAATGCTACAGTGGGAATCATATTGCAGTATAGAAAGTGTATCAAATCAACATGTTGTACACCTTCAACTTCCATAATGTTATATGACAATCATATCTCAGTAAGTAAAAGGAGAAGAGTTTGAAATAGATTATCTACTTTCTCAATGATCTAAATTATCTTAAAAAGTTAGAAAAAGATAAGCAATTAAACCCCATGTGCAAGGAAGGAAAATAACAAAGAAAAGATCAGAAATCAATGATATAGTTAACAGTAAACAGTATCCAAACTGAACTAAATTGTAGGACACTCAGCTGGTGTCATGGAGAATTGCTTGATGTGCGGAAAAAACTTCACACATTTGGTGACCAGAAGCATCAGAAGTGAAGAGTTCTGTTTGAGTGGTAAAGAAAGATTCACAGGAGGAAAAGCTGTAGGTTTCCCCCTATACTAGTGGTTATTATTGCTAGTATGGCTGAGCCCCACTCGTCATCCCTATGAGATCCATCCATCCATCCATCCAGAGATAGTCATCAATGAGAAGTTGTGTCAAAAAGATTCTAGAGACACCCTGAAGTTCTGGAATTTGATCGGTTCCTGAAGTCTTTCTTACTTCCTAAATTGTGTAAATCAAATGAAATTCAAAATGTACGTGGTGCCCTTGCTATTTGTAAATAGATAAAGAAAACCCACAGTGAATTATTTTACAGAGCAAAGACTCGACTCTTCAAATATCTGATTTATAAGTTCAGGTTTTCACACAGAACAATAGACCCTCAAGATGGAAAGGGAGCCAGGGCTCTAGGCTCTCCTGGGAGGCTGTGGATGCAGAGGAAAAAATACACCCATGTGTGGTTCACTCAGATTAGAATGAAACAAAATACCCCTAGCTTAAAAAAAATCACTTCTACCTTTTCAATAGTGAACTATTAGTATGCATATCTAATATTATATCATGATGTCCTTCTTACATTTTTGATGGTGGCAAGGCATTCCACTGTGTGTATGTACCATAATTTAAATGATCCTATATTGGTGGATTTTTCTATCATTTATAATAGAAAATTGTAAATATAATTTTATATTAATATAATCACTGTTATAAATACTATGGTCAACATCTTTACGTATATAAATTTGTTCACTTGGCTGAATACTTCCATAAGATAGATCATTCAGAATTAGTGAGTCAAAACATACCATGAACTACCTTTAAGGTTTTGGCTTTAATTGCAAAATCGCTTTCCAGTAAGCCAGTAGCACAGTCTTCTCCCACAGTGTATAAGACTCTCTGTTTCTCTAGCCTTCTAATGCTAGATATTATTCTTTTAATCTTTGCCAATCTGATGAGCCAAAGAAGAAAATTTATCTGATTTTTTGGTGAGCTTTTGACTACCAAACAAGGGGCACTCACCAGTCATCTTGATGAGTGCCTACTGTATAGCACAGGGGAAAAAAAAGAGAAGGTACAGTCTGTTTGCAGGACATATATTAAGTTAACCTTAAAAATGCATTCCGGGCTTCCCTAGTGGCGCAGTGGTTGAGAGTCCGCCTGCCGATGCAGGGGACACGGGTTCGTGCGCCGGTCCGGCAAGATCTCACATGCCGTGGAGCGGCTGGGACTGTAAGCCATGGCCGCTGAGCCTGCACGTCCGGAGCCTGTGCTCCGCAACGGAAGAGGACACAGCAGTGAAACAACGTGAACGTGCTTACTGCCACTGAAGTGTACAGTTAAACATGGTCAAAATAATATGTTTTATATTATGTGACTTTTACCGCAATAAAAAAATTTTTTTAAAAAAAAGGGAGGGAGACAGGACGGCTTCTTGTTGAATGCGTGGCTATCACAGAGCACAGGAAATTTCCTGCCTATTTTACTCAAACCCAGGCTTGCGAGGCCCCTGAGCACCTGGAATGACAGACAACAGCCCCACTCCTTCTCCCCAGATGATTAACTGACCTCATACCTCAGCGCAGTAACTTCCCCTCCTGGCCTGCTTCAGCGATAGCCCATTACGCAAGCAGCACGGGAGCCCACATTTGAACCGGCTGCCCAATCCCAGCTCCTGGTGAGACATAACAACTTGTCTTCAGTTGGTTATTTTCAACCCCGGCTGCACATCAGGGTGTACATCTAGAGTGTTTTTTAATCTTTAATTTAAATCTTATTTTCTTTTATGTGTTGGTAATGTATGACTCACAAGCAAAAAATGCAAAGGGACATTCAGTTAAAAATCTCCCTCCATGGCCCCCAACCAGTCAATTCTCCTCCCTGGAAGCAAATGATGTCACTAATTTCTCTTGGATCTTTCCAGAGATATGAGTAGATTTTAAGAAGTGCCCTTTCTTGGACCCCATGCCCAGACATTCTGTATCAGAATTTCCAGGATGGAGAATCTGAAAACTTGGATTTTTTTTAAAGCCCACAGTATTGTTGAATTATAGTCAGGGGTTAAAACAACTTCTTTAGTATGTCATTCCTTCCTTCCTTCCTTCCTTCCTTCATTCAACTTATATTTATTGAGCTTGGGCTTTTCTTTTTTCTTGGCCGTGCCACACGATATGTGGGATCTTAGTTCCCCAACCGGGTATCAAACCCACGCCCCCTGTAGTGAAAGCATGGAGTCTTAACCACTGGACCGCCAGGGAAGTCCCTGATCTTGGGCTTTTATGTGCCAGACATTGTGCTTGGTACCTGGGAGACAGCAATGAGCCAATCACTACTCTCACAGAGCTTAAATTGCAGTGTGGGGTAAAGCAGAAAACCTATAATTATCAGAGAAGTTCCAGGACAAAACTAGAGCAGGATGATGGTAAGTCTTCCAACTGCTTTTGTATCAACTTGAGCCTCCTTCTTCCTGCCCTTCTAGACTTTCGTATCCCCTCCACTGAAAGGCAGGTGGAGGAGAGAGAGAAAACAGGAGGCAAAATTTATCAGGTAATTGGGTTACTGCCAGAGTCCAAATTTTAAAATGAGTTTGAAGCTCAAGCCCAAAGTCATCCCAGGTGATATTCATGTCTCTTCATTAGCACAGATCATTGAGTTCTTCATAAGTGCTTAGAAATAAGTCTGAGAAATGTCGATTTGACTGTTACTCTAAATAGAAAGCCTGATTCCTCCTTTCTCTCCTGCAATCCAGTAAGACTTATGCTGAAGCATCACAGGGGCTCCTGAATACCCAGCTGATAGATGAGAACTGGAGAGGTAACACCATTGTCTCTCAAAGAGAACAGTGGCTGGTTGTTCCCTTGCCACTGACACACACAATGTTCAGTCCTATTCAACACAATAATATTATCGGCATGTTCCAGGCACTGTTGTCAGTACCATTTTTATCCCATTTAAAAAAATGAGTAGATCAAAAAGGATCTTGCTGTGATTTACGTCATGGAGTGTTCTGCCTATGTTTTCCTCTAAGAGTTTAATAGTATATAGCCTTACATTTAGGTCTTTAATCATTTTGAGTTTATCTTTGGGTATGGTGTTACAGAGTGTTCTAATTTCATTCTTTTACATGTAGCTGTCCAGTTTTCCCAGCACGACTTATTGAAGAGGCTGTCTTTTCTCCACTGTATATTCTTGCCTCCTTTATCAAAGACAAGGTGACCATATGTGCGTGGGTTTATCTCTGGGCTTCCTATCCTGTTCCATTGATCTGTATTTCTGTTTTTGTGGCAGTACCATACTGTCTTGATTACTGTAGCTTTGTAGTATAGTCTGAAGTCAGGGAGCCTGATTCCTCCAGCTCCGTTTTTCTTTCTCAAAATTGCTTTGGCTATTCTGGAAGCAGAAACTAACACACCATTGTAAAGCAATTATACACCAATAAAGATGTTAAAAAAAAAATGAGTAGGAAACAGACTTGGAGGGGTTAAGTAACTCATCCAAATCCCCCGGAGTTCAGACCTAGGTTTGCTGATGCCAGAGCTTGGTATAAGCCTCAAAAGCTTTGCCTCAAAAGTTGAATGAGATAATCCATGCATCGTGCTTACAGTAACATCTGATAAATGATTAAGTTGGCTTTCATTCTATGAAAGCTGCCTGCTTGTCACTGCTGTTGTTTTTAATCAGTTAGACTCTAAGATCTGGCAGCTACAGGCTCACATCCATCATTTTTTGGAACCAAACTAATGAGAAGAAATGAGGTGGGGAACCCTGAAACCATGCAGTGGGGGCCAGAGTTAGCGTGCCTGCTGCAAGCCGGGCGGGGGTTGGGAGGCCCCTTCCGGTACCCGCCATACACCCCATGAGAAGTTCCTGATTCAGCCTGTGTTGTTGGTGCCTCAACATCTGCCTCATTTTCTCCTCCCTTTGACTGGGAACCACTGGAGGACTTACTCCTATTTGTATTCCCAGTGCCTAGGATGGAGTCTAGCACATCGTAGGTACCAAATGCTGAATGAATGAAGAAATGACTGCATGAGCTACCCCACCTGTCAAGCTTCCTCTTCTCCAAGGGTGGACCCAGTCACTCTTCATTTTGCATTTTTTCCTGAAGATGCTGTACTAGACTCTCTAGGCATATTTTCACCCTTAATTCTCAGACCAGTCACCAAGGTAAGAGATATTCACTCCACTTTACCCCCAAGAACAGTGAGGTCAGAGTATTAAGTGGTGGTCACGTGGTTTGGAAGCAGCTGGGGGAGTTCTAGCAGCCCCGATACCGGCTCCCCCTCTTCTTCCTCCATCAGCCTACCCTAAGACCCCAGCAAGACTTCCACCCAAATCCACCGGTTATCTCTGGTTCCTTGCCACTGTTAGAGTTGCTGGTATGGAGTAGTTTCTTTGGGAGACAGCTTCTGTTCAGGATCTTAATTCCTAATAGCACACAGGTTCAAATCTGGCCATGTAAACATGGTTTTGTATGTCCACGGGACCACTCACGTGCTGTCAGCTAGTGCATTGTTTCTCACAATTTAATGTACAAACCTGTCACCTGGGGATAGTGTTGAAACATAGCTTTCTGATGCATTGGTCTGGAGTGGTGTCCCAGATTCTGCATTTCCGACAAGGTCCAGGTGATGCTGAAACTGCTAGTCTGCGTGCCACACTTGAGTCATGGCAAGGCACGAATTCTCACTAGGTCCTGACTCAGGAACAAGTTTGTCCTGTTCTTTGTTATGAGGTGAATTGTGTCCTCCAAAAAAGATATGTTGAAGTCTTAAACCTCCGATACCTCAGAATGTGACCTTAATTAACTAAACTGAGATGAAATCACACTGGAATAGGGTGGGCCCCTAATTTAATATGACTGGTGTCCTTCACAGAAAACAGCCCTGTGAAGACAGAGAGACAGAGGCAGAAGGCCATGTGAAGATGGAGGAAGAGATTGGAGTGATGCACCTACAAGCCAAGGAATGCCAGCAACCACCAGGAACTAGGAGAGAGGCAGGGAACAGTATGCTTAGAACCAACCAGCCCTGCCAACCTCCTGATCCTGGACCTCTAGCCTCTAGAACTATGAGAGAAAATTTTTCTATTGTTTTAAGCCACCTAATTTACGGCACTTGTTACAGCAGTCACAAGAAGCTAATACACTCACAAGCCCTGAGAAAATAAAAATTAGCCCAGAATAAGAAAGTAAAAATTTGTCTGGCTGTTCATCAGACTAGACACAAATAAGATAGATAGGACAGATAATGGCTATAGATCCAGATAAGACACAGATAAAATAATAAGGTAACAGGGACTGCCCTGGTGGCGCACTGGTTGAGAGTCCGCCTGCCGATGCAGGGGACGTGGGTTTGTGCCCTGGTCCGGGAAGATCTCACATGCTGCGGAGCGGCTGGGCCCATGAACCATGGCCGCTGAGCCTGTGCGTCCGGAGCCTGTGCTCCGCAACAGGAGAGGCCACAACAGTGAGAGGCCCGCATACCACACACACACACACACACACACACACACACACACACACAAAATAATAATAATAAGGTAACAGACAGATGAAGTCTGTTGATGAAGTCAACTGCTGAGTGCTAGGAGACAATATTTTTGCCCAGAACAGGATACTGCTGAGATAACCCCCAAAGTGTCATAACATCCCCTTTCTTTGTGACTGCTACTTTCTTACACTGAGAGACTCTGGGCTCTAAAATCATACACTATCAGAAACTTGGTTGTTTGAAGTTATATCAGCAAGAATGAAATGCCTCACCCTTGCCTGGAGAATCTAAGTTACTTTGACACAGAGAAACAGACTCCATTTCCAGCCCAAGTACAGTGTCCAATAAGGCTTTTCTAGACTCAGCTGTCCATACCTACCCTCTCTTTGTAGTGAAAGAGTCCGCATCCACCTTGCATCCAGAGCTGATGTTGATCCTACATCCGCAGATCTGGTTTGCTTTGAGCTTATTCAAACTGTTTCTTTTAAAGTTGACCCTTGAACAACACCAGGGCTAAGGATGCCAACTCCACACCATCAAAATTCTGTGCAAAACTTGACAGTCAGCCCTCCATTTTCACGATTCCACATCTATGGATTCAACCAACCATGGATCTTGTAGTATGGTGTGCATTTATGGGAAAAACCCCACAAATCAGTGGACCCGTGAAGTTCAAACCCATGTTGTTCAAGGGTCAACTGTAAATTTTACCTACACTCCACACTTGCCCCAATCATATAATATCTCTATCCTTCCTTTGTTTGGTAAGACGCCCCATGGGTCCTCTGGTGTGTGACCTCCTTCATCCCAATGGGTCAATAACACTGACTATTGGGCAATAAGTTTGAATTTAAGATCTGCCACTCACTAGCAGCTTGAGCAAATTACTTAAATTTTCTAACCCTCATGATCTGTGAAAGGGGGATGATAGTCCCCAACTCACTGGGTGGTTGTAAAGATTAAAGGAGACCATACACACACAGCATTTAACATGGGCTCTAATACATCATACGTGTTCCATGATATTCGTTGTTATTATTATCATGTCACTGTTGTTGTTAACATCAGGACAAGCCAGCAGGAACTGCCTATGCCCTCCTTTATCCTCTCTTCTTCTCCCCCTTCAGTTCCATGGCCCATGGTCAGACATTTGCCCCACTTTCCACATGGAAGACAAGCCCCGACCCCTTAGGTCTGCCTGAAAGGGGCCCAGCAGAATTTCTCAAAGTGAGATCCATGAATCACCTCCATCAGCATTGACTGACAGAACTTGTCAAAACTGCAGATTTCTAGGGCACTGCATCAGGTCGTCAGGCCCAGGAAGAAAGTGAGTAGAAAGGGGGCCTCAGGCATGAGGCTGGAAGAGACTCTGAGACTGAACCACCAGGCTAGTTGGCAGGTGGCACTCAAGCCCACCTTTGTGCATTCATGCACTCAGACAATTTGAAACAAGTGCAGACTGAGCACAGCGCCATGCAAGGCTCAGGTACACGGGGAGGTCACGACCCACGGGCCGTTGTCCTTGCGGGGTTTATGGTCCCGTGGCGAGCAGAGAGATGTGAGCAGTTAAAATTCAGGGTGCTGAGTGCAGAGTGCAAGGAGGAGCAACACGCAGGGACTGTGGGGGACAGAGGAGGCACCCAACTCACTGGGGGTCGTGAGGAAGTGGCATCCCAGCAGAACCCTGAAAGAAGGATGCTCTAGGAGTTACCCAGATGGAGGAGAGAGCATCCCCAACAGAGGGAACAATATTTGCAAAAGGCCAGGGACTTTGGATGGGGGATCAAGAAGTGCTGGGGGGAGAGGAAGTGAGCAACACAGATGCCAAATAATCGGGGCCGGATAGCAAAGGGGCTTGCAGACCAGGATATATAAAGATTGGGGGCTTTAATCTGTAGAGGAGCTTACATTGGGGGTGGGGTGATGTGATCTGATTTGCATTTTCAAAAGATCACGCTGGATCCTGCGTAGACAATGAATGGAGGGGAGCAAAGGTGGACGTTTTAGACTAGGCTAATGTGTGGCAGAGGAGAGAGACAGCAGGCTGCATGAAGGTAACAGCAGAACAGCAGTGGGATGGAAGAGAGTGGATGGATTTCAGAGAACTGCGGAAGTGCCCACCAACAGGACTTAATTCCTGAGGGGATGTGTGTGAATGGTGTTTGGGTGGGGCAGTGCTAGGAACAAGGGCATGAAGCCTGTGTTCAGAAAGGGAGTATCTGCTGTCAACATAGTGCTGGGAAGGGTCCGTCGTTCTGCTGGCCTTAGTGCAACACTCCCCAACCATGCCTTGTACCACCTACCTCCAACCCCCATGTTTCTTTCTACCTGGGCAACTGAAGTCTGAGCTTCCTAGGACATGTCCCCCACTTAGCAATTACTATGCTGTGTTATAATAAGCCATTGTGTGTCTGCCACCTCCAGTTGGGCTGTGGACTTCTCCTTCTCTTGGAACTGGGTCTGGGGGAAGCACTGATACAGTAATCACTTAGTGTGGTCTTCAGACCACTGGAATTAGAGTCACTTAGGGGATACCACTGAACATGCAAATTCTGGAGCCCAACTCCAGACTTCCAGAATCAGAATCTCTTGGAGGAGGACCCAGGAGTCTGCCTTTTAACCAGCTCCTCAAGTGCATCGAATGTCCACTGAGGTTTAAGAACCTGTGGACTGTAAAGTTAAGAGAGTATCCAGGAAAGAGGACAAGCTCTACAGTTAGACAGTCTGAGACCAAATTCAGGTCTTCATTGAACCTCAATGTTCTCATCTCTAAAATGGAACACTGAGAATTCGCTGGCTGCCTAGTGGTTAGGACACCTTGCTTTTACTGCTGAGGGCCCAGGTTCAATCTCTGGTCGGGGAACTAAGATCCCACAAGCCACGTGGCATGACAAAAGAAAATATAAAATGAAATGAAATAAAATAAAATAAAATACTGTGCTCACTCCTCAGGGATGAATTAGAGAGTGTCCATAACACACAAAATATAGGGTGAGACAAAGGCATCCGCTTGGTGAACACTGGTTGAATAAACTTGCAAAAGATGCATGCAGCCGGCAAGCACTTGAACATTTTTTTGCTACTTTATAATCACTGAACGTCCACTTGACATTAACAGCAGTAACTTGCTAATGGCAAAAAGCAATGGAGCATTTGTCCTCAGGAACCTAGGACTCCACGGCCCTGTTACAATGAAATTGTGCTAAACCGAAGACCACAAGAACATTTCCTTGTCCCCATAAGAAGACTCATCCAAGTTAAGTTGCAGTTACAGCAGAGGGAAATACACCCATTATTTTGTAACAACTTTAGATGGAGTATAAGCTATAAAACTATTGAATCACTATGTCGTACACCTGAAACTAGTATAGTATTGTAGACCCACTATCCTTCAATCGAAAATAATTAATTAATTAAGAGGAAGTTTTTTCTCTTCTACATGCTGCTCAGACGGAAGAGTGCTTCCATATTATTCCTTACCTAACTCTCTTCTTCCCATGTGGCCTCTTTGGCAAATCATCCCTCCATTTTTCCAGAATTAAAATGATCTCGTCTTAGAATGCTGATGTGCTACTTCTTGGTGGAAAGTGAGTATAGGGGAGGAAATGGGCTTGGGAGTCCGTGGAGGCCTGGCTGAATGCCTCTGAGCTTCAGTGATAATCTCTGTAAAGTGAAACAGCAGTTCCTACATTATAGGGCTATGGTGAGGATTCAGCTTATCTTGCAAAGCCCTCAGAACAGTGGTCGCTCCTGAGTTAACATTTAGGTCGACTGTTCTCCAATGTCTCCAGGAGCAGTTACTTGGCTGGTACCCGACCCTCTCTACATTTTAGTCCTATTGACCCTTTAACTCCATTCACTGAGGTCAATCTCTTTCACCTGGGTCCAGTGTTTCCTTGTTCAATTTATAAGCAAACCAACTCCAGAAAGAGAAGAGAAAACTAATCCTCAGTAGAGTGTGGTTGACAGAAAGTAGCTTTTCCTTTGACCTCTTCTCGAAGGATTTGTAGTTTCATAAGCTCTGAGCCTAAGATTCATCTAAATGCTGCCTAACACACCCCATGGGTCAACCAAATCGAGACCTCAATAGGACACTTTTAAAAATAAGAAACTGGGCTTATTGACTGGGTACAGCAGATGATGGCAGAAATAGACAGAAGTCCTGATACTCACGTTTTCACTCCTCACCTCTGCCTGTGGCTCATGGCAACGTGTCTTTGTGGTCCTGGCGTCAGCAAAACTGCTGTGGCTAGTGGCTGAAGGCACTTTAGCGGCTCCAGGTGGACTGGTGCTGGTATAGTGAGTGTCTCCAATTAAAATCAGAGCCCCCAGGTTGTCTGAAGTTGTTATCTCAACAGAATAACAGTAGGCCAGCTATAGCTGCTCTGCCTCTTCTCCCTGCTTGTCCTCTTAGAATCACCTGGGGAGCTTTGAAAATCCTAATGTCCAGGCCACACTCCAGACCAATTACTTTAAACCTTCCAGGGGTAGGACCCAGTATTACTGCAGATTCAGATTCAAGAGGTCTGGGGCAGGGTCTGAGATTCTGCATTTCTAACAAACTCCCTGGTGATGCCCACACTGCTGGTCTGAGGACCAGAATTTGGGTAGCAAAGTCTTAGACTGTCTTTCCACCCATCCCTCCTGTCCTTCAAAATTAGTGCTTGATGCTCATTGGTCTATTTCCCTCAAGGTTGTAACATCAGAAATAAAGTCTTTTTCCTGGTCAGTTTATTTACTTCTGGGACGTGTTCAGAGGAAAGAGAACTCATTATTATTGATTCACTTGCATTATCTTGTTTAAGGAGAAGATACTTAGGAAAATGGGAATTTAAAATGTTCTTGCAGTCAGATCTTTCTGATCATTTCAATACTGGTCGTCCTCACACTTCTTGTCAGAGGGCTTTCAGTTTTGAACAGGCTCACACCACTTCTCTTTTCCTCCAACTCCCAGTTCTAACAATATTCTTTAACGGCCTCACTTTGACTGTGAGGCAGAATGGTGCAGTGAACCTGAACTTGGAATTGGGAAACCCAAGAACTTGGGCAGGTCACATGTGTTCTCCTTTCTCTTCTGAAGAAGGACCCTGTTGTGATTATAATAGCTGCCGTCGTGTGCTGAGTATTCGACGTACACCGAAGTATCTCCCTCAATCCTCACTCACAGCCCATCTACCAATGAAAATCTTGGGGCCCAGAGCGAGGCTAGGAAACCAGCTCACGGTCACAGGGCTGGTGAGCGATAGAACTTGAAGTTACAGCTGTGACTGGCTCTTCCACTGCCTCAGTGCTACCTGCCTAAGAGGCTTGTGAGGTGACAAATGGAGTCACAGTTGAGAGAACTTTATAAGTGGAGATGTTTCATCATGTTTTAAAAGCTGAGATTTATAGCCTTAAAACCTGGCTTCAAGTCCTGGCTCTGCCATTCATCTACTGTACAGATTTAGACAAGTTACTTAATCTCTCTGAGTTTCTTTCTTTGTCCATAAAATGACTCCAATATTGACCGCTGCCTTGTCTTCCTCTCAGGGCGAGGGTGAAAATAACAATAATAACAGCAACAGCGACAAAGCTAACATCTCTATGACGCTTAATGTGCCTCAGGCACTGTTGGAAGTGTTTTTCAGAAATGTGACAATGTATGTGAACGTAATTTTAAAATCAGGAGTTTTTTCATGAACTTGAAGTTTTTCTGGTCAAACTGATATGTCACAGGTGTTGCTGGGCAGCTCTGTTTTTTTTCCAGGGGATGTATTCAAGTAGGCAAATCTTCAAGTGAAAACTCAGGTTCAACCCCAGTGATAGCCTCTCCAGACAGCAGCGAGGACTCCAGAGAGAGGATGTGGGGAACAGTGTAAGTAGAAACTCAGGGTGTTTATTCCTCCACTCGATAAGATATCACGGAGGCCCACTCCCTCCTCAATGCTTGGGCTTACAGACCTGAAACTTTGCCTATGATAATATCAGGGCAAAACATGGCAGAATCCACCACCAGCTGTCTAGTTTGTTTTGTCTCCCTTCCTGAGAACAGAGAGAAGGACCCAAGTCCCAGGATGCATTGCTTCACTGTCCTGATTCTCCCCAGGGATGCATCAAAAATACCTCCCCTCCTGCTCTGCCAGCCACTCCAGCTCCCTTTTCTCATTCCACTTCCAATACCCAACATTTCTATCCTGCCTCACAGTACCTGAGAATCACAGAGAAGTGTCTCTTCCATTCCCTGGACATGGAAATCTGGCCCTAGTGTGCGTCATTATCTTTCTGGAAAAACCAATCTGGGAGGTGGGCAAAAACAGTCTTTCCTTATTAGAGAATCCCCAGTTTGCACATCCCCACCTCACGCAAATTCTTTCCCTCCACAGTCTCTCCTCACCTTCAATCATTTGTGTTCCACCTTCATGTTTTTGTCATACTTGTATTCCAGCCATGTTATTATTTACTCAATAGCTTTCTTTAGATCTAGTCACTTTTTAACTTAAGCTCATTTTAAAAGGAAACTTTATATGACTACCATGAATGGAAAACTGATATCGGGAAGATCTCTCCCTGTTGCTGTAATTCTTGCAACAGCTGATGGTCGCTTAAAATGATGATTATGAAAACGGAGCAATTTTATCAGATTCCAACTAGATAGTGTTGCTTGCTGAAGCTTGCTTTCTCTAGATATAACTGGAAAGGCTGAAATAAAATTGAAAAGGGAATTGTTCCCTCACTCTGAGTTGATGCTGTTTCATGCCTTGCCTGTAGATGACCTTAAATCTTCATGAGTAGAACCAGGTGTGCACATCCTATACCTTGGAAACACTAATTTAAGGGCTGGAAGTCCTTCTACTCCTCAGAGGGATTGGCCACAAGTGCCGGAGGACCCTCAGAGATCAGCCCCCCAACCCTGTCCGTCTCCCCGTGCCAAATTCCCACCTCCACCCTTTGCTCAGAATGTGAGAGATCTTTCCAACAACTCTATCATCAATTGTTGCCAACTTTGTGGTCTAAGAGGTCACAAGACAACAGCAGTTATTCCACCATCCTCAGGTTAAATGACCCGAGAAAAAGGTGATTACTATCGAATGGCATGACCCCACTTTTGTGCACATACATGTTCCCCATCTTGGATTCAGTCTGTTGGGGTTCTCTGCACTCTTTCAGACTGCTGTTGCAATAAGAGTGAGGTGCGTTCCCTTCTCTAGAAGGTCTGGGGTGATGAGATTCTGACAACTCTGGTCTGGGTCTTCTGGACGTGCTCTCTTGCTGCCTCTGAACACATTTTCCTCACCGTTGAAGTAGTAAGATACCGAGCACTTAGGTGTGGTTTTGACACAGGGGAAGGACCATGGTGTCTCCTCAGCCTACCATCTCTTGTGTCCACCACTTGGAATACATGTAACCTGGATAAAAGGCAGCCTCCATGCGCCCCGGCCAGGGCATCATAGGACTTGGAGCAAAAGTCTCAGTGTAATGAAAGCTTGTGCTGTCTGGCCTCATCCTTTATGCATATGTTTTCTTGTGGTCACGACTCAGGAATCTGGGATCATGGATCTTTGCCAAATATCATCCTCCCATCTGGCAATACCGATATATAGTGAGAGAAAATCTCCAGAAAGCAATGCACAAAATGTTACTTGTGTGGATTTCTCTGAATGGCAGGTGATTTTAGTTTTTACATTGAAATGAAGTATTTTATAAATATTTCTATTCCTTGAGTAGTTTCAATTTTCCCTTTCACTGATCTGTATTTTCTAATTTTAGTATCATAACTTTACAAAATAATTTGTATTAAAAAAAATTTTTTTTTAACTGTCACTCCAGCCATAAAGTGATGTACTAGCAAGTATAGGACCAGTCATGCCTTGAAAAATAAATTCCTGGTCCAAAAACGTCAAACTCTGGTGAAACTCTGAAATTTTAATTCCACTTTTATTGTTTCATATTGTACATTATTATCATATAGGTTAGGGTAGGTCCATTTAAAAAATCCCATCTTAACTTTTCAAATCTAATTTTTGTTTGTTGGTTTATCTTGGAATCTTTTTTCCATATAAGACCTAGTAATAGCCTACAGAATTGAGTGTTCCAGTAAACATACTTTTGGAAAAATTGATCTGGTCCATTCTTCCTTTCCCGTTTTTCAGCCAATGGAACTAAGTCCCAGGGAGATGTAGGGGTTCATTCAGAGATTCTCATAACCATTAAGAAATCAAGCCGGAACTTGAATTGAGATCCTCTTTTATAAGGCCAGAGTTTCATTGTGTGGGTTTTGCACACTCAGCTCCAGGGCACACCGGGCACATTGTCACCTCTGTGAATGACACCGCCTGGATTTGTGCAAGGCACACCTGCTTGGCTGGACAGCACTCACTTCGCATCATTACCACTAAGTGGGAAGCCCTTTTACAATTTGGCTGAGGCCATGATAAGAATCTGGATTGAACAGACAAGTGAAGTATTTTCTGTTATTTGTTGAAGGCAGTGAAATAATCTCATAGCTAATGGATTAAACTAACGTAACTTTCAGAAGGTGCTGAGAAAGGAGAACCAGCAGTGTGCTCTCCCACTAACTGTGGAGTTTTCCGGGTAGGAAGCTGGACGACTGACTGAGGTGTAGTTTAGAGAATCAGAATATTTCTCTCTCCCTCACTTCCTTCCTCCTTAAAAAAGGCACCAAGTACCAGAGATGTGTGCAAAGAATTGTCCTCGGGCTTCCCTGGTGGCGCAGTGGGTGGGAGTCCGCCTGCCGTTGCAGAGGACACGGGTTCGTGCCCCAGTCCGGGAATATCCCACATGCCGCGGAGCGGCTGGGCCCGTGAGCCATGGCCGCTGAGCCTGCGCGTCCGAAGCCTGTGCTCCGCAACGGAAGAGGCCACAACAGTGAGAGGCCCGCGTACAGAAAAAAAAAAAAAAAAAGAATTGTCCTCTGAGACAGGCCTCATGGGACCTACTGTCACAGCCATTGCTCTTGGGCAGGGACATTCAACCTGCTAAGGAATCCCACTTCCAAGACAGATTTTACTGCATTTACTTTTGTCTTCCCTGCTATACTAACTTGGCCACACCCCCAAACGGCAATCAGAATGTCAAGTACAATATCATATTTTCTTTACTTCTTTCATTTCACCCTCCCTATGGCAAAATGGCGGCACACCCCGGGCATGGGTCCCCTTCTTCGTCCCACCATGTCAGCCGAGGCATGGGGAGGTCTCTCTTTGCTTCTCTGAACTGGGAAGCCAGCCTTGATTTCTCTTCCCCACCATGTCTGAGCCTTGAGCAGGTCCTGCAGCATCCGACTCTGCCGTTCCCTCAGATCCTTCCACCGCTCACAGCCCAGGCCAGCGCTGGCCGCTGCCGCCCCGACCTCAGCTACTGTCGCCTCCGTCTCCCAGCTGGTCTCCCTGCTCCCAGCCGGCGCGCCTCTGACTCTCCGTTCTTTCCACCTAGCTGCCGACTTCCCTCCTCCCTTTCCATCTTTTAGCCTTCAGTACTTAAGCCAATACTTCTCTCTACCCCCTTCCCCTTTGTTTTCAAAAATCCTACCATAATGTATAAGTATTTATCTGTGATTGTGTGTTTAATCCTGTAACTGCTTGAATCAGGAAGAGCACTTGCCTTGATTGCTGCCCTAGCCCAGTGCTCAGCACCATTCCCTGCTCCGGTTTCACTTACTCACTCTAGGACTGTGAGCGACTTATTTAGCCTCTCTTTTTAAGGATAAAATGGGGTTACTGAGCCCTACTTTTCAGGTTATTTTGAGAGTTAAGCGAGATCATTTGCTAACTGTCTAGCATAATGTTTGGCCCATTATTGGTATTTAATGCCAGTTCCCTTGGCTTTCTCCCTGGTGGGGGCAGGGTGTGTTAGTCAAGACCCTTGGTTGTAGGTGACAGAAACCGAATTTGAGCTGAAACACAAAAGGGAAGTGATTAGCTGGTGTTTCTAAACCACTGGAGAAATAGGGCGAAAGCTGAAACCAGGGACTCAAATGCCCTCAGCTGCCCACCTCTCTCTCTCTCTCTCATTCTCTCCCTCTGTGTGTGTGTGTGTGTGTGTGTGTTTCTCAGCTGCAAACTGCTTCTGTGATCCTAGTTGGGGGAAACAGTTACATAATGGCCCTCAAAGCGTCTTCAGGAAATCTGGCTCCTCTCTTATTAGCTATTTACATCTTAGAATGGTCTTGCTGAGACTTGCCCACTCTCCTTTGCCCTGCTTGGCTCCTTCCGTGAGTTTCCATGTTCCTATTTATAAATCTCACTTGAGCCCAGTTCCTTGGGCCCAATTTCTCCTCCCTCCCTCCCTTCCTCCTAGGGGCAGAATGCTTTGGTTAACCTGAAATGGTTTTCAGAGGAGGTACAGCTGTTCATACCAATGTGTGTGGCTCCATCCAGCTCCCTGTCAAGAGGCAGCAGCCTTTCTTGATTGCCCGTTTAGCCCCTGCCTCAAGGACAGAAGAGTCACTGAGCAGCTTCCCCATTTCATGCGTGGAAAAGTCAAGAGGCTGTGAGAGGAAGTGAATGGGCCAGAGTCCCAGAGTTCCAGATGAACTCATTTCTGGGCTTTGCAAGTCCTAAGCCCTAGCCACAGCAAAGCCTGGGACACCTGTCCTCAATCCCTAGAGATGTAGCCAGCCACCACGGGCTGAGCACCCAGGCCCTGTGTGGGGTGCTGGGACACTGTGATGATTCAGACTAATTCCTGCCCTTGCAAGACACACGTCCACAGCAGGCAGCAGAGAAGAAAACCCATTACTACAATGGAGTGTGACGTACCAAGGTCCCAGGCCATGAGTTGCACAACATGGAAGAGATTAGAATGCTGTAAATGGCTTTTGCACTTGGAAAGACCTTGGTTTGACTCGAGGAAATACTCCAGGGCTCATTTACCAAGTACCAGCTCATAGAAACAACTAAAGAAAAATCCTTTAAAGTTATTTACTTACAGTCATAGCAATTTTAAATCTAGAGGAATCTTGGTGGTAATCTTGTCCCAAACCCTGAGTTCACAAGGGAACAAACCAGATCTACAAGTATACAATGAAATCATTGCCGTGGTGTGCAAATTGCTCCCAAGGAGGTCATCTTAATAATGGATATCATTTTCTGTTGGGAAAAGGAGAGAAATCAAACATAAATCAAACATTTATCAAACATTTATGCATGAGGCCCTGAGCTACACATACCATTGTCACATTTAATTCTCCCAGTAATAACATGGGTGCCTTTATTCCATTAACAAAGGAGGAAAGCAAAGCACAGAGATGTTAAGTGACATGCCCAAAGTCACACAGCTGGTAAATGATGGGTTAGGGATTTGAACTCAGGCTTATCTATTGATATTTCCAAAGCCTCTCTTCCTGTGCAAATAGAAAAGTATAGAATTAATGTTAAAAACCTGGGTCCTCTTCTTAAATCCACCACTAACAAATTATGTGAACTGGGGAAGGTCCTTCCATTTCATCAGGACTTAGTCTCCTGTTCCATAAATGAAGAGAACTGAGCTGGGTCAGCGATGGCAATGTATGATCCACAAATGGCCACCCTCCCATCCTCTGCCCAAGACAGACATGACTATAGATCAGGGCAGCATTTCCCCCTGGGCTCAAACTGGGCTTCTAATGCAGAGCGTCCTGCAGCCACCCTCAGTCAGTTGCAACTGGCACGAAATAAAATTTATTTGCCACCCTTTGGCCTGATGAACTCTCAGATCTCTTCCAACTCTTTGTGCAAACTCTGGTCCTGGATTTTGTCATTTCTCTGCAGCATTGGAAGAAAAATGGGAAGAGCTTATCTGTGATTCTGCAGAACAGACTCCTGTCAGACGCAGAGCCCTACTGTTCTCCTGTGCCCAGGACTCCAGGGGGGTCCGCCACAAATGTGAGGGGGGCACAACTCTGTTCCACACGATGGAAACCTTTCCTCGTGCCTGGCATTTACTGGAGCGTCACAAAGTTCTCTCATGAGAGGAATCTGTATTGCTGAAATGGCTTAATATCAACAATAAGGCAGCCAAAGAGGTACATGGAAAAACACCACCATCCTCACGTGCTGATGGACACACAGGCCAGAGTGATGGGGTGGGGGCGGGCGTCGTGGGGGACACTGAGTCAGAGTTACCTGTGTGGAAGAGACCCAAGAGCACCAAGCTACGTCGGGCGGTGGAGCCTGGAGGGGACAGAGGAATGGAAAATCAGAACAACACTGACAACTAACCCAAGGGAACTGAGAACCTGGCAAAATCACCAGGCTGCTTCCGTCCCAACTTCAGCAGTGTCCTTTCACGCAGCAGGCACAGGTCATCCCGTCCTGCCAACAGCCACTGTGGGAAAAGATGTGGTCCATGCTTCAAGGGGTCTATTTGAGTCCAGCGTCCAGTTACCCCAGATTGTCAGCGATTGCCCGTGGCCCTGGCTCTGCTCTAGGAAGTGAGTCAGCCCAACTCAGAAGAAAGCCCTGCCTGACCCCGGAAGGGTGACATGCTCTGGTGAGGCAGGCAGGCAGGCAGGGACAGCCCTGAAGCTGAGTGAACGAGGAGCCTACTTCCTGAGGGGCCCCAGGCCCCCTGCCCTGCTTCACTGCAGGCGGGGCTTTGTTTCAGAGGCTGTCTCATACCCCACTCTCAAGGCAGCCTGCTCAGAAGTGATACTTAGTAGTAGAGCCAAGGATGATTCATTAGGTGACTCAGAGAAGACAAACAAACAAAAACACTCTCTCAAAGAAAGAGAAATTCATCGGAAGCATCCAGGTCTGTCCACCCCCTTTCTTTAACTCAGTGATTCTCCAACTGTGGTCCTCAAACCGGTAGCATCAATATCTTTCGGCCATCACACCACTTCAATAAGGTGCATTTACTATCCTTTCAAATTGGTAAGAGTCAACATAGCTTAGTGAGAAGAGCAAAAGCTCTGGAACTTGTTAGAAATGCAAATTATCTGGCCCCAGCCCAGATCTCCTGAATGGGAAACGCTGGACCAGGGCCCAGCCATGTGGCCTAACCAGGCTCTCAGGTGGTTCTGACGGCTGCTGAAGTTTGGGAACCATGTCTGCATCTCTCGGGAGCCGAGGGAATTCCTCCTCCCCTCCCCCCCACCCAATTCCACTTTGTTATGGAGACTTCCCATCTGGTCCAAAGCCCCTGCTGCAGGAGCGAAAGGGTCTGACTTTAGGACTTTGTCATCCCCAGTATTGTGAGGACAGGCCATTGCAGCCTGGGGCACAGTCCTGGGCTTAAAGTGATAAATAAAACTGGTACTTGGGAGGGGGTATGGCAAGGACTGAAGGGAAAGGAAATATAAGCCCCTCTTCATCTCCTTAACATTCTCCTTCTGGAATCCCATAATTACATTAAAGTGGTGAGCACTTTACATGTATCATCTCTCAGCACATGTTGAGGGAATACGGCTTTATCTGACAAAAGAAGATGCTGAGTGAGATTACACATCTTGTTGGAGGGTATTCAGCTCTTTATAAATGTCAGGGTTGGGACCTGGCTCCATGTCTATCTGACTCTAAGTCTTGGTCATAAATTGACTTAACCCGATAACCACTGTCCCTCACTACTTGCCAACATGGTGGATCACCATGGTCTTCATCATCGTCGATGACTAAGACCAGGAACTCGAACTTCGTGGCACATAGTAGGTGCTTAATGGATGGTAGCGCTCTCCCGAGGCTTTTCATACACTCGTCCTCTGCTGTCTGGTCCTTGAGAGGGTGCCCCTGTATTACATTGACTCTCTTTGTTATTGTAGAAACTCACTCCTATTTGTGCATAGTCCAAGGGAAAACCAGAGGTTTTGCCCCAAACTGGCTGTGTTGCAAGTCCCATTATGACACCATCCCAGGGGGGTACTCACGCTAACAGAGACAGTGGGACACAAAGGCATGTCCCTTCACCAGTTTCCCATTATCATTGTAGCATCTCTGGACTCACCTCCTTCCCCTGAGGGAAACCGAGGCCCTGCGATATTGCATGACCTCCGGTGGTTGCCAGGGCAACAGCAGAGCAAGAACCAGATTCCAGGTTTCCTGATTCCCAGCTACCCCTCATACAGCACTGTCTCTCTGGGACAAGAGCCTGGGAATCCTGCCACTGCCTGGTGGAGGGCACAGCTAAAGGTCAGAACTGTCTCTCTGCCAGCCAGGAATGCTCACAGGCTGCCGAGTATTATTCCAGCTGCTTCGTAATGAAAAGCAGCTAATGGTTGCGACGGTTGGACATGCTGTCTCTAGAGCCAGACAGCCTTGGCTCCAATCTCAGCTCTCCTACTTATGAGTGCTGTATCTTTGGCCAAGTTATGTAGCTTCTTTGTGCCTCAATTTCCTCACCTGTAAAATGGGGGTGATATCTTCATGAGGTTGTCATGAGCACCACATGTGTCATACTTGGCCCTTTACATATGTTCTCCCATTTGATGTTACAAAAACACTTTGAAGTCGGTATTATTATCCCCACTTGCCTGTAAAGAAACAGAGGCACAGAGCCAAGAAGTGCCCTGCCCAAGGTTCCACAGATGGTAGTGATTTTAATAACAATATCAAACATTTAGTAGACTCTTAGGATGTGCCAGGCGCAACAAAACCAGGTAGCTACAGTTGTTCCTACTTTACACACAGTAAAAGCTCAGGCACAGAGAGATTGACTAACCTGCCAAGATCACAGAGTTAGTAATGATAGAGCCACACTATCGACCAGGGCGGCACGGCTTCAGAATCTGTGTTACTGATGGCTGTTTCCTCCCCTGAATCCCCAGCCCTTGCTCTATCTACCACACCCTGCTACCTACGAATGAGCTGTGGAATCGATCATTTCATGAAAAAAATAGCTCTTCTTTACCTTTAACAACTTTTTTCACCCAAGGAAGAGTTACAAGATAAGCCACGATGATCATCAAATAGAGGTAGTTCTAATTTCACAAGAGCTGATTGCCCACTGAGAGCCGTGGGTGTGCGGTTGGCATTTTGGGTGAGACAGTTCTTCGCTGTCTCGTGCTGAGTGAGTTCCCGGCACACTGGAGGATGATCAGCCTCCCTTCCCATGGACGCCAGGCCACTGTAATACCCCAAAATGCCCTGCACGACGCTCTCAGGTTCTCCGGGGGGTGGGGGATGATTCTGCCTCAGGTGAGAACCATTGAATAGAGGATTCCCTACTCCTCTTTTTTCTTTTCATTAATTCAGTTACACCCATGGAATTAGGAGAAATCAGCATCAAACACAGGACGGCCAACAGTGTGAGACTGAGTGAAATAAAGCACCAAGTGCTTTATTGGACTGGTCGCCAGGCATCAGAGCCCTGGGGTGAATGGACCCTACCCAGGTGTGTGGTCAGGAAGTGCTCCGTGGCAACACCTCCTTGTTGGAGGTAGGAGCAGGTTGGGGGCAAACCAGAGAAGGAGATGAGACTTAAATGAGGCCGCCCACTCCCCTTCCCACCTTCTGTTGGCAGAGAGGAGACTAAGGCAAAAAGGCGTGGAGAGAAGCTGGGATCCAGGCTCTGAGACGCGGTGTCACCGCGGCCAAGTCATTTGCCCTCCATCCCTCAGTTTCCCCAGTGGCCGCGTGGTGGTGGCTCCCATCCCCCCTTCTCCAAATTAGGAGGCTCGAGTGACATGAGGAATGTGAGGGACCTGGAACAGTAAATATCACTGCAAGCTTCGTCTGTGTCCAGAGCAAGTCTCTGGGCTCTGAGTGCTGTTTCCTCTTGGATAACTGTCGTCATTCTTAGAAGAATGAACTGTTTGCCAGGTCCACGCTGAGTGATTCATTTATCCCCCTGGGGACACCAGAAGAGCACTTCCTTCCCAGGACAATCACTGCCAAGTGCCAGAAACCTGGAGGGTGGTGTGCGTAGGTGGCCCAGAAGACAGGGAAGGACCACGTGACCCGGGCGCAAGGCAGCCCCTGAGCCTCTGCTGTCCCATCCGTTAGGAAGGCCAGGACATCGCGTCAGCGTCATTTAAGGACGTTATGGCTTTGGAGCTCTACATTGTGTACTTTATTTTTGAGAAAGGAAATAGAACGTGACAAAGACTGAGCATTTATTACGCGCACGGCACGGTGCTAAGTACTCCACACGTGTGTATCTCATTTAATCCTTACAGCACCTCAGCAACATGTGGGTAATTACTCCTGCTTTACAAATGAGAAAACGGAGGATTAAAGACTTAAGTAACTTGCCTAAGGTAATATACCTATTTGGTGACTGTGAAAAAATAATGCCTCCCCCTCAAATGTCCCATGTCCTAATCCCCAGAATCTATGAGTATGGATTACATAGGTTCCCTGGCAAAGGGGAATTAAGACTGTTTGAAGGAATTAAAGATTCTTAAAAAAAAAAAAAAAAGAAAGAAAAAGATTCTAAGTAGCTGACTTTAAAATCAGGAGATTATTCTAGACAATCTGAGTGGGTGGGTCCAACGTAATCACAAGGGTCCTTAAAAGAACCTGAGGGGCTTCCCTGGTGGCGCAGTGGTTGGGAGTCCGCCTGCCGATGCAGGGGACACGGGTTTGTGCCCCAGTCCGGGAAGATCCCACATGCCGCGGAGCGGCTGGGCCCGTGAGCCATGGCCGCTGAGCCTGTGCGTCCGGAGTCTGTGCTCCGCAGTGGGAGAGGCCACAGCAGGGAGAGGCCCACGTACTGCAAAAAAAAAGAACCTGAGAAGTAGAGACGGGGAATGGGAGGGCCTGAAGGGGAAGTGAAAATAGGCTCCCTCTTATCTCCTTAATGTTCAGCCCCTAGAATCCCATAATTACAGCTAATAATAGCTACCATTTATCTAGAAGTTGTTATGAGCCAGGCGCTAGGTAAGTATGTTATACGTATCATCCTTCAGCAAATTAGAGAGATGTGGCTTTATTTTACAAAAGAAGAAACTGAGGCACCATAGGGTTAGACACCTTGTGGATCCAAGTTCAGACTGTTAGGGACAGCACCTGTGCAAGGCTGCTTACTCTGACTGTACAGCCATTGCCTCTGGTGTCTGAGTGCAGCCATATGACCACTGCCCCACAGATCCTCAGTGAAATCAAGAAGGCCCTTCAACTGCAGTGCCTTCTATCATCAGCCCTGGTCGTCACAAATAGCACCTCAGGCATTTTTCAAAGATACCAGTTGTTTCTTCACCAACATATTACCTGAGGCTTGGTGAAAGGAGTTTCCTTTGTGTTCTCTCAGACAATAGGTTTAGTTAGGTAGTTTTTATGTAATAATTGTACTCCAACATTTTTTTAAGTCTATGATTTTTAATTTCTTTCTCCAAATTATACCAAGAGATTTCTGGCAACTGAACATCATTTTATACGGGCCACGTTTGAGACAGAGTTCAGTCAATCAACCAACCAGCCAATTAGAATCCATTCGAGATGCTCCAGCTAGCACATTGAATCAGGGGCTGCTGCCCTTGCTTCTTTCTTTCTGCCTTGTGTCCGGACAAGTGCGCTCTAATGGTTACAGAATCGTTCTCAAATGGAATATAAGTAGCAGTTTCCCATAGCTAAGCAGAGGAGCTGAGCTAAGAAATTAAATTCTTCTCTGACTTTCTAAGCTCAGTGTCTGAATCATCCACTGCCATCTGCCTTCAGAGCCTTCAGGAAACAAGGAACAGGAAAAGGGAAAACGACAGAATCCACGGACCCAGGCTGCAGTTCCAGCTCTGCCTCTGGAGTCTCAGAATCATTACTATCTCTTTAAGTTTCAGGATCCTCTCTGGCACGGTGAGGAGGTGGGATGAGACGGTCCCTGTGGTCCCCTGCAGCCCCTGCATATGAGCCTCTGCCCTAATTCTCCTGCCCGGAGACCCCATCTGCTTTCTTTCTACCCACTGCTTATTTGGAATCTAATGATTCTTTCCCGGGCGTAGCATCTCAGCTCTTGAGCCATCACCCATCCCATCGCATGGGTTTACAGTTGTCCATCTAGAATATTCAGGGACAGATACTCACATCAGAACCTCTATTTTCCCTGGAGAATCTAAGGTAACCCAGAATATGGTGACTTTCTATCAGAAAGAGAAAAGAAATTAGAGTAGAGCCATACTCTCCCTAAGAATCTATATTAACATTTTCTATCGTTTTTTGAGCATCAGTCATGTGCTAGACACTGTATATATTTTATCTCATCTATTTCTCACTAAGACTCTGGAGATAAGTATTATCCTCCGTTTCAGGGATGGGCAAACTGAGACTTGGAGAGGTTAGGCTGATTTGTCCAAGGTGAAGACAGTGGTGGGTGGTATATGCAGGATTCCTAACATAGTCTATTTGGCCCCAAATTTGATGTTCTTTACACTGCACTATAAATCATACAAACTGTTGGCTTCCTTCTCTGTGTTCAGAGCCCTTTGTTTACTCCAATTATTCAAGGTTTGACCACACCCACCACTGTATTGTATCCATTCCTCCAAACCTGACTCAATTGAACAGCTGACCTTTTGCAGGGCGCTTACTACAACTTTCTCATTTCTCTATTCCTTCCCCCTCCCCCAGACCTAGCTCCCAGGAGGTGTACAATATACGCTGGTTAGCTAGCATACATCAGTATTCCAAAAATTGTCTCTGCAATGAATACCATGCTGATGAATTTTGATCACAGAAGCCTTTTTGAAATATCATCTTAAGATAGAAAGATCAGCATTTGTCTTACTGACCATTATAAGCATCATCAGCTAAGCCTTTTTTTTTCCTGCCCCCATTTTTTTTTTTTTTTTTTTTTTTTTTTGGCGGTGCGCGAGCCTCTCGCTGTTGTGACCTCTCCCGTTGCAGAGAACAGGCTCCGGACGCGCAGGCTCAGCGGCCATGGCTCACGGGCCCAGCCGCTCCGCGGCATGTGGGATCTTCCCGGACCGGGGCACGAACCCGTGTCCCCTGCATCGGCAGGTGGACGCTCAACCACTGCGCCACCAGGGACACCCTTCCTGCCCCAATTTTAAAAATTAATTCTGATCTGTTGGGCTCGCCGACATATTTGAAGCTATCACCATTGCTAGAGCTGTGACCATATTCCTCTCTGGGCACAGACTTTAGCACAGGAAGGTGAAATGTGATTGGTACCCAGATTCACCTGCAATCCACCTGCTTGTTAGTGTCCGAATCCATCGTGATAATGCGTTCAGTCACCACTAATGTGTACCTGGGGTTCATTGCATAGGCTCTGGAGTCATGCTGATTCAAATCTTGATTCCACCAGTTTCCTAAGGAGTTCTGAAATACTGGCCAAAACAAAGGACCAAACAGCGAAGTGAATCCTTGACTGTCATACCCTTCCTTGTCCAGAGACCTGTCACTTTGTCTTCTGGACACCTTTACCTGATTAATATTAGAATAAAACTATGGAGCTCAAACAAGGCATCATATTGATTCATTGTCAGCCAAGAGGGCAGTCTCTGGGGTGAGCGGCAGGGCTTTATATTGCATGTTTTTCTGCCAAGATGGGCCAATATTTTCTTCCTCTGACGTAAGGGCAGAGTTGGATCAGAAAAATGCCTGTCAACTCAGATGCCAACACCTACACTCCTGCTAGTACATAATCAAATCTGCATTGTTTCCCTGGTGAAAATTTTTGTAATTGGGATATTTTCTGTTTGGACCATTCAGTAAATCCCAGATTCAGAGCCAAAGAGAACTCCAACATTCCTTCAGTGAAGCATCCTAATATTACATACAGTAGAACTTCCAAACCATGACCCATTCCTGTCAGCCCAGCTTCCGAAACTTAACCTGGGCCCTTCCTCCTGTCCCCATTTCCAGCACTCCCATGTTGGTCCAGGCCACCATCATCTCTCACCTGGACTATTGCAATCACCTCCTAAGTGGTGTTTCAGTGCTGTCTCCTGACATACCAGCCAGAATGATCTCTGAGAGAAATAAACTAGATTATACCACTCCTTTGCTCACACCTTCTCTATCGGATTCCCACTGCATTTAAAATAAACTCTTATCTTGCCGAGGGCTACAAAGACCTAGGGATCTGACCCCTGCCTCCCTCTCTGACCTCGGGTCTTTCCCCACTCCTGCTCTGTCACTGTGCCCCACTCACAGACCTCTGGCTGTCCCTGGAATGTGGCAAATGTGTTCCCACCCAAGAGGCTTTGCCCTTGCCCTTCCCTCTGCCTGGAGCACACTTGTCCCTGTTCTTACAATAGCTGGCTACCCCTCATCCTTCGGGCCTCATCCTCTCTGTGACTTTCCTGGCCCATCTCCAACACACTCCCTCATATTACCCTGGTTTATTTCCTTCACAGTACTTATCACCTCCTGAAATGATTGTGTTTATTATTTGTTTCCTTTAAAAAAATCTCTTTCCGCTAGAATGTGAGGTCTTTGTCCTCTTGGGTGATGAAACTTTCTTCAGAATCTAACACAGGATCTCAGTGAATGAATGAACTGTGTACCATGTATAATAAAAACACAGTGCATAATAAGAAGCTATTAAATCTATTTGTGGTGTGGAAAGGTTTCATGGAGGAGACGATCTTTGGTCTGATTCTTGAAGCATGACTGGTTTCAGGCTAGGTGCACAGGGAGAGGACGTGGACTTGGCAGCAGATGTATAACCAAATACCACCATATGCCTTATGAACCAGGCCCGTGCAAAGTACTATGAGATCACAGACTAGAAAATGACTAAAGCAGAGCAGAGGGCTGGGGGAAGGAAATGAGGTCTGACTTGAGCCTTAAAGACTGAAAACAAGAGTTGACAGGCAAAGGAAAGGAAGAGGAATTCCAGGCAGAGTAAGCATCCTGGACAAGGCACAGAGTATGAAAGACGATGATGAAGAGGCTAGAGAGGGAAGGTGGGGCTAGATTGTTAAGGGCCTGGCTTGCTGCTAAGGATTTTGGATTTTTTTTCCTGAGAAAAATAGAATAGAATGCTATTTTCACTATACTATGGTGAAATTAAACAAATAAATACTTTGAACAACAAACAATGTGGGACTTCCCTGGTGGCACAGTGGTTAAGAATCCTCCTGCCAATGCAGGGGACACGGGTTCGAGCCCTGGTCCGGGAAGATCCCACATGCCGTGAAGCAAATAAGCCCATGTGCCACAACTACTGAGCCTGCACTCTAGACTCCGCGAGCCACAACTACTGAAGCCCGCGAGCCACATCTACTGAAGCCCATGTGCCTAGAGCCCATGCTCAGCAACAAGAGAAGCCACTGCAATGAGAAGCCCATGCAACGAAGAGTAGCCCCTGCTTGCAGCAACTAGAGAAAGCCTGCACCCAGCAATGAAAACCCAACACAGCCAAAAAAATAAATAAATAAATTTATATTAAAAATACGTATATATAATTAATTATATATATAAACAAACAAACAAACAATGTGACAGATACAACACAGGTGAGTCAGGAAGACTTGAATAGATCTGATTTAAGTAGATGCATTCATATAATTATACATGTACATCCAAAACACATTTTTTGGTTATTTTTAGTTGGTCAGAGGGCTTTATGTGTGACTAAATTTGCATGCTCAGATGGGCTTCTCCAACTGTGCTGAAGGAACAGACATTTTAATTTCCAATTTATTGTAATCAATACTTTTGGAAGATACAACAAAATTGTCATGAATGTCAAATTGCTATAAATGTTTCCAAGCACTTACCCTCAGTTTCTATACTCATTTCCTCTTAGTCTGGTAAAAAACGTTTGGTGGACTAGCCTTGACCCATGGACCACATTCTGAAGTATACTGCACTAGAGAGCTGAGTGGCAGGGAGGTCGTGGATACCACCTAGAAAGGTCCAGGCAGAAGATGGTCCTGGGACATCATTTGGTCCAGACCCCTGCCATTGGGCTGATGGACAGCCAAATCATCTATTACTCAGTATCCTCTGTTATATTTCTGTGTCCCCTACCAACACCTAGTTCTCCATGTCCCTGTGGGGTTATCAAAAAACTCAATAAATATTGTTTGACAGAAGGATGAGCCACTCCCCAGGGAAAATGGGTGCTATTCTGCAGAAATGCCTGTTATTTTTCAATGGCCACTGCCAGTTAGCCCTTCAGTAGGTTGGAGAATGTTACTTTGGGGATATTTTGGCTTAAAATTCAGCACATACCTGGTGATTTATCCAAAATAACAAAAAAAAGTGTTTTAAATTTACATATCTAATTGCACAACAGTATATGTTTCTTTTGGATATTTTCAAGTGCCCCTGACACATCTCTATTGTACATGCAAGGGTAACATTGTAGTTTAATTATAGTGTTTATTTTGCATGGTATGGGGCAATACACAGACTGTGGCTTCGTATTGGAATTCCAGTTCTGTCATTTTACTGGTTATATTTGGCAAATCAACTGACATAAATTCTATGAGTTTCAGTTTCTTCATCTGACAAAATGTGAGAAATAATGCTTTTGAGTTGTTTCAAAAATTAAATTAAAAACATGTGTGAAACACCTGGCATACCAAGGTGCTCAGTAAATGTTGAGTCCTCTACCATTAGTTTAGTTCCTTGTAAGTACTGTGAGCTGTGGGCTATAGGAAAAGATCAAGTTTCTCTCAATTGTCTTTAGTTATAATAAGAATTATGGTTGGAGTCCTCAGCCTGTTTCTGCTACTCTAACGCAACAACTCCTTCATCCCAAATAATTACATTCAAATGCCTAGATTCCAGCGCAGCCCAGCCCTCTCTGCTCCCAGTACCACTGGCATGATGTTAGCAAAGCTCCGGAACGT
The DNA here is from genome assembly GCF_003031525.2 of Neophocaena asiaeorientalis asiaeorientalis. Lineage (NCBI taxonomy): Eukaryota > Metazoa > Chordata > Mammalia > Artiodactyla > Phocoenidae > Neophocaena > Neophocaena asiaeorientalis. The sequence continues at coordinate 8,608,931 of NW_020172779.1, forward strand.
CACAAAGCTCGTCGTGCCCAGGTGGTCCCGAAGAACTTTGAATCGAGCTTGGTATAGGAGAGAGCTCTGCTCGACTTTCCCCCTTCCTGTGAGCTGCCATTAATTAGCTCCTTAAGCTGAGTTTATAGGCCAGAGCCAGGTATGTAAGATCAAGGGGAAACTGGACCTCAGAAAAGGAAGTGAAAATTGCCTTAAAGTGCCTTCAGGTGACATGAATGGCAATGACATGACAAGCAGGCTCCTCACAGGGGGCTTCACCAGGATCTAGGCAGACTCTCTTTGGCCTCGTCTAAGAGGACAGAGGACTGTCCACACTGACATCAGTCAATAACGGTCACTCTGTGTGAAATATGTGCTTCCTGGCTGCCCTCCCAATCAAGGCAGAAGGTATGGGGAGTGAGAGCCACCATGAAGACAGTCTTTGGCTCTAAATAGTGACCAAGAGGATTTCTGAACCCCAGGACTCCCTCCCACCTCCACACAGACCACAGACCTGCCGAGCCCTGCCCTTCCCCGGGCAGGGCTTGAGGGTGGCTCATGTGGAGTTGCTGCAGTGCCCCTGGGAACCCTGGCCCTCTCTCTGCTCAGCTGCTGGTCCTCCTCTGCTCTGTTCTCTTCTCCCTGACTCTCCCACCCGATGGAATGGGCTGTGCCTGGAGTAATTTGAGAGGTCACTGATGATACCCAACAGAAAGGGTCAGACAGACCTTGGGTCTAATCTCAGCTCCTCCACTTATTAGCCCTGTAACCCAGTTCTTCAAGTCTCATCTTCCTCCTCTGAAAATTCTGGATGACATTGACATCTGTCTAATGAAGTCATCACGCAGTTAATTGAGATGATGCCTTAAAGTGCTCAGTGCGGTGTTTGGCAAAGAGTGGCTATTCGATAAATACTAGCTCTTCTTCTTGTTGTTGTTTTTATTTGTTAACAAGCAGCTGGTATGCCTGTTCCCACACCATCAAAGGTGTATTCGTTTCCTAGGACCACTGTAACAAATTACCATAAACTGGATGGCTTAATACTATAGACATTTATTCTATCACAGTTCTGGAGTCCAGAAATCTGAAACCAAGATGTCAGTAGGGCCTCGCCCCCTCTGAAGACTCCAGGGAAGAATCTCTTCCTTTTCCCTTCCACCTTCTGGTGGCTATCGTCATTCCTCGGCATTCCTTGGCTTAATGCCACATCACTCCAACCTCTGTCCTCACATTGCCTTCTCTGTGTGTCTCTGTCCTCTCCTCTTCCATCTTATCTCCCTTTGCCTCTTTCTTGTAAAGACACTTGAAGAGGCATTTAAGACCCACCCGGATAATCTCAGATAATTTCCTCAACTCAAGATCCTTAACTTAATAACATCTATTGTCATATAATGTAATACTCACTCTTTTGCCATATGAGGTAATATTCACAGGTTCTGGGGATCAGGACATGGTCATACCTTTTTGGAGGCCACCATTTAACTCACTACAAAAGCCATTTCCTGGCAAAATGGATTTGGGAAGGAGAGCATTTTCTTGATCCTTATTTTAATAGTCTTAAATCCTGACACTATTTGATTATCAGCTGCAAAACCCTCTTTGCTGTCTTTCCAGGAACCCACTCACGGTCCATCCTGCCAGACCCTAACAGGCAGAGACTTCATGGTCACTTTATCCCTGGAACCGTGATATATACACAGCCTGGTGGTGAGTATATGGGATGGAATAGGCTATAGTGACTAGAGATATGTACAAAGGAACAAAGGGACAAAGGAACTCTTAAGAGAGAAAGAACATCAAATTTTGGTGCACGTTATACACAAACAGTGGGGATGCTGTAGCCCCAAGCTGTGGGTCATCTGGTCTTACCTTATGTATCTGGACATGAACTAAATGATGATTAACTTCACTTTTAACATTAAGTGGCTTTGATGCCCTCAAGCCCTCAATCCCTGATCACTGAGGAAGGAGAGACACTGTGTTGCACAATTCAAGACGGCACCATGCATATTGTATTCTATGGATTTGTGGAATATGAGGTCATCAGTATCTCGGATTTGTGTGTGCGGTGGCAGCTCTGTGAGCAGGGTACAAGGGTTAGGAGAAATGGCCCTGCCTGTGAGATCAGGGTCTCAAGCAGACTTTCCAAACCATGAGTTGGTAAGAGTGGAGGTAGAGAGCCTCACCTATCCTGACTCCAGATCATCCCCCTGATGTTCTCTGCAAATATCCTTATCTCTCACGGGACTCAATGTTCTCATTGTCAAATGAGAGGGTGTAGGAGGCTAAATAAAGCCTCCAAAGATGTGTAACTATTGGGAGGCTGTCCAGGGTCACATTACCAGATATCAGAGTTTCAAACTTCGAATTTTCACTTGAACGTGTGAATTTTATCACTGCAACAAATTTTGCCAGGAAGTTGCCTTGAAGCGACAGATTTACTTCCTTCATTCTTGAGAAACTATTTGCCAGATACCCAGGTCTAAATAACCATAGATTGAGAGTCACTTTTTTTTTAAAGCAAAAATGGAGTTCCTTAAAGAAACTGGCTGGTTCAGCTCATAACTCAACAACAGCACAATTGCTTTCTCCTAGACAACCACTGTGCTCTAGTATACAGCAGAAGTGGTTAATGTATACTGTGCTTTCCACTTTATTGAACAGGATATTAAAAAGAGGTGTATTCAGAGGTGGAGACTTAATAAAATTAATGCTTTTCACTGCTTCATCAACGACATTCTTATGTAAAAGAGGTATTATTTTTATGACGAGTACACGACGGTAAAAATACACCGACTACCAGAGCAGTTGGGTCCACTGCCTGGATTTGCACAAAGGTGCCAGCAGTTTTATCTACATCGCTTTTGCCTCTTTGGTGAAAGTGTCAACATCACAAAAATAAATAAATAAAAATGGCGGAGGGCAAGTAACAACTTAGCGTTACTGTGAAAATAGGTTTGACATCACACACTTCCTGAAAGGGTTTCAGACCCCCCGCCATGGGTCCATGGACCACACTTTGGGAACCTCTGTTCTCACATACCTTTTAGTTCTAAGAATCCATGACCCTTCCCTAACACTAGATTTCCTAGATGACTTTATCTAAACCTATCATTATAACTGGTGCCATAGAAGAGATAAGAGTAGCCCCAATATTCCTGTTACCACTCATTCCACTTAGATTCTGAATCAAGGGATGTAAGGTATGGCTGGGAGTGGGTAGGAGGGTGTTATTCAAATGTGAGCAGCCAGCTGAGTGTATCTGACAGCATCCTGCATTAACACTGGGTGATAGAATACAGAGGCAGTGATCGTTTCAGGGTTCCCATAGAGCAGCGGTCCCCAACCTTTCTGGCACCAGGGACCGGTTTTGTGGAAGACAATTTTTCCACGGACGGGGGCGGGGTCGGGGGAAGGTTCCGGCGGTGATGCTAGCAATGGGGCGCAACGGGGAGCGGTGGGGAGCGACGGGGAGCGGCAGATGCAGCTTTGCTCGCTCACCTGCCGCTCACCTCCTGCTGTGCGACCGGGTTCCTAACAGGCCGTGGACCGCTACCGGTCCGCGGCCCGGGGCGTTGGGGACCCCTACCATAGACTGTCTCAGGCCCTTCCAAGTCCTTTCTGGGCAGAGTTTTCAGGGACATTATCCTTTCTGCAGGACTGTTTATCTCTTTCTCCAATTAACTCCTCCTGACATCTAACGCTGGCCACATAAGCCATGATTTCTGGTCTAGGTCAGCCACTCTATTACTATTTATAATCCTGCAGGAAGTCATTACTCTTTTCATTTGAAGAAGACTGATTAAAAAAAAAGACAACAACTAATTATGGCAGTTCACAGAAGCAGAATTTCAAAGGGTGGTGTGGGGACAGAGTGACCTTGTACATCATTATTTTCTCTTGTACTTAGCTCTCTAACCACACAGAAGCCTTTATCACCATCTTTCTGATTAGTAGCTTTTAAGAATTAGCTAAGATTCAGGAAATTGGGGAAGCAGGACGGGGATGAGATTTGCATCAAGGCACAAGGTTTTCAGAGTAGTAATAAATCTAAAGGTGTCCTGCAGAGCACCGGCTGTTATTTAGAAGTCTGTAAAGAGTCTCTGAAACTAATGTCAGTGTAGAGACTATTCGGGGTTTGGTATCAGGTTGAAACCGATAAGATTTCACCACAGTAAAAATAGGTAAATACAGTCAATGTCAGCCCTCCTCCTCCAGAGCCATCAGGGGGCATTCTCTGTGACCTTGAGGATTTAATCAAATGGGTACAAACGAGGTTAAAAAGTTCTCCCAATTCCCTGGCAGTCCAGTGGTTAGGACTCTGCTTCCATTGCAGGGGGCACGGGTTCGATCTCTGGTCAGGGAACTAAGATCCCGCAAGCTCTGTGGCACAGCCAAAAATTTTTTTTAATTTAAAATTTTTTAAAATAAAAAATCTTTAAAAAATTTCTACCAAAGAGAGCCATGTAGCTGTCACTGTGCTAGCTGAGAATTTCTATAGTCCCATGCTTCCTGTCAATTAGTCTCTTATCTATTTAACAAATATCATTGTTTCAGCATCTACCCTGTGCCTATCTCTGAGTTGGGAACTGGAAAGAATGTAAAAATTACTAATATAAAACCATTCATCTCAAGAAGTTTCCAGTTTTTGAGGGAGATAACAGTTATGCGCAAACAATTATAAAGACAATATATGCAGTGATTAAAAGCATGGATCTTCCACTTCTTAACTCTGTGACAGTAGGCAAGCTTTTTAAACTTTCCAAACTTCAGCTTTCTCATCTGTAAAGTGAGGATAAGCCTAGTACATCCCTCACAGGGTTGTTTTGGACATTGAATGAAACAACATATGTAGAGAGCCTTGTACAGAACCTGTACTTAGCATTCAAGACATCTGAGTCAATTATAATAACTAGGATTTTTGAGTGCCTACATGACAACTTTCCCTCTTAATGATAACCAGGGGAGCATTGTTCCCAATTTATCATTGTGGAACTTGAGTCTCAGAAAGTACAATAACTCACTGAACCATGATGCCCCTCAGATGAGAATTATTGCAAAAGAGCAAAGAAAAGGACAGGAATAAAAAGATATGGGGCCCATTAATCATTGTGGCAGCCCACCTCCAAGATGGGCCCCCAGTGAACCATAGTATTGGTGCCCACATGTAGTCTTCTCATATGGTGAATGGGGCTGACCCTGGAATGGCAGAAATGATGTTGTATGACATCAGAGGTAGGCAAAAGATGCCTAGCAGCTTTCACCTGGGTTCTTTGGGATGCTTGCTCTTTAGATGCTCCATCTTGGAGCTGAGCCGCCATGCTGTGAGAAGCCCAAGCCACTGCCCAGTAGAGATCCCAGCCAACAACCAGCACCAGATAGCCTTGTGTGTTGCACCATCTTGGACTTCTATCCAGGCCAAGCCTCAAGATGACTACAGCCCAGCTCACAGTTTACTGCAACTACTTTTGAGAAAGCTAAACGACAACTGCGTAGCTGAGGTCCCATTTCCCTTAGGATGTAAAAAGATGCAAAGAGAATCTTTCTCTCAACCTAACAGTAAGAAGTAACTAGATAACCGAAACAATCATAACTTTCCTGGAGCCCATCAGAGAGATAAAGTCACAAGGTAACTAGGTTAACTTAATTCCAACGGGCAACAATTTCCTCTAGAAGAGCCGGAACACCTGACCTGTCACCTTTCACAGAGCATGGGAGGCAGAGGCAGCCTCCATAAAAGCAGGTACTAAGGAGGGGCCCACTCTTCATGAGTTTACTTTTTGTAAGCTCAAACTATTTTATAATCTTAAAGGGGCCTGGACTGAGAAGCAGATGACCTGTGACCAAGCTCTGTGACCTTGAGAAGTACCCTGCACTCTGGCCTCTGTCTCTTCCCTCTGGCTGGGGCTGCCAGCTGCCTGCTGCAGGGATCACAGCGACGACCATGAGTGCACCCTTCAGAGAGCCACACCTGAGTGGAGCAGGAAGACCGCTGAGACAGGGAGGCCAGGACACTCAAGGACAGGCAGTGACTGACTGACAAACCCCACAGCTGGGAGGCCAGCGGAGGTTCCGAACGCCTCCTGCCTCTCCCGCTTATTGATTAATGTGCACAGCTTTAAACACGTGACAGCTCTCCCCCCATGCCTCGGTACAGGGACACTCACTGTGCACGTACCCACCACACACACACACACCATGGTGAGAAAGAGCCGGGCAAAGGGACCGAGAACCACTTTATCAGCAAAGTGATCACTGGCGCCCAATGACTTAAGTTCAATGAGGCAGAGACACTAAATTCCCTCAATGAATGTCTAAGAGGCCAAAAGAAATGGAGCACAAAATCCCCGAGAAAAGCAAGGCTATTTTTTGCAAAATACCATCTATCAATGTCCTACTAAATGCCAGATACTTTTAATATTTTTTTAGCATTCTTTATCTCCCATTCATACAAGACTAAACGTTAGATGTTACTGTACCAGCTGGCAGGTGGGAAAGCCAAGCACAGAGGAGTGCTTATGACCTCGGCTCTGGAGTCCAACGACTGGGGGTTGGTTCTCAGCTTCACTATTTACTTGCTACGTGACCGTGGGCGAGTCTTCTCTGTGCCTCAGTCGTCTCTTCTACAAGATGGGATAATAATGGTACCTGCTCTTAATAAATGAGAGAGCGTATGTAAGATGCTGGGCAATGTGCCTGGCATACTGTGAGCCCTTAATGAATGAGAGCCGTCATTATTATTTACCCAAACCACAGAGTGAGGAAGAGTCTGACTCCAACGTCGCACTCTTTCCAAAGAAATATTGTCTGTGGCTGTGAAAACGGTTGTTGTGAAATGTTAATAAGTTTAAATAATGAGTTAAACTGCTAGAATGAACTCAGAGAGACCTACCATGATCTCAAGGCAGCAGAGCCATGGATGGGCAGATGGTTACTGAGTGGTTTTCTTAGGTTCTCTCTCTCTCTCTCTTTCTTGGTAGTCCCAGGTAATTGAGACTCCCTCTCTGATGTAATCTCACTCCATTATGTTAAACTGAGTAACTGAAGATCTTCAAAGTATAATCTATATTGTATTTGCTCTGTAAATTTAAGAATATCAAAACAAAACAAGACAAAATAAGACAGGATCATAAGCCTCTCTTTCAACCCTCTGTGTAATATAGGTTGTCAAAGAGGTTAAAAGACATCAATCAACAGATGAACAAATAAACAAAATGAAATTTGAATGAAACTAAGACATTATAATAAGAATAAAACAAAATATTTCTGAGTTTCTTGTTCTAAGCCAGGCTTGGAAAGGATTGTGGATGAGTCGGCCTGGTGGATGCTAAGAGATCAATAAATTCTAAGTTCCTTCACGCTTTTTATTTCTCTGCAATGCTAAGAGCCATAGCTATTGGGGGATCAACTCCAGGAATTATTACACCTGTCACTGAGGGCTGGGAAAGAAACTGGGTAATCAGCTGCTGAGGATATTATAAACAGAGTGATTTCTAAGGGAGTACGTCTTATGAAAATCTAAGGTTGCTAACTAGAGAAGACAGGCAGGGAGGGATCAGATTCAATCAGCCGTCCGTTTAAGACCTCTGTGTGCCTAGCACTGAACTAGGCACCATTAGGAAACAAAACTATAAGCTAGAGCTCTGAACGGAAGGAGCTATCGTCAGGTCAGAAGACATGATGATATAATCGGGACCCAATTCATTGCTAAGTTGTGTGGACTTGCAAATTTCATAAGTGATCAGAATGTGCGGAGGTTTTGTATTGTGCCAGCTTGGCTAGACTAGAAATATGTTTCCCGGAATTCTCTTCCCTGAGTGGTTCTGAGTTAACGTTGGTCACAGGTGAAATCTGCAATATTTGGAAGCAGCCAGGATGATCTGAAGGTCTTCGTAGACCAGCACCACATGCCGGTGCATCTCATGCATATGTTGTCACAGATCTGCTGGCTCTTGCTGTTGGTGGGGGTAGCAGCTCCTCCAGGTCCCACTGGATCTCCTCCTCCAGCATCTCTGAGTCCCGGGATGGAAGCACGTGCAGCTCTGTGACAAAGAACACCCCCTTTTCTGGAGGTCACCCACATCATCAAAGTTAGAGGCAGCAAGAGAAAGATGCAATTTCCAACTTGTCCTCATGGTTCCAATTTGCCTTCCTGGATTCTACTCTGTCTTTGTAGGTTCCAAATGTCCTCACTCTGCTCCGCTTACATCAGCTTTTCTTCCCAGCTGCTGGCCTTGCTGACCTAGATCAACTTCAAGTCCAGCACCAGCAGTAGGAGCAAGTCTTTCTTACATAAACTTCTCCACCACTTGCTTCGAGTGTGTAAAGTCTAATGTCTGTGATGTGTCCCTTATTCCCCATCACTCATGATTGCCTGGATAAAACAATAACTGATAGAGCATGGAACAGGACAGTCAGGTAAAAGGAGTTTCCATGTGAGCTCAGCTTCAAAAGCTTAGATTTTTAAATCATCAATATACTAACCACTTTCTAATACTACTTTCCAAACATCACTCACCCATGCCTGTGGAATGGACTTTCTTCCATTACAGGCCAATGTTATTTCCATCTTATTCATACCAACCCCTAAGATATATTCCTGAGCCAGTCCCAGGTAAACTTTTTTACAATCTGCCTGATGCCCATAGCTTTATGATTGAGAAACACCAGCAAAGGCTATAAAACCCACCAGAAAAAAAGGGGAAAGTTTAAAGCAATTATATTCATATAGTTTAGTGCCATCATCAGGATGGTATTTGGTCTTTGGAGTTACAATTGAAAATGAATCCTGGCTCTACACTATCTAATCACTAGGCTTTAGCCAAGTTGCTTAGCTTTTCCAAGCCTTAGTTTCCTCGTCTATAAAATGGGAGGATAATCTCTTCATCATCAGGTTTCTGTGAAGATAAAATAAGAAAATATGTGTAAAGTACTTACTTTAGTGGTTTTTAAGTGCTCAATAATATACTAAATATGTGTCTGTGTACACGCACACACACATCTCTCCATTAGGGCTACAATGGGGGAGTTCCGTTATTTTGGTCACTGTGTCTTATCTCCAGTAAGTGGGATGTTTATTATATAATGAATAAGTGGATGGGTGGGTGGTGATTTTTACTTTGCTCAGCATCTCCAGAATAGAAGGGTTAATGGGAAAGAAATGGACCTGAAAATCCTGACTTTGAAACAGAAGTTAGGTCAAGGATATACTTACAGAGAACTCACTCAAAATTGCCACAGCATAGGCTCTGCCAGGTTTTTGTCCTTGGTCCCCCAGGGTTTGTTCTTCAAGCACCACTGTTCTGTGTTTCCTTCTCAGACTTTTATAGTCTTCAAATTCTCTTCACAAACATATGTGATTAGATCTTTGCAACAGGCCACTAAGGCAGGAACCATGAATATTAGTGCCCCCATATTACAGTCAAGGAAGGGAGTTTCAGAGAGGCTGAGCAGTCTGTTCTGATAACTAACCAAGGGCTGGTTCTGTCATGAGACAGGGCCTGACCAATGGCACTCAGCAGAGACGCAAAGAAAAACCATGTTGGTCACGTGAAAAGCTGCTTTTCCGTTATAGCAAAATTAGGGAGACCACCTCTTGGTCTTGTGTAACAAGCACGATGCTTCCAAAAGGGGAGCCAGGTTTCTAATTGCGGGCCTGCTTTTATTAGCTTCCATTTGGTGTAAAGAAGGGGAAATATACAGACTCCACAGCCAAACAGATCTGAGTTTGAATCCCAACTCTGCCACCAACCACCTGTGTAACCTTCAGCAAGTTACTTAATCTTTTTGAGTCACAATTTTTCAATTTATAAAATTGGGATCATATCCAATTTTGAAACTTAATTGAGATGACCTAGTTGAGTACCTGGAACCTGGTAGAGGTTCAATAAATGATAACCTTCTCTCCTCCCTTTGCTACCCATTTCCCCCTGAATGGACTGAAGAGAAACATTATAGCATGACAGTTATGGACTTTGGAGCCAGCCTGCCTGGGTTTAAATTCTAGCCCTGCCATTTATTGGCTGTGTGACCTTGAGCAAATTACTTAACCTCTCTGTACAATGGGAATAATAGTACCTACTTCACAGGGTTGTTATGAAGGTTAAATGAGTTAACATTTGTAAAGTGCTTGCACTACCTACTTAAGTGTATATGCTACTGGCGTACAGTAGGTGCTACATGTTTTCTTTAAAAAAAATAAATAACCATCTTCACAGAATTTTTGTGGAGAAAACATCTGTGAAAATATTTTTGAATTTAGAAGAATCCGACAAAGAGAGAGAAATTCTAAAGCATCTCCGTGAAGCATCGAAATGTATTGAGCCCTTACAATTTCACAGGCAGTAAGTAAGGTGCAGAGTGATTAGGTCAGAGTCATTCATTCAGGAAACATGTGTTGTATGCCTACAAAGTGCACATGCCAGGCACTTTGCATAGCACCATACTGGGCAACCCAACCAAGGCCATTGTCTTTGTGGAACTACCACGGGGGGAAGGGAGATGGAAAATTTAGGAAAAGGAAAAAATAAATCAATGAGTAATTTTATCTTGTAATAAGTGTTTGGAAGGAAAGATGTGGAGTGCTGTGATGGAAGCCAGTGGCAGGAAGGGGATGTTTTCTATATTTATTTATTTTGGCTGCACCGCACAGCTTGTGGGATTCAGTTTCCTGAGCAGGGATTGAACCCGGGCCATGGCAGTGACAGCGCTGAGTCCTAACCACTGGACCGCCAGGGAATTCCCAGGAAGGGGATGTTTTCTATATTTATTTATTTTGGCTGCACCGCACAGCTTGTGGGATTCAGTTTCCTGAGCAGGGATTGAACCCGGGCCATGGCAGTGACAGCGCTGAGTCCTAACCACTGGACCGCCAGGGAATTCCCAGGAAGGGGATGCTTTAGATGAGGGGCGGGGGTGGTGAGGGAAGGCTCCTCCTAGGAGGTGACATGTAAACTGAGTCCTAAAGGTTATGAAGGTTCTTCTCACCAAGCTTAAAACAATCCAATCTAGTGGGGTTGGGAGGATTCGGCACGAGCATAACTACAGAGATTCTAACGGAATCTACCTCACAGGACTGTTCTGAGGAATAAATAAAATGAGCGATGAGAAACACTTGGCGCACCGCCTGGTACACAGTAAATGCTAAATATCGTTATTGTCTCCCTGGGAAGGGCCTCGCTTCAGAGGAGCACCCACTGTTTCCACGTGCTCACAGGGAATGCTACTCTGGGCCCATCTCTGCCTTGCAAAGCAGCATCCACTCAGTAATTCACTCAAATCAACACACAGGTCAGTGAATTTAAGAGCCATAGAAAAGATAGAGATATGATAAAAGATACAAATACAACCTCAACCCTGGTCTCTAGGGACTTAAAGCTCAACAGAGGAAACAGATACCTACAAACTCACAAGAGGGCAGCCCGGTGCCAGAGCGGGTAACAGTTCGCTGCAGAGCAAAGGAGGGGGCAGCCGGCAGGTCCTCATGAGAAAAGAAAGGGGATGGAGAGTCAGGAAAGTCTGGCTACCTGGGGAGGAGGTCTCCAGGCACCAGATGAGCTTTCAGTTGGCCAGCACGCTGGATCGGTGAATGGAAACACCTGCTGGCTCCTGACACAAGGCCCATGGGCGATTTCTGGGGCATAGAGGAGGCAGGGGTATGAGCTGAAGGAAGAGGGGTCCAGACACTGAAGATGGGCAATAGTGCAGGAAGCAGGGTAACAAAAGATGCCAACAGTCTTGCCCTGCCCAGGAGGAAACCTCAATCCAAAGGCCCCAAATGCATTCCAGCCTCCAACCCGCTGCTGACTCCAGTCCCTGCCTGGAATTCCCTTTCTGCTCCCACTTCCACACTCAGGGTCCAGCTCCAGAGTTCCATTCTGTTTCCCTGAATATTACAGCCCACAGTCACCATCAAACCCCAAACTGTTACATTTGTCTGCAAGACTTGGATGTTTCTTCAATCAGCCCATAATGTATTAAGGGCCCATTGCATTCAGAACTTGGTGCCAAGTGCTGGAAGAATCATGCAGCATTCTGTCCAGGGCGCTAGGAGGTACAGGAGGACATTATCCTCTCAGCACAAGGTAGATTTGGGTTAGAGCTCAAACAGATGCAAATAAAAAAGAACAGGACCATGGGAAAAGAAAAGATCGCACACTTAACCACATGTCCTATCTTCTCACACTACATTGCAAAGTCCCTCCTTCATTCATTCATCTGTTCATTGAAGACATACTTCCTGAGTACACTGTTCCAGCTGATTAAGATACTTCAGTGAACAAAACAGACAGAATTCCATCAGTGAGGTGATATTTTCGTGAAGGCATGAAACAGGTAAGGAAATGATCACACGGACTATTACAGCTTGTAGTAAGTGCGTGGAAGAACAATTCAGTGCAAAGACCCTGAGGTGAGTGTGTACCTGGGCCTGTGGGGAGGCCAGAGAGGCTGGAGCACAGTGAGCCTGGGAGAGTAGGAGGGGGAGGGGACTGAGATAAAAGATGGGCCAGGGAGAGGACATGAGCTTTTACTCTGAGTCAAGTGGGGAGCCACTGGGAGATTTTGTGTTGGAAAGGAACATGGTGTAAACTACAGGTGAGAGATGATGATGGCTTCCACCAGATGGAAGCAGAGAAATAGCTTTAAATTTCACTTCTCTCCCTAGTGCTTAGGACAATCCCTGACATATGGCGGATGTGAGGGTTTTTTTTTTAAATGATTGATTGGATTGAACTAAAACAAAAATCTAAAAAGCCCTTTGGCTCTGAGCTCCAGCCTAGTGCCAGGTCCCACTGCACCACTGAGGACAGATAGTAAGTGAGGCCATGCAAACTGTCCTTATCAGGCGGGCTTGAGATGTTGCTGACCAAAGTGCAGTTTTTGTTTTTAATTGTGATTGATTAACTATATATAACATACAATTTATAATTTTTACCATTTTACTTAGTTTTTTAACTGAAGTATAGTTGACTTACAATATTATATTAGTTTTAGGTATGCGACATAATGATTTGATACTTTTAAGATTAAGACCCATACCATACAAGGTTATTGTAATATTGTTAACTACATTCCCTGTGCTGTACATTACATCCCTGTGACTTATCTATTTTATAATTAGTAGTTTGTATCTCTTAATCCCCTTCACTTATTTGTCCCTGCCCTCCTGTAACCACTAGTTTGTTCTCTGTATCTGTTTGTTTCTGTTTTGTTATATTTGTTCATTTGTCTTGTTTTTAATTCCACACCTAAGTAAAAACCTGCAGTATTTGTCTTTCTTTTGTCTGACTTATTTAACTTAGCATAATACCCTCCAGGTCCATCCATTTTGTCTCAAATGACAAGATTTCATTCTTTTTTTTATGGATGAGTAATATTCCATGGCATGTATATACCATGCCTTCTTTATCCATTCATCTATCAGTGGGCACTTAGGTTGCTTCCATATCTTGGCTATTGTAAATAATGCAGCAATGAACACTGGGGTGCATTTATCTTTTCAAATTAATGTTTTCATTTTCTTCAGATAAATATCCAGGAGTGGAATTGCTGGATCATATAATAGTTTTAGTTTTAATTTTTTGAGGAAACTCCGTACTGTTTTCTGTAGTGACTGTACCAATTTACATTCCCACCAACAGTGCACAAGGGTTTCCTTTTTACCACATCCTCACCAATACTTATTTCTTATCTTTTTTATGATAGCCGTTCTGACAGGTATGATGTGATATCTCATTGTGATTTGATTTGCATTTCCCTGGTGATTAGTGATGTTGAGTACACGTGCCTGTTGGCCATCTATATATCTTCTTTGGGAAAATGCCTATTCAGGTCCTCCACCCATTTTTTAAGCGGATTGTTTTGTTTTTTGATATTGAGTTGTATGCATTCTTTTGTCATAAAGAGCTGAATGGGCAGTGCTGACAGCAGTGAACATGAGCCCAAGGTCTTATTGGCCAGAGCTGAGAGTGGCAAGAGAGAAACCTGCATGCCAGGTAAAGCGCTAAGAATGGAAATATCCCTGTACTTCCATTACGTCAGGAATTTTTAATGTATCAAATGATTTCAAAATTAAAACAGCCTTCCAAAATCCCATATTCCACCTTAGTTTGCCATACTCAGAAGGACTGCCCTGGACTGCAGTCCAGAAGCCTGGTAAAAAGATGCTCACAGAACTCAGAGGGACAAAACAATGATGATTAGGCCAGCTTATTAGATTCAGTGTGCACTGGGATGTGAAAGGAGATGATGTGAGTGCATAGTGAGAGAAAAATCAATTTACCACAGACGGCATCACCTCATTCTGCCCAAGCTCTGCTACGCCACTCCCCACAAATTTTATGGGGTCATCCGACCAAAGTATTCTGTGCCATCACTGGTTGGAGAGCCAGGGAAGAAAAGAAAGGAACAGCAATCTTTATGATTATTCCAACTACTCCATGTGAGACACCAGCTCAGTAAAAAACTCCTTCTGCAGAATTTTGCAGGAGTTAGTCCAGGTGAGAAACTGCAGGAGAAAAATTCAGGATCTTAGCGAGTTTCATTGCCCTGACCAGTCTATCTAAAGGAGTCACCCCCTACACTCACTATTACATCAGCCTGTGTCTAAGTCCATTCTGGCTGTTATAACAAAATACCACAGACTGGATGGCTTAGAAACAACAGAAATTTATTTCTGAGTGAGTGAATAAATATTTCACCAGCTTGAGACAGCCTGTACATGGGAAGAGCCCTGGACCCCCATCCAGAGAGTCCATTACTAGTCAAAGAAAAAACTTAACAACCTCTATTAGTCTCATACTTTACAGTTTTCATGGCACTATATATGTGTTCCCTGATTTGAGCCTCACAGAAAATCTGTGAGATAACTATCATCATTTCAACTTTGCAGGTGAGAAAACTGAGCCTCAGGCACATTCAATGAGATCCTCAAGATCATACGACTGATAAAGAGCAGAACTAGAACTAAATGGCCAAGCTCAAGTTTAGTGTTTATTCTATGCTTGAGGAATACTTTATTATTATTTATTTATTTTACTTATTTATTTTTGGCTGTGTTGGGTCTTCGTTGCTGCACGTGGGCTTTCTCTAGTTGCGGTGAGCAGGGTCTCTTTGTTGCGGTGCACGGGCTTCTCATTGTGGTGTCCTCTCTTGTTGCAGAGCATGGGCTCTAGGCACGCGGGCTTCAGTAGTTGTGGCATGAGAGCTCAGTAGTTGTGGCTCGCAGGCTCTAGAGCGCCGGCTCAGTAGTTGTGGCGCACGGGCTTAGTTTCTCCACAGGAGCAACTTCCCGGACCAGGGATAGAACCCCCCTCCCCTCCATTGGCAGGGGGATTCTTAACTGCTGTGGCACCAGGGAAGTCCCTTGAGGAATACTTTAAAAGAAAGGTGCTTACTTCTACCTAGATCCTTTTCTAATTTATGTATCTACGTCCCCTAAGATAAGGTCCAACGTAATCTCTTTACTCTGGAAAAAAATGTGGCCCATTGGAAAGAGCTTGGGCTGGAGTCCAGACCAGAACTGCAGGAACCAGTTATACAACCCTGGAAAAGTCTTGGTACCTCTCAGCAAGCCTCTGTTTTTTCTTCTCTCAAGTGGATATAATAACCTGACTTGTCTGCCTCATAGTGTGCCATGATGCTCTAATAAAAAAAATACGAAAAGTGCCACAGAGACATAAGCTCAACATTACAACAGAATGTCAGGGCTCTTGTATCTTGGCCTCCCTGCTTGGAGATCTGATAGTGAAGGGGTCTCATTCCCCGCCCCCCCCAACCCCTACCTATTTCCTTCTTATTCCAGTGACTTTACCTTTTCCCATATCTGACCCTCCCATTAGAGCTCAGATCTAGGAATAAATAGGGATGATGGAAACCTTATGAATATACTAAAACCCCTGAATTTTAACATTTAAATATAGTATGTGAATTATATCTCATTTTTTTAAAATAAAAAGAGGCAATTGCTAGTCCTAGTAAGAGGCACAAAGACCTACTTAAGATTGTAGCTTTGGTAATACGGAGGAGAGAAATTAATTGCAGGAGATTCTGAGGGAGGAGAAGAAGCCAAATGTGATTGTACTTTTAGGCCTGGGAATGAAGGAGGATGGTGGTGCCTTTAACAAAAAGAAGGGCAAGCCAGTCTGGGAGAGACAATGAGCAAGTCAGTGTAGAGTCTATTGAGTTTGAGATTTCAGTGGGACACACAGGTACACGTGTGTATCAGGAAGCTGGAAAACCAGGCCTGAATTTCTGGGAATGGTGAGGACTTGGGAACAATCTACACAAAAGCCATGGTTAGAGACTAGAGATTGGGTGGGCTTCCACAAGCTTTGAAAAAGAAGAAAAAGAAAAAAGAGCCAGCAGAGATTTTATACTTCCAGTACCCCAAGTCTTCTCTAAATTGGTGGTCTCCAATCCTTGTCAATCTATGAATTCTTTGTGTATAGTTCTTTCTGATTATGGGTGTCCCATCCCATTTTTTAAGGACTTCTATGGTTCGTCCCAATTTATAGATTAAGGAGCTTACTAAACATTCCATATGAAATCTATGGCAGTATACTTCTAAGTAAATTGCAAATATGGGTTTCTGTGTCAAATATTCTACATGAGAAGCTGATGGACTTTAAGTACAACTATTGACTGCAGTTATATTTTGTATTTTCTTGGGAAAAATATTTGTTGGTGTGAGATTTCCAAAGAAGGATCATTAAAAAAGTCTTTGGCAAGACTTGAACTCCATCCTCTATTCCCCCAGCACTATTCAGTTGCTGAAATCTCTTCTCAGTGCTTTAGCATCCCTGGTGCTATATTCTTCTGGTTATCCTGGAATCTCACCCCATGCACGTGCAACTTAGGAGTCATCTAATGACTCCAGGGAATTTGTTTGCATATTTGGGGCCTCACTTATCAGTGGTTCCCTCCTCTCTGGCAGCCCCGAGTGCTGAGGAGACCTCTGTCTACTCAACACAGTGAGGTATGCTTTCCACTAGGGCTCTATTCCCCTTCCTGGGAAATAGGAAGTAGACCTCGGGAATAATCTGAGGTGAATGGGGAGCTCATCTGATTTGCTGCCCTTCTCTCAAGGACCATAGTACCTCCACTTCCTGCCTATCAGTTGTTCCCTAAAGCTTTCAAAGGTATTTTAAATATTTTGCCCAGATTTCATAATTGTTTTTAGTGAGCACGTTAGTATAACATGTTACTCCACCAAAACCAGAAACTGTCATCAAGAAAATAAAAAGATAAATAAGAACTGGCACTTGGTAACCTATTTTGGGGGGCAATCACAGAGAGAAGGAAACAAGAGAAAAGGAAAATCAGAATATGCAATCTTATGAAGAAAAAAAAAGAGAAAAGTGCCATGGAGTCAGTATTATGAAAAAGAAAAACATAATCATAAAAGGAGGGCTGGGCTTCCCTGGTGGCACAGTGGTTGCGAGTCTGCCTGCCGATGCAGGGGACGCGGGTTCGTGCCCCGGTCCGGGAAGATCCCACATGCCGCGGAGCGGCTGGGCCCGTGAGCCATGGCCCCTGAGCCTGCGCGTCCGGAGCCTGTGCTCCGCAACGGGAGAGGCCCCAACAGTGAGAGGCCCGCATACGGCAATAAATAAATAAATAAAATAAAGTAAAATAAAAGGAGGGCTATAATAAGGACACTATCCCTGATGAGAAGCAGAAGGTCATGGGTGTAGATAGCACTTACTGATTGTCCCATGGGTTTATCTTCACCAAAAGGTAAGCTTTTGGGGGTGGGCAACCAATTTTACAGCTGCATGTTACAGCTACGCTGATCCTCACAGAACAGGTTCTAAGCGTTAAGCATAGACTTGATCATAAGTTACGTGATAAGGCAAAGTTTCAAATATTTGAAAGGTATGTGCTTGGGAGAGGCTGGTGTAAAGCGGATAGAGAGTCTGGGTTTGCGTGTCCCTAGCTGAAGGGTTGGGAGATGCTAATTTAGCAGAAGCCTCCCTGCCAGACTATTTATACCCACCAACAAATGTGCCAGGTGCATGGCATTCAGTTCATGACTCAGGAAGACAGAAAATGAATTTAATTTCAAGGATCCCAACTCAACATGTGGAGAAAAGAAGTCTGGCTTGTACTTTTCCTCTTACCCTCTTGATACCCACACAAAGAACAGCCTTAAAGTTAAACAGACACCTGTGAGCAGAGAGCCCAAGGGACCAGACTTTGGATCTCTAAGAAACAGTTTCCTCTGCTTCATCTGTCGAAACATTTTCCCTTTGCATTTGTTGAAGAGAATATCACTGTGTCCACATCAACCAGTTTAACAACTGGAAATGCCAAGTGTTAAGGGCTCACATCCTCTTGGTTTCTTTCATCAGAGAGGAAAGAGCTCCCCTCACCCCAGCTCATCTCCCCTCACCCCCACTCCAGATAGAAGGATGCCCATTCTCGCCATGCACTCTTCCTTCCTGTATCTAGTCAGCTTCCAGTTTGTATAGACAAGTCTACACAATGGTCTAACCCAACAGAGCATTACACAGACCAACAAAGTCACAGGCAAGTGAAGCTAGAAGTGTCCACATGGGACCACCTGACACAACAAAGGGTAGTGTCATTTAGCGGTTAAGTGTGTTAACTCCTGGAGCTGGACTGCCTGAGTTCCAACCCTAGCTTTGTCACTTCTTACCTTTGTGACCTTGAGTAAACCATAGTATCTCTGTTTCAGTTCCCTCCTGGATAACATAGGGATGATAAGCACACTTCCCCTGTAGAGCCGTTGTGATGACAATACAGTACCTTGCTACCCTTATGAAGGCATGAGACAGCTCAGCATAAAACATAAAACACAATGTAAACGTACAGCGTGATCACCGTTATTCCTCTTACTGACACCTCTGGTCTTTAGTCAGTCCTTACTTGTGTGGATTTTAGGAGACAGAGCACTATTGAACTGTTCAACACCGAGTGAGTCAGCATTTGTACTGTGCTGGGTCAGACGTACACCTGTGCAGCTTGGAGGATGCTCGCTGGCCCTGGGGTGAGAAGCAGCTCTGCGGAGGAAATGAAGCCTTAGGGTCTCAGAACCGCTTGGAGGCCCTTAGAGAAGGGCCCTGGTTAGGATGCCAGGCAGTCAGAAACACAGGGCAGATGCAGACAGACTCTGAGATAGCTATCACCACTCCACACAGTAGGAGAGAAGCAGTTGCCACCTCCACCTTCCTGCTCCACGTAGAGTGGATGATCAATGACTCATCGCAAAGGGAATGTTTCTTTGTAAGGATGCAATACATCTGCATTAGGCTGATTAAAAATTGTTCCTTGTCAACTTAACAGGTGTGATATTCGAGAGTCTGGAATGCAAATGCAGAAAGAGCTTGAGAGTCTGACATGTCTGCTCTGCCACTTACCAGCTCTGTGACTTTGGGAAAGTTGCTTAGCTTCTCTGGTTCTGCTGCCTTCTCTATAAAATGGGGAATCATACTTTTCACTCCACAGGGTTACTGCTTAGTATCAAAACAGATGGCATATGTGAAGTGCTGTGCACATACTGTGCCAGGCTCACAGGAAGCAAGGAAGACAATGACCATATATCTCTTCCCTTCCTAAGTGAATCGTTATGCTTAAGTGTGCATAGGTAGAGAATTCAATTGCTTGTCAGCCAGTCCACCACATGGTATCTCAGGTGTCGCCAGAATGCCTAGAACTGAACTGCAGGTGCTCATAACATAACTCCAGGGTGTCTTGCTCTATAACATTTACAGTTGTATTGCTTTCATTGCCTTAATTCCATTGTTTTGAATTTACTGATTTAGCCATGAAAAGGGTGTGTATTACTTTAAAAAATATAGACCTACGTATGCTGTCACCAGGTAGCAGTAGGTATTTTACCTAGAGCTATTTCAATAATTCCTAATTAGAAACTTGTGCAAACTTCTTTTACCAAAGTTACCATGTTTTGTGTTTGTTTTCATGTCAATGTTCCCTAGGCAACTGGGACCATGGACCACTGATCTTTGTATTGTCACTGCTTAATTTAGTATTTAACACATAAGCAATGCTCAGTAAATCTTTTTTAAGTGAGCTCTAAATTGAGTTTTTCTTCCTACTTAAACTGTCTAATTTTTTTAACGTCTTTATTGGAGTATAATTGCTTTACAATGGTGTGTTAGTTTCTGCTTTATAACAAAGTGAATCAGTTATACATATACTTATGTCCCCATATCTCTTCCCTCTTGCATCTCCCTCCCTCCCACACTCCCTATCACCAAATGCAATACTACTGTCTACACAATGGTTTAATACAATAAATGGTGTTATGCCTTTTACACACCAAAAATAAAGGATCTATTTCCATGAAAAATTCCTTAATAAAAGATGGTCACCAGAGGAGTCAAAAGATCCCAGATATTTCCAAAGTATATTCCACCCGTTTTTCTTAAATGTTTCAATATAACCTTTCATGGAATCTTACCGTCTAATAATTTAAAAAAATATATAACAGTGATATAGCGGTTACCATTTATTGAACACTTACCGTGTGCCTGTGTGAAGTTTTTTACACAGTTTATCTGAATCCTTGTTGCAGCTTCATTACAGGGTCAAGGAGAGGGCAAGTTGAATGTGTTTTGATGGCCAATTGGGCAGCTTTCCAAGGTCACCCAGCTAGCAAGCCAAATTTCAAACCCAGGGGGTTAGACTCCAAATCTAGGACTCTTGGCCACTGTACCTAAATGCCTCCCAGACTGGAAATTGGGCTTCCCAGGATCCAGTCCACAGACTTCACTTCACAGCTCAGTTTTTCCCTTCTGTGCACCTACTGCTTCAGCCAGAGGAGCTACTATTAAACATACATGCTCTGCGCTTCCCAAACTCTGCTGCGGCTTAGGAAATGCCTGCTTCCCAGAATGCTTTTCCCACCTTCTCTGCACAGCCCATCCCATCACCCTTCAAGACCCAGGTCAAACACTATCTCTTCCTTCCAAACACTGAAAAGCTTCCCTGATCCTTTCTGCCCACCATCACCACACACCACCCAACAGGAATCTTCTCTCCCTTCTCTAAACTCTCAGAGCATTTTCTTGGCGCTGTTCCTGGGGCACTTCACACCCCACCCCTGGTGTTTCAGCTTTGTGTACGGAGGTCCCATCTCTGGCTCTACCAGATGCCATTCACGCTGGAGGCAGAATCCATGTAGGATCCACACGGCACCCAGCACAGGAGATTGTGGCTGGAAGCCCCTCTCAGTGCAGCCCCATGACTGGGTCTGAACAGCTAAGTCACACAGCTTCTCTCCCTCCCCTTCTCCCCTCCCCCATTCTTTTATATGTCCCTCCCAACCTAACTGATTTAACAGCACTTTGTGGGACTCAGCAATGAAGCACAAAATGGATCCACACGTACCACGAGCCACACAATTAATCAAAGGGCCAGAGAAAAATGGAAATGCTGGATAAGATAAAAGTAAAAACCTGCCAGATTAGTCACCATCTCTGTCTTGTCATCAACAAAGAGAGACCAGTCTTCCTCTCACTCCCTCCCTGCTCAAATTGCACAATAAAGTCTCAACCATGAGTAAGGAACTGAGAGTGTTTTGGAGATAAGATGTGCCCCTGAATATACTCCGGAGAAATTCCATCAACTCAGCTGGTGTTTAGGAGGCACCTACTACACACCTGACACTCTTGCTGGGCAGTGGAGATACTATGGTGACAAAGGCCTTTCTGTCCAAGAGCTGAATAGGTACGTAGACTCATAGAGAGATGGGGAGGGGAAGAGATGGACAAATTCTTCTTGGTCATGCAGCCCCAAGGAAATATTTTCTCTGCTTTCAAGCCTCGGTGTCTCAGCCTGTGAGATGGGGGTGATAACCAGGCTGGTGAGGAGGCAGCGAGGTAACATTTTACATAAAAGCTTGGCTGTGCTATGTGCTTCATCCTTGTTTACTCCCTTCCACATCTGCCTTGGAGCCCATGAGCATAATTCCACCATCAACACAGATGCTAATAGTATATAGAGGATTAAATACACAGTTCCGGAGCTTCCCTGGTGGCGCAGTGGTTGACAGTCCGCCTGCAGATGCAGGGGACACGGGTTCATGCCCCGGTCCGGGAAGATCCCACGTGCCGCGGAGCGGCTGGGTCTGTGAGCCATGGCTGCTGAGC
>NW_020172779.1:8631128-8670838 GCF_003031525.2 Neophocaena asiaeorientalis asiaeorientalis
AAAAAAAAAAAAAAAAAAAAAAAAAAAAAATACAGTTCCGGAAAACAAGTCCATGGTGAAGACTTCACATAACTGCCTTCTGTAAGCAAAACTGAGCTAAATCTTATTTTCTTTATATTTTCCTGGTAAAATGCATCCTTTCTTTTCTTATGAGCCTCAGATAGAGCTCCCTCCTGCAAAAATTAAAATATCTTCAAAAGTATCTAAGATCCAAGTCATAATTTTCCCATCCTCAAGTGGAAAGGATAATGTCCACTTCCTAGAGCCCTTGTGAGGAATAGTTGAGATAACTCACCTGTACATTCAATAAATGTTTACTGAATGCCTATGCTGTGCCAGCACTGTTGAAGCTGCTGGAGTTGGAGCATTGAACAAAACAGATTTTTTAAAAATCCCCATCCTTCTAGTGGGCGAGGAAAGGTAACATATCTGGGTAAAATATATAGTATGTCAGATGATAAAATGCATGCAAAGCATTTAGCACAAGGCATGACTTGTGATAAATGCTCAGTATTTACGGTGATAGAGATAATGATTAGCACCAAGAGCAATTTACCAGAAAGAGTCAGCTTCTTCAAGGTCAGGCTCAAAAAGCATGTAATGGGTTAAAGGTACAGGATGGTCTCAGATTCCACAATCACTTAACAGCACGCCATCCATTTGAAGAAAAGAAGGCGATCATCCCTGGAGATATCAGTGCTACAGCAAATTCCCATATACTTGAGAACAACAATGGAAACACTTTTCATGCTCAGTCACTCTTAATTCTAATTCACTCTCAACTCTAATTCACTCTCTCATTTGACTCAGTTGATCCAAATATCTCCAAAGACTTTCTCATATGAAAAATGAAATTATGTTGGCAAAATATATAAATTCTGTGGCCCTTTGCTTCCTAAATCCACTTAAGTGTTGGTCCCTGTCACTGGGACAGAGTTCAGTATTGTAAACACTCAGAGATGGCTGACCACAACCAGAACATCTACCCTGGAGCAAGGTAACTGACTTTAATTCTACATCTGAAAAAGCAAAGAGCTGTGTACAGTTGCTATAAACATCTTCCAGTGAAAAAGCCTCACCCAGGGAAAAAAGGCTGCTTAATGAGCTCCATCCGATAGTAAGATAAAAAGCATGAAGAAGTGGACATACTTTCCCCCCTCTCTACCCCCAATCACCAGCATCCTAGGAACCACTGAGGGAGCAGGGAGTTGGCGAGGGGGTCCCTTTAGGTAATTATGCAGCAAATTTCTGAGTTCCCTGGGGCTGAGACCATGTCTTGTTACTCTTTGGAGCCTTAACACCCAGCAGAGGGTCAAGTATGCTGTAGATGTGCTGGTGACCATGGATTTGCCATTCTTAACCCATCCTACACCCTGTTCCACCCAGCTCTGTGCCCTGTGAGGCTGACCTTTGTGTTCTGCATCAAAGTGCTCCTTTGCCCTCTAGCTTTGGTTGGGCTTGATCAATAGTGATGTCGGGGTGTTGGTTCCCTAACTCTCTCCTTGTTGGGTGGCTATGGGTTGATGGTGTCCCAGTGGAGGCGGTTTCTCCTGTCAGGGTACCTTCTCCACATACCTCACTCTCTCTGGGGTCCAGCGACTGCTCTCTCCCCTTGCACTTCAGACCTACAAGTAGTAACAGCTCCCTGTGGGGACTTTCTTGGTGGTCCAGTGGCTAAGACTCCACACTCCCAATGCAGGGGGCCCAGGCTCGATCCCTGGTCAGGGAACTAGATCCTGCATGGCGCATTAACAAAAAAAGATCCCACATGCCCCAGTGAAGATCCCCCAACTAAGACCCAGCACGGCCAAATAAAACAAATGAAAAAAGAAAGAATTCCCTGTGGGTCCTTGGTTGAGCCACTGCACAATCCCTTCGTTGGTTTTCTTAAACTCTACCCTCAATTTCAAAAACAACTAATTTATTAAATGCTCCTCAAAATATCCAGTAGGAACTTGCCATTAGTTCCCTTCTAGGATCCTGATTTACAGAGAATGTGATAATAAATACTTTCAGAATGAGTTGATTAACAGACTTCAATAAGATTATCCTATTCATATATCTATATACCATTATAATCTAGACCAGAGATTCGAAACCTGTCTGATGACTAAAATTATCTGAGGAACTTTTTATTTTTTATTTAAAAAATTTTTATTTTATATTGGAGTATAGTTGATTAACAATGATGTGTTAGTTACGGGTATACAGCAAAGCGATTGTTATACCCATACAAGTATCCATTCTTTTTCAAATTCCTTTCCCATTTAGGTTATTACAGAATATCGAGCCGAGTTCTTTGTGCTGTACAGTAGATCCTTGTTGGTTACCTATTTTAATCAAACATTCTCAGGCATATCTCAGAGAAATCTAGAGATGGCGTCTTAGAAATGTCTGTATATAGCTTTAAGGCTTCCCAGGTAAATCTGATGATTAGAAATGGCATAAGAACTGATCTAGATGGTTCCCTCAGAATCCCTGACAATCCTGGCCTAGTAATGAAGGCTGTTAAAGCCTCTCACCACCCACACGGCTCATGGGTGGCTCCCAGAATAACAGGGTCCGGGGGAAAAAAAAAGGACTTGTCATCTCTTATATTCTTCTTCCTTCAGTTAGGAAAGTGGGGAGAAGGAAGAGGGAAGAAGCTTCTCCCATCATGAGTAGCTATAAGCTGTTGAATGAAGTGCTGGAATGAAAGATTGCTTTAGCTATTAGTTGAACAAGCTCTACCTAGCAAGTACCCACAACGAGGAACAGTCTAGTGTAATCACTAATAGCATGGTCTTGGGAATCTGCTCATTTGAGTCCCAGCTCTACAACCCAGCAACTGGTTAACTGTGGGCCAGGCACTAAGCCTTTCTGAACCCCACTTTCCTCACCTGTAATATTCATATACCCATTCATTCATCTTCCAATCCATCAATCCATCCTTCTACTCATCCACCCATCTACACAGCCACTCACCTACCCACCCATCCATCTACCATCTATCCATCCATCCACCCATCTACTTACCTTTCCATTTAACTATCCATCTATCTGTTCATTCATCTATCCATCTAAATCATCCAGAAATGGTCTATGATGTCTAAGAGCACCATTAGAATGGTTTATCTTTATGGCCCTTTACAGTCCGAGACTCTGTGATTCCACAAAAATTGATAGATGGGGAATTACCACATACAAAATGAACTACAGTCTCAGCAAGCCCTAAAAGAGCTCTCATCAGTGGAGAAGGTCAAAAGATAAATACACATATAACTAGAGAGGGAGGCAGAAAATAAAAAGAGCCTGAGTGAGGTATGAACAGCAGCATGAAGGGTGGAGCTGGTTGAGAGTAAAATGGCCTGATCCCCACAGGGAAAGGTGGCCTTAACTGTTTTTGAAGTATGTGGCCATCAGCATTGTGAGTTTAAGGGGCACCAAAAGCCAGAATTTACCTCCTCCAGTAGCCTGTACGATGCTTCACATTCCCACCCTCTTTTGTACAAGGGCATCTCCTTCCAGGTGGTTCTTATTTACGGCACAAATTGGCTGGGAAACGTATCAATCAGTACCTGTCTACAAGGTTAGCCATCACACCATCTGTGATGCAGGATTTTATTTTCTGAAGCTGAAATCCGGGCATGTGACAAGCACACATGGAGACAAATAAAAGGTCTACTGGAATCTGAGTTGCCTTGGAAAAATCTGCCTCATAGAGATGCTGTGGTTGTAAAAACTGGTCTCCCTGCCTGGCCTCTCGGCCTCTGGTCTCACCCAAAGCAATTCCTCTTGATAATAATCAGTAGATTATTATTAAATACAAATCTAATCAAGTCACTCCCTTATTTCTTAACTGAATCTACTCGGGCTTCAAGGTCTTCTTTAACTGTCTCAAATTTAATTTCTTGCCAATATTTCCACCACCCACCGCCCTCATTCTGCTTTCGCTGCACTGGGGTATTTGCTGCTTCCTAAATAAGTCCTGTGCCTTCCCTGCCATTACTCATAGGACCTCACTGCCTGGAATCACTTAATTCTCTCTCTCTCTCCCCCGCCTCCCCCCACGTTTTTCTGTTCATTTCTTTTTAAACACCTTTATTGAGGAATAAATGATATACAAAAAACTGCACATATTTAATGTATATAATTTGATGAGTTTGCGCATAGGCATATACTCGTGAAATTATCACCACAATCAAGGTAATAGACACACCCAGTACCTCTGAAAGTTTCCTTGTGCCTCTTTGTTTTGTTGTTGCCTTGCTGTTGCTGCCCGTTGACAAATCGTTAAGGGCACTACACAGTATTGTTCACTACATACATTGTGTAGCACGGCAGACTCTAGAACTGCATTCTTCTTGCATAACGGGAACTTTGTACCCATTGAACAACTTCCCATTTCCCCCTCCCCCAGCCCCTGGCAACCACCATTCTACTCTCTGTTTCCATGAATTAGACTATTTTCGATACTTTTCATTCTCTAAGGCCAACCTCCTGAGTCAGCTTCTCCATATGTAAGAAGTCTCCAACATATGACTTCTTACAAGTCATATGTTGCCATTCATTCCTCCATGGGTCCTACAACACTTGATTCTTCCCTCTAATTTGGCATTTAATAAATTTTCCATATGTCATTTTCTTATGTATGTGAATCTCTCCCTCCTCTCTCCAACTTTATTGCAAAGAAGAAAAGAGTAGGATCCCCTCTACACTGTGCTGGTTAACATAGTTTCTCAGTAAGTATTCCTATAATAATTGTGGTTTTCGTTGTCAAAGCATCAGGCTTTGAAATGTCTTAGATTATCGTTAACAAGTAGACAATATAGAAAGTTGTGCTTTTCTGAAGTTCTTCAAGGTTCATATATCTATTTTACGAATATAACATATAAGGCCAAGTGGATCAGAAATACCTTGGTAAAATGTGAATTTCTGTTCTCATCTTAAAGCCAAACCATTGAACTAAACTAAGTCGAACTGAAAGGACCTCAAAAACCATCCAGTTTAGTGTTCCCGTTTACAGATAAGATTGCATCGGTTCGCCTTATTCACCTTTCCAGTTAGGACTGTTACCTAGCTAGCTACAAGTATAGTGACAGCTCTGGACGCCCTCTCTCCTACCCTTGGCCCAACAAGGCTCAGTCAATGGATTCCAGGACACACACAGGACATAGCAGCATACCACAGTTCTCATCAAACCCAGGAGATGGGTGATAATTCCTCCTCTCCCCTTCACTCCTCCAGGGAGAAGACTGGGCAAGTGCTCTTTCAACTCTTACATACTTGGATTTTTTTTTTCTTCTTGTCCAAATCAGTTATTTTAAGAAAAGGGGAAAGGAAACCACTTGTCTCTTCTGAGATTAGTCACACACACAAGCTAATTGTCAAATCAAATCACAATCGACACCCAGCTTAAGACTTCATTCTTTGCAGGAGGGATGGGAAGAGAGAGTTTGTGAGTGTCCATCCTAGAATAACTCAGCAGGCAAGTAATCAGGGAGAAAGGAGAGCTACCCACCCAGCAGGTCACCCTGAAGCTGGGTGACTGTTTTGAAAGGTTAAAACCAGTAACAGACGCTCTGGGTGGGGATGGACACAGGGGAGACATGGGGAAAACAGAATTATTACTGCAGCAAATATGGCCAAAGTCACATGTGAAAGTCCAGGCCAGCCTTGGATGCTAAGACACACTTGTCTCAATTCCAAGAGCAAATATTTTCAATTCTGGCACTGTCACTGATGGGTGAAAAAGCCAATCTTCTGTTTGTTCACAGAATGAAACACAGGATGTCTGAGAAAGCCTTGATTTGCAAGTATATTGATCTGCACTGTCTTTAGTCATTCTCTATTGTTTTCTTAGATTCTCATGACTGGGAAATAGGACAGGGGTTATGACACCCATTTAAGAGCTGGGATCCTGAAGTACAGAAGAGTGTAGTGCCTTTCCCAAGTTTAGGCAGGTTCTTAGGGCAGATTGGGGATTCAGACCCAGGCCTTCTGCCTCCGTAGTTTAGGAATCTTCCCGGACACTGAGAAACAAGGTGTGCAAAGCTGGTGGGTCCTTCCAAAGAGCAGAGGGACTTCCGCCTGCCAATATCCCTAGCACAGCAACAGAAGTCCTGCAAACACACGCACAATCTCAGCCGAGAAGAGGTGCAAGATGCCCCCTGGGTCTTGCCTTTCTCCTGCTCAGCTCCATGGCCATCCGAACAGTAGACCCTACAGTTATCCTCCTTCCACTTAAAACTCTAGCCCAAGCTGGACCAATACGTCCTTATCTTCTTTCCCCAAAGCAGAGCTGAGACAGCCAGACGTTTCTGCAAAGGACAGCTATGAATAGTAACCAGAGAATTGTGACCAACAATAAAAACAGTATCATTACTCCCACATTTCCAAAGGAGAAGTTTCTGATGCTGAGAGAACTACAGGCTTTCCCCCAGAAAGCCAGAGCCTCCTCCTAGGCACCTGGTTTCCAGGGGGTTTGTCTCCAGTTAAGTCATTGGTGCCCAACCACTGATGCGATCAATTTCTGCACCTTTGAAGTGAGAACATTAACCTCTGCCAATCTCCTGGGATCCCTGCGAAACTAAACGAAAAGGTATCAGATGAGACACAACTGAGACACCTTCAATACTGATTAAATATCAGGCTGTTTCTTTTTATTGGTTTGTATCTATTTTTCACCTTGATCTGTTGCTCTTGGACACAACTCATCATATGGATCAGGGGAAAGTTGTGTCAGAACCCCAAAAGACACCTTCCAAAAGAGGGAGAACTTAATGATGGTTCAAAGGAGAGGCTGAGGGCTTTCTTGGTGGCACAGTGGTTAAGAATCCGCCTGCCAATACAGGGGACCTGGGTTTGAGCCCTAGTCCAGGAAGATCCCGAATGCCGCGGAGCAACTAAGCCCATGTGCCACAACAACTGAGCCCACGTGCCACAACTACTGAGCCTGAGCTCTAGAGCCTGTGAGCTACAACTACTGAGCCCACGTGCTACAACTACTGAAGCCCACGCGCCTAGAGCCTGTGCTCCACAACAAGAGAAGCCACTGCAATGAGAAGTCCGTGCACTGCAACGAAGAGTAGTCCCCTCTCACTGCAACTAGAGAAAAGCCCCCGCAGAGCAACAAAGACCCAGTGCAGACAAAAATAAATAAATTATTTTGTAAAATAAATAAAAATAATTTTTTTTAAAGTGTTTGAGGCAACTTGATGAGCGGTTGGTCCTACGAATCTTTCTCTGTCTACAATCCTCTGTTTAGAAAAATCATCCACATGGGGGTAAAAACCTATGACTACTGTTTAATCAACCAACAAGTACCAATTAAACTTCACTATGTGCCAAGCACAGGGACTGTGGGAGATACTTCCAAGACATCTTAGACCTTAGGTGTGGTACAGAAAGGCCAAGTTGGAGAGAAAAAAATAACACACATTAAGAACAGACTGCTATAATAAGAAAACAGCATTTCATTACTTGCCACATCACAAATCCTGGGCTGCCTTCAGTGACTGGGCCATGCTCATTTGCATATACTCATTGCTGACAAAACACGCACTGCCTGCAGATTAGAATATCAAAAATCGCTAGACATTATTCAGAGCCAAATTAGGGGAATACAGACATTAAAGAAATGAAGTAAATCCAATTTTGATCAAAGAGCGAGGCAATGATTAAATAATCTATGAAGTTTTTTAAATTAATATAGTTCTGAGGCAATTCTGAAAGAATCCCCACCGAGTCTTGGGCAATGACAACATCACTACAACAGGGGACTTCATTCTCAAACGGATTTATCTGAAGAGAGAAATATTCACTTGGATTTATAAATTCTGGGGTGTTAAAAAAAAAAAGAAAATCGTGCTACTTTATCATTTAATCAGGGTAATTTTTAACTTAAATACATAAGAAGCTATGTAGAAAACAGACGATGTGTCTGAAATGTATTATTTCTGTATTTGGAAAAAAAGAGGCTGTTAAGACACTGGTCAAGTAGTGCTCAAAGTTAGGGAATTTTTTCTAAACTTGGCAAAGATTTCCTTTCCCTTCTGGCTTGTAGCAGTGCCAGCTTCCATGTTGGTGGAGGGCTTTGGGGACTGGATGAGGTTTATTTTTGTATGTGTTTGATTACAGGAGATTACATTCTGAAGGGTCTAAAACTCAAAGCCAAACCTGCACACCCCCCAGGTACTTAACTGCCTCCCAAGCTCCACTTGAGCCTATGCCAGAGTTCCTCAATTTGGGCTGCTATTGGAGTCATCTTGAGAGTTTTCAAAACTCCCAGTGCCCAGCCCACACCTCAGTGCAGTTATATCAGAATCTCTAGGGAGGGACCCAGGCATTGGTATTTGTTTAAAGCTTCCCAGGCAATCCCTGTGTGTAAGCCAAGTCAAGACCACTGCTGTGTCAATTGTCCCCCTGAGGCCCAGGTTGTACCAGGATGTTGGGCCATCAAAATTCAGCAGCCGCCAGCATCACACCATAGCCTGGGGAGTGGTATCCCAGGCTCTGCAGTCCATCCCCAGCGTGTGAATCCTGCCTCCATTACAATTCTCGTTATGGGCTGAAAGCCATGGGCAGAATGATGAATATTTTTGTGCCTCCTTTTCCTCATCTGTAAAATGCGGATTAAACCTTCTTTGGGATCATCGTGAGAATTAATAATGTAATGTGTGTAAGGCACTGAGTGTACCGTCTGGCACATAGTGAGCCCTGAAATAATCATGATTTCTGAAATCTCACTATCCCACGCTGAGTTAAGAGGAGAAGAGGATACAAGACGAACAGTGCTTGGTGATCAGGGAGGAATTTGCTATCATCTATCTTTCTTCTCTCTTCCCTCCAATAAACCTTCCCCTCAGCGTTTGGCGTGGAGCACAAGAAGCTTATATATCTTCCCTGGCTGCAAACTGGCCTTTTACAGACAGCCCCAGAGGGCAGAGGGCAGCGTCTCTGGGTAGTGGAGAGGGAGTAGCTAGCTGCCCTGGGAGACATGCCCAGAGTCCTGGACTTCTTAGATTTTATGAGTCTCCAGTGGGGAGGACATCAGACTCTGGACCCAGGAGATTTTCTGGACCTGAGGGGCTATGAGGAAGGAGATGATTTCTCTGTCTTCCCACCCTTACGTGTGCAGAAGTTACCACTAGCAGAATTCAAATGACAGAAAGGACAGATACTCATGACCCCAGCTTCCTCTGTTCTGAGAAGCATAGACTCTGAATCACAGTAAAAGCTCTGTGATTCAGATTTTATATTGAGATAAGACAGGTCACACTAAAGCAATAATCTAGGTTGTAACAGAAGTCACTTCTTTTTGAACACATATTGTAACTCCAGCTACCAGCTAACAAATCGTAGTTCACTGAAAAGCTGGTTTTACTGGAAGAGGGTCGATTCGGCATCCCTGACGCATGCCAGATGTTTGACATGCATTAGCTCATCCTGTTAGACTGAAGCTCGTGGTAAAGAACCGTGGTATAAACTCGGCTGGCAAATGCTGGATTCGGAGACTAGATTTTCCTGCAGCTCTCAGCACACATCACAATCACCCAGACGGCTTGTAAAGACATTGTGAGGCCTCAGCTCCCCCCACCCCCCACAGTTTCTAATTTGGGAGGTCTGGGATAATGCCCAAGAGTTTGCATTTCTAACAAGTTCCCAGGTGAATCTGATGCTTCTGGCCCGGGGGCCACAGTTTGAGAACACCTGCCTTATGGCCACAGCATCAATTACATAAACCTCAGCCCTAAAGAATAGGGGAGGAGTACTCTGATGTACTCTGATGCTTTTGCAAAAATGTTCCTATAAAAGGGTTTCACCTTCAAGGAATTCATGGAAAAGACTCTGACAAGCACAGGTTTCTGGTAACTGACTATACTGCTGAACTGAATGAATAAGCATTTTCAGAACTCTAATGGAAAACTCATGAACTCATAAAAGTGCTAACAAAAGATCAAGATAAAAACATTAATTACACGGGACTGAGTGAACTGATGACGACGACTATAATTTTTGTGACTTTCTGTTTGAATAAAAAAAAAATCCCACAAGGACTCAGAGGCAAAAAATATACGAGTCAATTTTCACCGCAAAGTAAAGGAGCTGCTACAGTGGAGGATTCCTGGACTGAACGTCAATATTATGACCTAGTTTGAGTGTGTTTCGTGTTTGGTAATTGCAATCATTGTTGCTTTTGTTGTGGTCATACGTTTCCAATGCTTGGTGTCAGCTTATTTATCTCTTGTAAAAATAAAATACAGTGTGTGTGTGTGAAAAAAAAAAAAAAGAATAGGGGAGGAGTCCGTAAGAATAACTCTCAAAGAGGTTGTTGGGTTTCTCTACCCACCCACATATGTGCGATGCCATTATTTGCTGAGAAGATGCATTCTTCAGAGATGGCAGAAAGTTTCTGCTTGGCCCAGATCCAAGCATACTCTCCATAGCAACAGAGAATGGAGGACCAAGGCTTCACTGGCCTCCCAGATTTGATGACTTAGTTCCCTATGGGCCTCTCCTTGGGCCAGGTAAAAAAAAAAGTCAAGGAAAAGGAGAATAAACCAGCCCTGCAATGCAGACACAGCACCCTTAACTCGACCTCTTCGGGAGACCTTGGCAACCGCCGAAGCTTGATTTCAATTTGTGGCCATTAACACAAGCTGGGTCTCAGGTGACCTCAGAAAGCCCTTTCTCTGATGTTTGTCTGGTTTCCTAGCAGCCTCAACATTGAAGGAGCAGAGGTGAAAACAAGTTTCTAAGAGATCACCCCCTGCTGTCTGCCCCCAGCAGGTACTGGAAGCGATATCCGCAGAATTAGAAGAGTTTTGGCTGCCAGCATGAATACAGTCTTTGAACTCAATCCACAGGTGAAACGGAAAACCACAGGCTGATTACTGCAGTTCTCCCTCACAACTGAAGCTTCACAAAAGCACAGCTGCAAACGAGGCAGTGTAGCTGGGAGCTGCTGGCAGACAGACCAGCTCGTGGGCAATGAGCTGAAATAGAGGGAAGGGTGAGCTGTGACAAAGCGAGAGAGAGGCATGGACATATATACACTACCAAACATAAAATAGATAGCTAGTGGGAAGCAGCCGCATAGCGCAGGGAGATCAGCTCGGTGCTTGGTGACCACCTAGAGGGGAGGCATAGGGAGGGTGGGGGGGAGGTAGATGCAAGAGGAAAGAGATACGGGAACATATGTATATGTATAACTGATTCACTTTGTTATAAAGCAGAAACTAACACACCATTGTAAAGCAATTATACCCCAATAAAGATGTTAAAAAACAAAAACAACAGTGTTTGAAAGCTTAGGGCTTTGAGAAATATATGTCATGGCATTTTTTAGAAGACAATATTGTAAAGTAATTGTCACCTACCCAATAGCATGAAATGGACCAAAATGGTAAGAAATGCTATCCCAGTGAGATTTTAGTCCGTTAGAAGATGTTGGAAATTGTGACTTTGGAGAGAAAGTGAGAGTATGGGCTTTGGAGTCAGCCCTGTGTTCAAGTCCCAGCTCTGCCATTTATCAGCAGAGTGACTTTGGGCATATGGCCTAATTCCCACATCCAAACCATCAGCAAGCCGTCTCGGCTCCGCCACCAAAAGATGTCCTAAATCTGGCCGCTTCTCCCATCTCCATTGCTATCCACTACAGGCAAGCCCCATTATCTCTAGTCTAGATTACTGCAATAACCTGCTAACCAGTTTCTCTGCTTCTATAGGTGTCACCCAACAGTTCATTCTCCACTCAACAGCCAGGGTGAGCTGATCTTTTTTTTAAATTGTGGTAAAACATGCATAGCAAAATTTTCCATCTTAGCCACTTTTAAATAGTGTTAAGTATATTCACATGGTTGAGCAATCAATCTCTAGAACGTTTTCGTCTTGCAAAACTATAACTCTGTGCCCATTAAACAACTCTCCACTTCCTACCCACTCCCAGCCCCTAGCAACCACCATTCTACTTTCTGTTCCTATGAGTTTAATTACACTAAGTACCTCATATAAGTGGAATCATTACAGCCTTTGTCTTCTTGTAACTGGCTTATTTCACTGAGCATAATTACTCAAGGTCCATCCATGTTGTAGCATGTGTCAATATATTCTTCCTTTTTAAGGCTGAATAATATTCCATTGTATGTATAGACCACATTTAGTTTATCTATTCATCTATCAAAGGACATTTGTGTTGCTTCGACCTCTCAACTATGAGATTAATGCTGCTATAACTGTGGGTGTATGAATATCTCTTTGAGATCCTGTTTTCAATTCTTTTGAATAAATACCCAGAAGTGGTAATGCTGGCTCATATGGTAATAATATTTTTAATGTTTTGAGGAACTGCTACACTGTTTTCCACAATGGCTGCACCATTTCACATTCCCACCAACAGTGCAAAATGATCTTTTAAAAACCTCAGCACTGCTGACATTTTGGGCTGAATAACTATTTGTTACGTGTGGGGAGTCGGGTTTCTGTCTTGTGTGATGTAGGATGTTAAGCAGCTTCCCTGGCCTCTACCCACTAGATGCCAGTAACACCCAACCCCATCCCCAATTGTGACAACCAAAATGTCTCCAGACATTGCCGAATGTTTCCTGGTTGAGAACCACTGAATTAGATCCTGGCTCTCCTCAGCTTAAACCTCTCTGAAGCCTTCCCATTGTACTTAGGATAAAATCCAAACTGTCCCCAGCAAAGCTCCCAAGACCTGCCCTACCCACTTCTTTGACCTTATCTCCTCCCATCTCCCAGGTGCTCACTGGGCCTTGTCTTTAGTCCCTCAGCACGACAGGATTATTCCTGACTCAGGGTCTTTGCATTTACTGTTCCCATTGCCTGGTGTCCCAGGTCTCTGCCATTCACATCTGCCTTCATGTGTCACCTCCTCAGGGACGTGTTCCTTGACCACCCAATTCAATAATCCAAAAGGCATGCTAAAAATAACAGGTATTTATGATCCCAGACAAATGAGGAACTTTTGGTAGCCCTAATTATCCATCTCCTAGACTAGGACATGAGCTCCGTGAGAGCAGGGACTTGGTCTGTTTCGTTCAGCATGTGTCCCCAGCACCTACAACAGTACTTGACACACAGTATATGTTCAGTAAACATTGCTGAATGAA
The DNA here is from genome assembly GCF_003031525.2 of Neophocaena asiaeorientalis asiaeorientalis. Classification (NCBI taxonomy): domain Eukaryota; kingdom Metazoa; phylum Chordata; class Mammalia; order Artiodactyla; family Phocoenidae; genus Neophocaena; species Neophocaena asiaeorientalis. Next base: position 8,644,241 of record NW_020172779.1, read on the forward strand.
TGTCAAAACTTTCTGACCGGGCTTCCCTGGTGGCGCAGTGGTTGGGAGTCCGCCTGCCGATGTAGGGGACGCGAGTTCGTGCCCCGGTCCGGGAAGATCCCACATGCCGCGGAGCGGCTGTGTCCGTGAGCCATGGCCGCTGAGCCTGCGCGTCCGGAGCCTGTGCTCCGCAACGGGAGAGGCCACAACAGTGAGAGGCCCGGGTACCACAAAAAAAAAAAAAAAAAAAAAAAAAAAAAAACATTTTGCTCTTGGTAACTTAAAGACATGAGCTCCGTGAGAGCAGGGACTTGGTCTGTTTCGTTCAGCATGTGTCCCCAGCACCTACAACAGTACTTGACACACAGTATATGTTCAGTAAACATTGCTGAATGAATGTCAAAACTTTCTGACCGGGCTTCCCTGGTGGCGCAGTGGTTGGGAGTCCGCCTGCCGATGTAGGGGACGCGAGTTCGTGCCCCGGTCCGGGAAGATCCCACATGCCGCGGAGCGGCTGTGTCCGTGAGCCATGGCCGCTGAGCCTGCGCGTCCGGAGCCTGTGCTCCGCAACGGGAGAGGCCACAACAGTGAGAGGCCCGGGTACCACAAAAAAAAAAAAAAAAAAAAAAAACAACTTTCTGACCTCAGTAACTTCAACTATGAAAATGGGCATGATAACTATGACAGCCTAGAGACTATTTTAAGGAATAAGTATCACAAATGTGCTATCAGATCCTCAGTAAAATGCTTATTTCCTTCTTGCTATTTCCATAGAAAAGTAAAGTTTTAGAACTAAAGGGATCTTAATCCTCGAAAGTGGAATCCCAGAACTGGAGGTGATGGTCTAATGCAGTGTTTCTCAATCCTGGATGAACAGGAGAATAACCCGGAGCATGTTTATAAAACACCAATGCCCAGGCCCCATCCAAACCAAGTGCAATGAATGGTCTGGAGGTAAGGCGCAGGCAGGTGAGATATCACCTCATGCCTGTTAGAATGGCTATTATCAAAAAGATGAGATAACAAATGCTGGCATGGATGTGGAGAAAACAGCACCCTTGTGCGCTGATTGTGGGAATGTTAGTTGGTACAATCTCTATGGAAAACAGTACGGAGGATCCTCAAAAAGTTAAAAAGAGAACTACCAGATGATCCAGCAATTCCACTTCTGGGAATATATTCAGAAGTAATGAAAGCACTAGCTCAAAAAGATATCTGCACCCCCATAGCACTATTATTTACAATAGGCAAGACATGGAAACTTAAACGGATGCCCATAAATGGATGAATGGATAAAGATGTTATATATATATTATATATAATTATATACATTATATTATATACATTATATAATATTATATAAAAATATAATATATTATATTTATATATTATATAAATTATATATAATTATATGTTATATAATATATAAATATATATTATATGTATTTATATTTATATATAGTATATACACACACACACACACACACACACACACACACACACACAATGGAATATTAATCAGCCATTTACAAAAAACCAAGGAAATCATACCATTTGAGGCAACATGAATGGACCCTGAAGGCAGTATGCTGAGTGAAATAAGTCAGACAGAGACAGAAAAATGTCTCACTAATGATCTCACTAACATGTGGAATTTAAAAAACAAACGAACGCATAGAAAAAGAGATCAGACTTGTGGTTACCAGAGGCAGAAGGTGGAGGGAGGGAGAATTGGAGGAAGGTGATCAAGAGCTACAAACTTCCAGTTATAAGATAAGTAAGTACTAGGGATGCAGTGTACAACATGACGACTACACAGGAAAGTTATTAAGAAGGTAAATCCTAAGAGTCCCCATCACACGGAGATTTTTTTTCCATTTCTTCTTTCTTTTCTTTTTATTGTATCTATATGAGAAGATGCATGTTAACTGAACCTTCTGTGATAATCGTTTCACAATAGATGTAAATTAAACCATCATGTTGTATGCCTTAAACTTATAAATGATATATGTCAATTATTTCTCAATAAAACTGGGGGGGAAAAGAAAAGAAATAAAAATCTTTAAAAAAATATATTTATTTATTTTTATTTTGGCTGCCCTGGGTCTTAGATGCAGCATGCGGGATCTTTTTTAGTTGTGGCACACAGGCTCATAGTTGTGGCATGCATACGGGATCTAGTTCCCCAACCAAGGATCGAACCCGGGCCCCCTGCATTGGGAGCATGGAGCCTTACTCATTGGACCACCAGGGAAGCCCCCCAAAATAAAAATCTTTAATTAAAAAAGAATAACAGCGCTTCTCTGGTGGCACAGTGGTTAAGAACCCACCTGCCACTGCGGGGGACACAGGTTTGACCCCTGGTCCAGAAAGATCCCACATGCCACGGAGCAACTAAGCCTGTGCGCCACAACTACTGAGCCTGTACCCTACAGCCCATGAGCCACAACTACTGAGCCCACGTGCCACAACTATTGAAGCCTGCGTGCCTAGAGCCCATGCTCCACAGCAAGAGAAGCCACCACATGAGAGGCCTGCACACTGCAACGAAGAGTAGCCCTCGCTCACCACAACTAGAGAAAAACCCATGCGCAGCAACGAAGACCCAACGCAGCCAAAAATTAATAAAATAAAATAAATAAATTTATTTAAAAACATAAGAAGAAGAAAAAGGAGACCTGTCCATGGTTACACACCCTACATGGCAGAAACTGCACTGGACCCCAGGTCTCCTGGCTCCTAGTTGGTCCCCTGTCCACTCTGTCAAATGGCTTCTTGCCAGCAGGTATAGCTTTCTAGGCTTGGAAAGATCCTGAGGACGTTCTATGAGAGGACCTGGTCTTGCTTATGAGCCCCAGTCCTCTGCAGGATCAATAAGCCAAGTTCAAAGCCAGGTTAAGTTCCTTATTGGATCACTGTGATCATCATGCCCACCTCCAGGCAGTCAGCATGGCTGCTGTGATGTGCAGTCTCCACTTGCCCCTCCAGATTCACTCTCCACCCTCAAAACCTCCTCAATGCCCAAGGAGGCTAAACTTTAAAGGTTGAGTCAGCCAGGTTCCTCTGGCTCCTAATTCAGTCCAGCTAGTGGATGGAACCAGCGGGGGATCAGATGACAAGAGGAGAGTCTGAAAATGAAGCTAACCTTACTGGACTGGGTGAAGATGACCTGAACAGATGAATCCAACACCGCTAGTGGACTATTTCACATAGTACATAATAAATATCCTTCCTTTCTGCCATACAACAAGCTATGGGCAAAAATCTGTCCAGTGTTTGGGGGAGGAAAGGAAGATTAGCCTATGTTTATAGCAAAGGATTGACACAAAAGAATCATTTAGTTAAGCAGAACAAAAAAATCCCATGAAAATAAAAAACAGCCCTGTTCTCGATTCCCTGTTTGTTTTTCTTGTTCATTAAACATTTCTTCTCACCCACTCACAAAATGGGCAGAAGACCTAAGTAGACATTTCTCCAAAGAAGACATACTAATGGCCAAGAAGCACATGAACAGCTGCTCAACATCACTAATTATTAGAGAAATGCAAATCAAAACTACAAGGAGGTATCACCTCACACCAGTTAGAATGGCCATCATCAGAAAATCTACAAACAACAAATGCTGGAGAGGGTGTGGAGAAAAGGGAACCCTCTTGCATTGTTGGTGGGAATGTAAATTGATACAGCCACTATAGAGAACAGTCTGGAGGGTCCTTAAAAAACTAAAAATAGAATTACCGTGACCCAGCAATCCCACTACTGGGCATATACCCAGAAAAAACCATGATTCAAAAAGACACATGCACCCCAATATTCATTGCAGCACTATTCACAATAGCCAGGCCATGGAAGTAACCTAAATGCCCATCAACAGATGAATGGATAAAGATGTGGTACATATATACAATGGAATATTACTCAGCCATAAAAAGGAACGAAATTGGGTCATTTGTAGAGACATGGATGGACACAGAGACTGTCATACAGAGTGAAGTAAGAAAGAGAAAAACAAATACCGTATATTAATGCTTATATGTGGAATTTAGAAAAATGGTACAGATGAACCGGTTTGCAAGGCAGAAATAGAGACACAGATGTAGAGAACAAATGTATGGACACCAAGAGGGGTAAAGCGGAGGTGGGGTGGGATGAACTGGGAGATTGGGGTTGACATGTATACACTGATGTGTATAAAATAGATAGCTAATAAGAAACTGCTGTATAAAAAATTAATTAAATTAATTTTTTTAAAAAACAACAACAAACCTTTCTTCTCTGGCACAGGGCCACCTTCAGTTTTCTTTTCCTAATCTGTTACTTTGTAAACAACATTCAGAGCTTTTTACAATCTCTTGTGGGGCTTTCAAAAGGGTTCTTGTACTTAGAGAATGCTTTTCCCACCATCCAGAAAGTGATTGCCTGGGAGGTAATGAACTGGTGGTGGGCTCCATGGAAAAGTGATGTGCTCCCAGCTTCCCAAGCTTGACCAATAGCCTGGGTTAGCCTTAGAAAGTGCAGTGGACTCTTCTTGGAAGTGCTTGGAATTATCTTAAACAACCCAGTTGGGAGTTTCTAATCTCCAGAAACTAGTTTCTAACTTGGAGAGCTACATGCTCCCAGTTTGACCTGGGTAGAAGAATTTAACGAGGCCATAGCAATAAGCAGAGTGGTAAGTGAACAGGTTGGGCTGCCCTGGGGTCAACTCACCACTGCTGTGTGTTTTTGGACACATCACAGTATCCCTTCATGCCTACTTACTCACATGTGAAATTGGAATAGTGCCCATGTTTCCTGCAAGGACCAGTGATGGATAGCAAACACTGACCTGGGTTTCTGGCCTTGAAGGAACAGTGAGGAAGGGAGTGGGTTTGTGAGAATTATCGGTAGTAAATGTCAAGTCCTTGGCACATAGTTGTTGATCAATAAATAGTCGTTATTATTATTTCATAGAATTTTGTGAGTGTTCAATGTCATAATGTGTCCAAATAAAAGTCAATGCTGGGCCCATAATAGAGGCTCAATAAATGGTACAATATATTCAAAAGCAGGTCTAAGAATATCTGTAAAGTGTGAAAATTAATAATGGAAAACCTCACTAAAATAGAGTTGGGAGGCCAGAAGTGGGGAGCTCTCATGCACATACCACTCCAGGTCAATACAGATTCCAACAGAAAGAGTCCCACTTTGCATCTCCAGCACGAATCAACACTGCTTTACTAGTGCCAGCAGGAGGAATAAAGATTTTCTCCTTGCCTGGCAACAGCTTAGCCAATGAGAGACTGTCAAACTCAACCAATAAAAAGCCACTATACTTTGAACTCCCAGTTTCCTCCAATGGACTTTTTCGTTCGTACTAGCTCCTCCCAACTTTCCTTTCTGCTCTGTAAAAGAGTTTCCTCTCCTTTGCTTTACTGGACTTGCATGTGGTTCTCCGTAGTTGCGTGTCTGAATTGTAATTCTTTGCTGCTCCTGAATAAACCTATGTCGCTGGTTAAATAGCTGGCCTTTTTATTGTTTTAGGCTAACGGAAGAAAGCTCAAAAGCAACCCACTCCACCCTGAGCTTGACTTGGATTATTCTATTGCCTCTGTTGTCCTTGGACAGTATCCTCTGAGGTCACCTTCTCATCAAAAACAACACCTGGGCCCCTGACAGACACAGCTTAAGAGTGATGACAGTAAGACTTGTCAGGAAAGTTAAATTTTTTATTAGCTAAAGAAAATGTGAAACTTCGGACACTTTTCAAACCTCATTTTAAATTCCAAATTATTTGAAAGTTGGAGTGCAATATTGGAAGCAAAGTTGTGTAGCCTTGATTTGTAGATCATTATAGTCTTTGTTTTCTGTGTTTTTTTTTTTTTTTCTTGCAGGAGACATTGCTTTCTGGAGCACTGGGCTAGGAGGCAAGCAGCTGGGGGCTTAGTCCTGGCCCTACCATTAGCTAATTGTGTGACCTGGGGGCCCTGGTTTCTTACCTATCAAACAGGGAGGGTTGGGCTAGATTGCAAGTGTGTGACTTTCCATTTTCCCAAAAAGCGGAGGTGGGGTGGGATGAACTGGGAGATTGGGGTTGACATGTATACACTGATGTGTATAAAATAGATAGCTAATAAGAAACTGCTGTATAAAAAATTAATTAAATTAATTTTTTTAAAAAACAACAACAAACCTTTCTTCTCTGGCACAGGGCCACCTTCAGTTTTCTTTTCCTAATCTGTTACTTTGTAAACAACATTCAGAGCTTTTTACAATCTCTTGTGGGGCTTTCAAAAGGGTTCTTGTACTTAGAGAATGCTTTTCCCACCATCCAGAAAGTGATTGCCTGGGAGGTAATGAACTGGTGGTGGGCTCCATGGAAAAGTGATGTGCTCCCAGCTTCCCAAGCTTGACCAATAGCCTGGGTTAGCCTTAGAAAGTGCAGTGGACTCTTCTTGGAAGTGCTTGGAATTATCTTAAACAACCCAGTTGGGAGTTTCTAATCTCCAGAAACTAGTTTCTAACTTGGAGAGCTACATGCTCCCAGTTTGACCTGGGTAGAAGAATTTAACGAGGCCATAGCAATAAGCAGAGTGGTAAGTGAACAGGTTGGGCTGCCCTGGGGTCAACTCACCACTGCTGTGTGTTTTTGGACACATCACAGTATCCCTTCATGCCTACTTACTCACATGTGAAATTGGAATAGTGCCCATGTTTCCTGCAAGGACCAGTGATGGATAGCAAACACTGACCTGGGTTTCTGGCCTTGAAGGAACAGTGAGGAAGGGAGTGGGTTTGTGAGAATTATCGGTAGTAAGTGTCAAGTCCTTGGCACATAGTTGTTGATCAATAAATAGTCGTTATTATTATTTCATAGAATTTTGTGAGTGTTCAATGTCATAATGTGTCCAAATAAAAGTCAATGCTGGGCACATAATAGAGGCTCAATAAATGGTACAATATATTCAAAAGCAGGTCTAAGAATATCTGTAAAGTGTGAAAATTAATAATGGAAAACCTCACTAAAATAGAGTTGGGAGGCCAGAAGTGGGGAGCTCTCATGCACATACCACTCCAGGTCAATACAGATTCCAACAGAAAGAGTCCCACTTTGCATCTCCAGCACGAATCAACACTGCTTTACTAGTGCCAGCAGGAGGAATAAAGATTTTCTCCTTGCCTGGCAACAGCTTAGCCAATGAGAGACTGTCAAACTCAACCAATAAAAAGCCACTATACTTTGAACTCCCAGTTTCCTCCAATGGACTTTTTTGTTCGTACTAGCTCCTCCCAACTTTCCTTTCTGCTCTGTAAAAGAGTTTCCTCTCCTTTGCTTTACTGGACTTGCATGTGGTTCTCCGTAGTTGCGTGTCTGAATTGTAATTCTTTGCTGCTCCTGAATAAACCTATGTCGCTGGTTAAATAGCTGGCCCTTTTATTGTTTTAGGCTAACGGAAGAAAGCTCAAAAGCAACCCACTCCACGCTGAGCTTGACTTGGATTATTCTATTGCCTCTGTTGTCCTTGGACAGTATCCTCTGAGGTCACCTTCTCATCAAAAACAACACCTGGGCCCCTGACAGACACAGCTTAAGAGTGATGACAGTAAGACTTGTCAGGAAAGTTAAATTTTTTATTAGCTAAAGAAAATGTGAAACTTCGGACACTTTTCAAACCTCATTTTAAATTCCAAATTATTTGAAAGTTGGAGTGCAATATTGGAAGCAAAGTTGTGTAGCCTTGATTTGTAGATCATTATAGTCTTTGTTTTCTGTGTTTTTTTTTTTTTTTCTTGCAGGAGACATTGCTTTCTGGAGCACTGGGCTAGGAGGCAAGCAGCTGGGGGCTTAGTCCTGGCCCTACCATTAGCTAATTGTGTGACCTGGGGGCCCTGGTTTCTTACCTATCAAACAGGGAGGGTTGGGCTAGATTGCAAGTGTGTGACTTTCCATTTTCCCAAAACTTTGGTTGAAGGGACTGGTTGTATTATTACTGTCAATAAAGTCCCTCAGTACGTGAGGTGGAGTGGGGATTAAGTTCCCTCACAGAGCCAAGGAAGGGACCCCACAGTCTGCTAAAGGTCTTCCCCACTAAGAATCATGGAAAACGGGAAGGGGGACCGGCAGTGTGTGGGGTTGTGGTGGCAGGAACTGGGTCTGAGGGAGGGACCAACTGGGGCAGATGCTGAAGAGAGAGGTCAAATAAGATGAGTACAGACTGGCAAGAGATTTAATGATGTGGAGTCATGGGTGACCTTAGCAAGAACGCTTTCGGTGAAGGGGTGGAGATAAAAACCTGATTGAAAGGGGTTCAAACAAGACTGGAATGAGGGGAATTAGACATAGTTAGATACACTTTGGAGTTTTGCTGTAGGTCTAAAAAATCATTGTTAGGAATAAAAACGATGAGATACGTAAACGCTTAGAACAGTTCCTATCACATTGTTAGTACTGAAACATGCTAGCCAAGATTATGATTCTCTATTTTCCATCTAATCCTCACCACATTTCTGAGAGGTCTAGAGGTCAAACTTTATCCAGGTTTGACATGAGAAAACTGAGGCAGACAAATATGGTGACTCACCCAAGGTCTTGCTTCTAGTTCATTCATTTATCCATTCATCCCACACATGCCTGTTGAGGGCATGCTGTGAACTGGAATAAATAGATCACCAAAGAGTGGAGCTAGGAGCCATGTCTCCTGATCAACAGATTCATACTCTTCCCAGTATATTAGAGGACGGTTCTTAAAATGTTTAAACTGCTATTTTGCTACTAAATGTGCGAGTGACAAGTCATCAAGGCAACTCAACTCCCTGACTCCTCAAAGAGATGTCAATCTAGTGACTGGATACATTTATTTGATCTTCTTCACTTCTTTAAATACATAAATAGCATTTCCTACTATAGGCCAAAAAATACCCTTCATACTATATTCCCAAGTTACTATGAACTGGGAATCAAACTGTCATAAGGACTGATGTCTTTTCCCATGGACAGCCACCATCAGCTTCTCCATACTATGCTTTTTGGGCTCTAGAAACCTATCAAAAGTTGGCCTCTTGGCAGGGACTCCAGAGAAAGGGGTCAATTAGTGATCATCTTGAGTTTGTTTAGACACAAGAAAAGCCATTCTTTGGAAATGGGCATGAATAGTTCCTCAGGCATCCATCACTGTCAAACAGGCAGGATTTAATCAACTGCTTAGCATTGAAAAGGTTGAATATCCAAGTGTAATCCATCTCTCTGAACTTTATTACCAATGTTCCTTTCTCAACCTCTTGAGAAACCCAATTTCCCTAACCAAAGAAATTGAATGTAGGCTCAGAGAAGAAGTACCAATTAATCCTCCCATCCACCACCACTATCACCATGATGCTATCTGTAGGCAGAGATACACTTAAACTGTTTCAAAGGCAATTCTTGCTTACTGAGCCTAGGGAGCTTTGTAACTTCCATAGGCCCCATCTCCACCAGGGTCCCTTCTCTGTCATGGAAGGGAATAGGCAGAAACAAGGATGGCCTGCCTGGCTACTGGCAAAGCTGAGAGTCCAGCCCCCAGGCCCTGCTTTCCAGAACTTTCTGCATGAGACCATAGCCCAGTGGTGATATATGTGGTTTATGGAGTGAGCCAGGCTAGAGTCCAAATCCCAGAGCTGACATCTACTTTTGGTTTAACTTTGGGTCCTGGCTGTCAATTAAAACCCACCTGAAAGGGTTGTACAGGTAAATAGTTTTAATAGCCATTCATCATTATCATCTCTCACAGATGAGAAGGACCATACAGAAGAAGGATTAATACAACAAACTCAGGTTTAACATACATCACTGGTTGAACATGTGTTACCTCAACTTAACTGTCCACACCACTAGGGATGGTGTGTAGTTATGTTCAGATATTGCCATGTGTGTCCTCTGTGATGGGTACTGTCTGAGAAGTGCAGCCCTCTGGGGCCAGTGGCCCTTCACATTCCATATGGAGTTTCTTATTCAGTGAAACAGCCTGTTCCCTTTCCCATTCATTCCCCTTGATTTGATGGTCTCGAGGTGGAGGTATTCTTCTGCTTTGCTGTGGTATTTACAAATTCCTCAGAACCCTGTCCCATCACATTCCTCCAGACAGGTTGGACTTAGATCCAAGGGCCCAGACTGGAGGACTGGGTGTTGTATTTCTTGGTGAGCCTCTGATGCATCTCTGGTTAGATTTCTGTCTGGCAGCCATTCACGCCTCCCTGAGAGTACAATCTCATTTTCCCCTACAATGCTCACGGGGCTGAATTGTGTCCCCCTGCCCCCAAATTCATATGTTGAAACCCTAACCCTCAGGACCTCAAAATATGACTGTATTTGGAAACAGGGCCTTTAATGAGGCAATGAAATTAAAATGAGGCCAAAAGATTTGGCCTTAATTTTTTTTTAATTAAAAAATTAAAAAAAAATTTTTGGCTGCATTGGGTCTTCGTTGCTGCGCGCAGGCTTTCTCTAGTTGCAGCGAGCAGGGCTACTTGGGGCGCGGGCTTCTCATTGTGGCGGCTTCTCTTGTTGCGGAGCATGAGCTCTAGACGCATGGGCTTCAGTAGTTGTGGCTCATGGGCTTAGTTGCTCTGTGGCATGTGGGATCTTCCCAGACCAGGGATCAATCCCCTGTCCCTTGCATTGGCAGGTGGATTCTTAACCACCTTGCCACCAGGGAAGTCCCTGAGCCTTAATTTAATCTGACTGGTGTCCATATAAGAAGAGGAAATTTGGACACAGAAAGACTCCAGGGATGTGCACAAACAGGAAAAGGCCATGGGAAGATAAAAGGAGAAAACAGACATCTACAAGCCAATGAGAGAGACTTCAGAAGACATCAACCCTATAGATACCTTGTTCTCAGATTCCTGCCTCTAGAACTGTGAGAAAATTCATTTCCCTTGTTTAAGCCAGTCTGTGGCCACTTTGTTATGGCAGCTGGAGGTGACTAATACAGTCTCTTTGCATTCCCCAGTATTCAGTCACTTCTATGACATCAACTCACGAGTTAAGATAAGCCACGCTGACTCATTTCTATGGTGGCTTTGGGGAATTCTGTTTCCAGAGCCAATTATATTTAAGGTGTCACTGGACAGTGGCAGAGAGGGAAGAGCCACAGCACTTGAAAGGATACTTTTCTTTTGGGTCTATCAGTCTTCCTGAAGAGACACCATGGCTCCCAAAGTTGAGGCTGGAGCAGACAGTTACTTCTGTCTACAATGCAGCTTCTTACTGTGTCTGGGATCCTTGTTCATTTCTAGTCACTCCACTGGAACGCTCCTCGCATGAATATGCACCAAACCACTCACAAAAGGAATTTCACAGTTTTTAGTCCCAGTTCCTACACTTTGCGAAATGTTTCACATCCGAGGTTCTGTGGGGAGCTCCACAATGCAGCTGTAACCCTCAAATCCCAACTACCTTATAAGCTCCCTAGATGGGCCAGAGCCCCGATATACCACATATTGCACTAAAAAAGCTGGGGAGCGGGTGGAGGGGACAATTGCAGAGACTACAGTGCTGAGAACACGCTCTAGCATGACCTGCACAGCTGGACAAAGTGACCCTGGCAGAAACCGTGTCACATATGAGTCATCTCCCTCCCAGCCTTGTGCTGTTACTAAAATTCCCTTTATAAACATTATCAATTTGCTGACATTTCTAAGTGAAGTATTTTCCTCCAAAAAGAAAAATAATAAAAGTCACCAAGGAAAGGAAAAGGCGCTGGTGAATATTAGATAAATACTGCTCCTTGGATCTCACTGTATCCACTCTGGACATTGGGATTACCCGGTAGAGATAAAATGACCCGATTTATATAGTCCTCTCTGGGAAGGGAGGAGATCTGGTGCTATGTGAGGTTCTGAAGCACCTCCTCCAGTTCACCTGTTTGAGCATCCCCTTGTAGTCACCTTAACCCTTTCAGTTTTTACACTTAATGATTTTGTTCTCCTTGGGTGGCTATTTTAATTAGTAACCACTAAGTGCATACATGATCGTTCATTGATTTAGAACAATGAGTGTCTTGTTCTTAGAGTTTGTGCAAATGAGCCAGTGTGAGAATGTGCTGCAGAAGGTTGTAACCGGTTCTGGTCTCAGAGGGAAGCATCCACCTTGGGGCATACAGGGCATGCACCTTTTCTTAGAGACTGAGACACGAGTCAGAATGCCTGTTTCTTAGTTTAAGATGAGAAGTACAACTGTCAATCAAGCCCAGCTGCCCCTTCAGCACCTCTCCACTGCCTTTCCCTATATATCAAATACCCGGACATCAAAATTACAATCAGAAGCTTGCTTGATGAGTGGCGATGCCGAGTTGGGGTGTGTGTAGATTGATACATGACAGGATAACATCTACCCAAAAATAGGAATGCTGATGTCCATGGGGCAGCAGACACACTGCTGGCCAGCATCTGAAAGGCTCAGCCCACCCCTGGCTCCTTAACGGTTTTCCTTGTTCTGTCTTCACCCTCATTCTCACCTTTGCCCCGCCCCCTAGTCTTTCACCAAACCATAAACTACAAGGTAATAGTTTCTGTTGAGTGGATTCCAAAGACCCCTGCTTAGACTCCTTAGGATCGGGTCACCTTGATTGCAGTTTCCCAGAGTCCTCGGTTTCTCATCAACAGACACTTGCTTGGTTTGCTCCCAATCTCCATTGAGCGGGTTTTCCTGATTTGACTCCTAAACAGAAACTTTTCATCTGAGTTCCTAGGGAAACATCAAGTTCACTGCCCTCTTCCAGTCTCTCTTTCCTGCTTTTAAAGGGCTACTGAGAGACAGAACAAGATAATGCATGCGACATTCTGATTCTGGTGTTCAGCACCACGGAGCACTCAGTAAGCATTGGTTGCTTTTCCCACGAGTGGTGAAGCGTGCTTTGTAGCTCTGCATATCCAATCATACTCTCATAGGGCAAGGGGGCAGATGTGCATGCCCCAGAAAACTTCCGTTGAGTGATGGTAGGGATCCATACCCTAGCCCAATCCCAAACCTTAAATAGGATTCAAAGTGTGTGAACACCTTGTGGGAGACTGTGGGAGTGACGGGCCTGCCATGGATGTGGGTCCTCAGAGGAGGGCAGCGCTGGCACCTCGCTGGCCTGACCAATACCCAACCTGATGGAGCATTGATTGACTCTCCCAGCTGATGGTGAAGTTCTGACCTGATTGATCTCTAAGAAAACCTTTAACACAGAGCTGCAGAGATGGTCAAGGACCCAATAGAGATTCAGCTTTGATGTGAAGCATGTCCCAAGATGGTGAACATGGCTGGATACCTTAGCCTCCTGACCTCAGGAGCAACGGTGTGGCCTCATGTTCACTGCTTTGAGACGGAGGAGATAGAACAGTTGGCTTTTTTTTTTTTTTGGTGAGAAAGGAGAACTACCAGGAACTCCTCTCAGGGGACATTTTACCCCTATGGGCCCAATGAAGAGGATGCTGGCCCCATCCTGCATCCTCAGAACTTCACCCCCTCTGGACAGGTGGGGCGGCTGGAGAGACTGGTTGACATCCATGATTCTGGATATTCCATCTGTAGCCTATAAGCTTGAAAAGTGGTCTTCATAGAGAAAGGGATGCCCCTCTCTTTTAGGAATGAAGACAGAGAGATGGGTCCAAGGGCTTTACCAATGACTAGCTCAGCAAAAACTGTTCTTTGTGGAGCGTCTATGACATGCTGGGCATTAGATGTGGTGCTGTGTGTGTGATCTCATCTATCTCTAGATCAACACCAGGAGGCAGGTGCTATTGTCCCCATTTTCCAGAGGGAAGACTGAGGCTCGGTGGGGTTAAGTAGTTGATTCACTCGAGCTCAGCAGCTGGTAAGTGGCTAGACCGGGATTGGACCACTTTCCACTTGTCAGCACCTCCAGAAAAAGTCTGTGACAGCACGAATTGGGTAAGATTTCCTGAAGTTTGTGACCTCCCTGGGCTTGCTATTTTGGTCTCTCTGCTATCTGTGGAGAATAAAAAACTTTCAAACAAGAGAAGCACGTCTGCTTGTCCTTAGAGGCAACAAGAAGAGAAATCTCCAGTGATCAGTGGGGCCAGAGTGAGGAAAGGTAATATCTAAGGGGTGAGATTCTAGAGCCTCTGGAAAGACAGAAAGGGAGAACCTGGGAGTGAGGTCAAGAGAAGCTGTACACCAGGGGCTCAATGGTAAGACTCAGATCGGCTCCCAAAGACATAAAGAAATCTTTATGTAAAGAAAAGAGGGTCAAAGGTACATTGATAAGAGAGGGCCCTGGCCATTTCATGGACTTTAGCATGACACATATGCAAAGAGTCACTGTCCTTTTTCAGAAAAAGTGGTCTTCTTTGGATTTTGACAATATCATTTTTTAAAGTCCCTCTGGTTGCTTTTATTCTAGAAATGCCAGGTCGAAGCCTGGGTCAAGGGAAACCACACTCAGGTTACCTTTGGTCCTCTGGGTGCTCACCTCTCCTCCTTGCCCAGTCTTACTTTAGTTCATATGATCCCAGAGGGTTTGGGGAGGGAGGTTTGGCTGCTAATAATATATCTATCTATCCCTTGGGATAGGTAGCAGTAACCACTCCAACACCAGGTTAATCTTTGGTGCTACTGGCGTGTGGAGGCCCCAGTGCTATCAATGGATCAGCTTTCATGGAATGTGTTCACACCAGGGAAGTGCCCATCGCCATGCTGTCTCCCCAGCTGGGCCCGTTAGTCAGGGACAGCCAGCATCTGGACTCCAGGAAGGCACAGCTTTCAAGACCCAGGGCCTTTCCTGTGAGCTCTGGGAGCCTTTCCTGCCTGTCACCATCCACAATGACCTCACCTTTCTCCCATCACCAAACTCTCTCTTGGTCATTACCGAACACATAAACATGCAATTGTTTCTGATTGCTTCAAAGGTATGCGCTGACTCCTATGGTAAATGCCTTGAGCTTCAGGAGGTGCAGGGGTGCAGGAAGGCTGCCTTAAGGATGATTATACCCCACAGGCCCAGCCCCATATCCAACTCACATTCACCACATCTTAGCCAACCCTGGAATATCTCTAGATCCTCAACACTGCCTTCTGAACAGTGTCAGCTGCAGTGTGGCCTGCTCGCAGAATTCTTTCTCACAACATCTCTTTTCACATAGAGTATATAGACTCAGAAAAATAGAGAAAAGTACAGAGACAAAGGAATAGTAAGCCAGAAACGAATCCTGGATTAAAACTGTTTCCTTGGGAACACTCCTCTCTTGCACATAATAATCTCACTTTGATGAACACAGCTCCATTAGGGGCACAGGTATATTTGAAAGCAGTATGGTAACCGGAGACACCAAGTTTGAAACAGCCACTAAGCTGTCAAGGCTCTTTAAAATATGATGCCAACTTTCATTTCTGTCTGAGCCTCTCTTCTCCCACCTCATTCTGTACTCTGGGCCGAGACTGAACTCCACAGGACAGGTAACTTGTGGGATGGGAAGAGAATGGGCTTTGGGGTCTAACGGGAATGGGTCTGAATCCCACCTCTGTGTTCTAGGAGCTATGGCTTTCCTTGCAGGGATTCTGCCATGATTAAAGAGGTGATATGTGTATGTATGCCAGTGCACATAGTAGGTGCTCAATACATGGAAATGGTTTGTTTTGATTCAAGTCATTGTGAACCCAGAACACGTCTGGCTGTCACAGCTGCTTGTGCCCTAGGTGAACAGCCATCTCTGCTGGTTGACATCCTATCCATCCATTCAGTGCTGGGTTAACTGATACTTCTTCAGGGAAACAGTCCCTGATTTCCAAGTCAAATGAGACATCACACATGGAAATATGACCATGTCATTCCCCAACTCCAAACCAGTGACTCTCCATTGCCTAGAGAATGAAATCTAATCTCTTTAGTGAGAACAAGGCCCTTCATGATTTAACCTTTGTCCCCAGTCCTTCCTCAAACTCTATTCATTTACATTCCAACCATATGCACCCACTGTAGCTTCCTGAATACAGCAAGCTTCCTCAAACTTCCCTGCTGCTGGAGGCTGTACCATCAAAATCAGGAGGCTGAATCGACTCGCACTGGGATTTCTGAGACAATAGGCATGCAACACACAGGACCCAGTTGGAGCACACCCATAATCCTTGAGGGTCTTGGCATCTGCATCTTGCAAATAGAACATTCCTTGAGTTCATCTGAAGCCTCGCTCAGGATGACCATGGAATATGCGCTTGTGGCTCCCACTCCTCAGACCAACCTGTCCTGTCTGCATGCTCATCAACAGCCTGGGATCAGGGGAGAAGGCAACCAACCCTCCCAGGGGCAGATGGGAAAACCAGAGCACTGCCATTGCTCTGTGCAAGGTATCAGGTAAGAGTGTGTGGCCCCCAGGCAGAACCAGACCAGGCCCAAACCTGACTTGTCACTTATCAGCTATGGGACCTTGGCCACATCTCTGAACCCTCATTTCTTCTTCTGGGGGAGGGGAGTAGTAATAATGCCCCAAAATGTTACGGGGAAGAGTGCCTGGCATACAGCAGGTGTCGATAAATGTTTACTATTTTTAGAATTCCTGGAAGTAGCAGGCAATGGCTCCTCTGAAATAACACGGGACCATAACAAGCGTTTGGGCTGGGTTTTTTTGTTTGTTCTGTTGCTGTTGTTATTATTTGTTTTTGGTTTTGTGGGGTTTTCTTTTTTTTGGCCGCACCATGCAATACACGGGCTTTTCGTTCCCCAACCAGGGCTAGAACCCCAAACCCCTGCACTGGAAGCGTAGAGTCTTAACCAACGGACCGCCAGGGAAGTTCGTGGGCTGGGTTTTATGTACTGCCTGAAGAGATTGAACCAACTACCTCGGATACATCCGTAGTTCAGCTTTAAAAGGTCAAGATTTTGTCCTCCTCTCTCATCCTTCCCCTCCAGAATACAGTCTGATAAGACACTTCCCTAGAGGGAAGCCTCTCTGTGCTCCAGGGAACATGTTCAAGAATTCAGCCTCTGCAAGTTTGACTCTTTAGATTTATGATGTGTGGGTTATGGTATGGAAAGATCCAGAAACCTGGAGGCAGGGGACCTGGGTTCTGGTCCTGACCTGCCTGGTTACCAGCTGAGCTGTGTGACCGTGGCTAAGCCACTTAGCCTCTCTGGGCCTCAGATCCCTCATCTATAATACAGGGGTGTCTACCTCACAAATAAGATAATGAGAGGGAAAGTGTTCTATAAACTACAAAGAATAGTTAAGGTGTAAGGTTCTTGGATTTACCTCTTTTTCCCCTTGGCCTGTTTAACTATAGGTTAAAAATCTCTTATCTACAATTCCAAAATGCAAAAACATCTGAAAAACAATATTGTTTTTGTAATTCATTTGGCTGCAATATGTTTTGTTTGTTTGGTTTGGTTTTTTCTGGTCACCCCTTGTAGCATGTGGGATCTTGTGCAGCATGTGGGATCTTAGTTCCCTGACCGGGGATCGAATCCCTGCTCCCTGCATTGGGAGCACAGAGTCTTAACCACTGGACCACCAGGGAAGTCCCCTTGGCTGCAATACTTGAAATGAATTGATGTGAGTCTATTTGTAGACTTTGTCTCACTTATCGTGAATATTCATATGTTTTACTGCAGAAATAATAATGTGTTTGATTTCAGAGTACTGTTCCAGTTACCTCTGGGGGTGTCAAGTAACATAAGAGATACTCTGAATTCTGGAACACACCTGGCTCCAAGAGTTTGGCTTACGGAATTATGGAATTATATCCTAGGAGTAGATCTTAAATTGTAGACATTTGTATGCCATTTTCATGCTTTTTGTCATATCCTTATTGTTTGCTTTATATATTTTAAATGACTCAATTTTAACTTATTTTTTTTCAAATGAATCCTTAAAAATATATACAGTAAATTAAATATCTAATTATACATTTAAAGTGTTTGTCTATCCTGCAAATCATCCTGCACATCATAGTGAATGAACACACCGGCACTTTAGGCAACAGAGATCTTGAAACAGCACAACCTGTCAGCTCTTAAATCGCCAGAAGACAAGGGATAAGGGTGACATCTGTACAGTTCAAACGCATCTTTGAAGTTCTCAATTATCATAAATATTCAGCAGTTCTATTCCACCAAGTGCTGGCTGGATCCCTGCTGTGAGCAGTCAGTAATTTTGATCACATCAGCTGTGAAGTTATGTTGAAAAACCACAAAACGACCAGCAAAGATGGCAGATGACACTTAACTCCCTAACAGCTTACACGTGGTAAGTTCTTTGTTTAGTTGATTACATTTTTTAATTAAAAATTTTTTTAATTTGTTCTATTAAGGTAATATTGATTTATAGCATTATATAAGTTTCATGTGTACATATTTCTATTTCTGTATACCCTACAGTGTGCTCACCACCAAAAATTTAGTTTCCATCTGTCACCAAACAGTTGATCCCCTTTACCCATTTTGCTCCCCCATCCCTCCCCCTCTTAGAAAAACCTAAGTGTCCATCAACAGATAAGTGGATAAAGAAGATGTGGTGTATATATACAAGATTACTCGGCCATAACAAAAGATGAAATTTTGCCATTTGTGACAACATGGATGAACCTTGAGGGTATCATGCTAAGTGAAATAAGTCAGAGGAAGAAAGACAAATACTGTATGATTTCACTCACATGTGGAATTAAAAAAACTAATAATCCAACAATAAATAAGTGAACAAACCAAACCAAACCAAAACAAACACATACAGAGAAAAGAGTCGTGGTAAATTCTTTGACTGACATTCTTGTCCGATTCTCACCTCCACCAACAGCTTAGGTAATATTAGTGTAATTTAAAACAAAAAACCCAGATCCACACAGGTTGAGAGCTTTGCGTAAGTCTCACCAGTCACGGGCAGAGCTGAGAGTAAACGCAGGAGCCCCTGCTGATCTGGGGTCTCCTCTGCCACGTTGTAGGGTCTTGGTCACATCAAGCCACAGTCTTAGCTGCTCATGGCACTGCCTGTGCTGCTTTCTGCTTCTGGTTTATACATTAATATTCACAAAAGCTGCTGGGTTTTCATGAAACCAGCCTGCTCTCAGTCTAAAACACACCTGCCATGGTTTAGCTATTACCCTGTGCCAGTTATCTGTGAAAAGGCTCTGCAGTGGTTGAACGGGTTTAACAAGGCCTTCGGAGGTTTTGAGAATCTTCAGAATGGACCGAGAAGATCATGTGATGGTTTCAGCATTTCTACAAAGTTAGGGGAATAGCAGTTCGTGGAAACAGGGAACGGCCCAGATCATCCGTTCCAAGTCCATATATAACAGTGTAATTTAGACTTTGGTAAGTATTTTTGCAAAACCACGATTTCCGGAGGAATCAAGACTTTCCCAAATTATCTAAGCAAGTAAAGGAAAATCAGTTTCTTTTCCTCTCTCTCTCTTTTTTTCTTAACCAGAATTAATCACTAATGGTCCTAGTTTTCCTATTTTTTTTTCCCCCTCATATGTAAGGTCATGAAAAGGAAATTATGCTAGGGGTCAGGAGGCCTGGGTCCTAAATTCTACCCTGATATTAAATGGCCATGTGCCCCGGCATCAGTCTCCCATCTGTAACCTACGAAGGCACGCTCTAAGTAGCTGGCCTGCAGTGTAGTACAGAAATCTAGGTCCTGGGGTCAAGCAGACTATGTTTTAATCCTACCTTGAACCAGTTATTTAAATTTCTCTGGGCCCCACTTTCCTCATCTGTAAAACCTGTCTCAGAGGCATTAATGAGAATTAACAAAATGGATGTAAAACACTGAGCACAATCCTGGTACAAAGCAACAGGTAAATAAATGGTAGTTGTTGTAGTTACTGTCAGTTTAGATAATCTGGGCCTTTGAACTGGACTGTATGAACAAGTCTAATGAATAGCCCTTGCCTTCAATAATCATGGATTTATTGCCCAGACAGAATGACTGAGGAAACACCATGCAGCTGATAGATAAGCTCATCACAATTCAATTTTCAAATGCATGAATTTTTCTAGCTTTGAGGATCTGTTCACACAGTGCCTTAAAAAAAAAGAAAAAAAGTCAACCAGAGCAGCTTTAAATAGGCCAGTTTTTGACTGTTAGTGGAAAAGGAAGTCAGGGCAAATGGGAATAAATAACATCAACAAATAATTATTATTTTAGTGTATGCCTTTGACTTTTAGGGTGGAACATTTTACCCAAATGTGTCCCCCTGATTTTTCACCAAATACCATCCCAGGCTCTTCCTTTGCTGCAGGGAAACTGCCCAGAGTTAAGTAGTAAGAGGCCAGAGGAGACGTGATGAACCCAGGCTGTAGTTTGTAAAACGGAGTCACCTGACCAATTACATCAGGGTCACCTGGGAGTTGTTAAAATGCAGATCCTCCAGCCCCAAATGAATGAGACTATCCTGGATTGGGGATTGAAAATAAGCATTTCTAACAAGCACATTTTTAAAAAATTAATTAATTAATTTTTGGCTGTGTTGGGTCTTTGTTGCTGTGCGCAGGCTTTCTGTAGTTGCGGTGAGTGGGGGCTACTCTTCCTTGTGGCTCGCGGGCTTCTCATTGCGGTGGCTTCTCTTGTTGCAGAGCACGGGTTCTAGGTGCATGGGCTTCAGTAGTTGTGGCACACGTGCTCAGCAGTTGTGGCTCGCGGGCTCCAGAGCGCAGGCTCAGTAGTGGTGGTGCACGGGCTTTGTTGCTCCGCAGCTTGTGGGATCTTCCCAGACCAGGGCTCGAACCCGTGTCCCCTGCATTGGCAGGTGGATTCTTAACCACTGCATCACCAGGGAAGCCCTAACAAGCAACTTTGATGCAACCAGAACTTTGAAAACTGATCTTGGGCCAAGTTGTAATCGTGCAGTTATTGCCACATATTATTCATGTGTCATCTCAGTAGGATTTCTCCCTGTTTCCAGTAAAAATGCATGGTCTAGAAGGAGCAAAAGATAAGCAAACAAACTATCCTAGGAATTGTGTAGCCAAGTAATAGAGATGAAGACAAAGTATATTGCTTCCCTAGTGGTACAGTGGTTAAGAATCCGCCTGCCAATGCAGGGGACACGGGTTCGAGCCCTGGTCCGGGAAGATCCCACATGCCGCGGAGCAACAAAGCCCGTGCACCACAACTACTGAGCCTGCGCTCTGGAGCCCGCGAGCCACAACTACTGAAGCCTGCACATCTAGAGCCTGTGCTCCGCAATAAGAGAAGCCACCGTAATGAGAAGCCCGCACTACAACGAAGACACAACACAGTCAAAAATAAAATAAATACACTAAAAAAACAAACAAACAAAAGAAACAGAGTATGGTGGTGTCCCAAAGCGAGGAGTGGGGTGGAGGGCTGGGGGAGGGGCGGGTCAGCCTGCTTGGGGACACAGAAGGAGAGTTGTCAGGAAGTTCTTCCCTGAGTGGAAGCTTCACCTGCACATTTTCTAGGGGACTAAGTGGGTGGAATGTACCACCGGTAAAGAGATCATGACTTGCTGAAGGCTCAGATGATGGTTAGCATTTTAGCAATAAAGTATTTTTAATTAAGGTTTAAAAAAAAGTAAACAAGAAACGCTGTGATAGATGGATCTGTGGCAGGACAAGAGGGAAATTTAGACTGAGAATTCAGGAAAGGCCTCTCTGAGGATCTGGGACCGAGGTCTGAATATTGAGAAGGGGCCACTCCTGCAAGCAACTTGAAGAGGCGTTTTCCACAGAGGAGACAGCATGACAAAGACCTTGAGGCAGAAAAGTCTGGTGAGTGTGAGACACAGAAGGAAGGCCAACGTGGCTGCAGCATCAAGAGAAAGGGGGAGAGTGGCACAAGATCATGTTGAAGAGGCAGCGAGGGGCAGGTCATGAAGCAGATGGTTTGTGAGTCTGGAAGAAAAAAACCAGAATCACAAGGATTCAGCACATAGCATGAAGAACAAATTGTCAAGGACTCTACACCACCAAATCGTCTTCACTTAAAAGAAAGATGAAGATTCCATTTAAATGTAAGCCTTTATTTCTCTCTTCATTACCTACTTGCTTGTGTATGTGATAAATACCAAATTTATATTTTTAAAAAGTGGGTGGAGTGTGGAGGTTAATGGATGGATGGGGACAGGGTACAGAAGCAGGAGGAATAACATGAACAAAGAAGAGAGATGCGAGAGCCCCTGGCACGTGTGAGGGATTGCAACCATTCTTCACGCGGCTGGAAGGTGAGGAGTGAGGTTTGGAGGGAAGTGGAAACATGTTTTCTCAGCTGTGCAGAATTACAAAGTATACCTTCCTCAGCGGAGGAAAGCCATCTCAAGTTTCTCGCATTAAAAAGCATAAACAAATCTCTAGGCTCTACTAGGAGTTGAGTTTCCCCCCTTTTCCTGATTTTAAAATGCACGCACATCCTACACCAAATTCCGAGAGATGCTGGATACCGTCAGCATTTTGAGCCTGCTTCATTTACTCTGCAGCGCCAGTCTTTTCAATTGTGATTTATGCTCAGACTGTGATTGAGTGAACTTAGTCAATTAACTTCACTCAAACCAAAGATTTATTTTCCATAAATATCTCCATTCTTATTTTTAGGAGGTAGTGTTATAACTATTTTAGTTCAAGTTGGTCCTATTTCATATATCTATTGCCATGTGACAAACGCTCCCCAAACTGAGTGGCTTAAAACAACCACCTTTGTATTCCACTATTATGGAATCCAGACTGGGCTTAGCTGGACAAGCCCTCTGCTGATTTTGATGGTGGTCACTCATTGGCTGAATTCAGCTGTGGGCTGGCTGGGGGCTGGGCTCAGTTGATATGCTGGGATAGCAGGATTTCTCTCAGGCCACTTCACATACCCTCTGGCAGGGCTGTCACACTTCTTACATAGCAGTGCAGGCTGCCAAGAGCACCAGAGCAAAGCACGCTGCCACTTGTGCTACATTCCACTAGTTGAAGCTAGTCATAAGCCCAGCCCAGATTCATGGCCAAGGGCCTACACAAGGCTGTGAATGCCAAGACGCATTGTTTCCTGGGGCCACCAATAAAACAGACTGCAGTAGTTTGCTCTCTGGTCCCAGATGGCTCACAATCGTCCCACATTCCAAGACCTCTAAGAGTCTCATCTTATTACAGCATCAGTCTCAGGCTCAGGGTCCAAGGTCTTTTCATCTAATTCAGTTTGAAGTGTAGGTGAGACTCCCCAGGTATATTTTCCTCTAGATCTGAAAACCCGTGAACCTGAGGCAAACTGTTTTTCCCCACATACTGGTGAGAAAGAGACAGGATAATCACAGTAGATACTCCCATGCACCATGGAAAGGAATGGAAGGCACACGGCAGTTGCTGGTCCGTAGCAATTCTGAAATCCAGCCGGGCCTATATTACCATTTCCCCCTGCTCCAGGGACAGTTCTGATTCCTGAGAGTTATATTTTTCATTGCTCATTTGTTTTCTACATGGATGTATCTCTAGACAGTTCCGGGTGGAAAATGTATTTGTTAGAGAGCTTCTTTTTTTCTTAACTCTAAAGTCTATACCCTAATTAATAATTGAACACATGCCAGGACAAAAAAAATGGTGCAGTGTTAAAATCACAAAAGTCTCCTGCGGGATGGGATTATATTCCAGCAACCACTGACGCATGTTGCTTGGCTGCTTAGGAAAGACTAATAGCCAAATAAGCAGACATCAGTGTGTACAAAGCATCGGACCCTCCAGGTGTCCTTCTCCTCTTTTCTGCCTCCCTGCCAGTCTAAGCTCCTTGCAGGCACGTCAGTACTGTAGTCAAGAGTGTTCACTCTGCAGTCAGACTGAGTCCAAACACCAGCACTGCTACTTAGTCGATGTGTAAAGTTGGACTAATTTTTGAGCTCTTTAAGCTTCCTCTCAGAAAAAATAGAATGGTGATAGTACCTACAGGGCTGTTGTAAGGATTAAGTGGGGGTAATGCGTATATAGAGTGATTAGAACAATGCCCAGTGGGCACTCCATGATCATTTGCTTTTGATGCTTTCTCTCCTTTTGAGTATTCCTTGAGCACACCATACTTTAAGTCAGGTACTGTAGTGGGTACTAAAAATGCCTGGGGGAAGCACCTGACTCTACCCTTTCCCACAGAGTCAGGAAAGGTTTTGCTGACTCCTGAAATGAGACTTAAAAAGGATGAGCAGGAGTTTGTCAGGTGGGCAAGGAAAGGAAGGCTGCTCTATGCAGTGAGAATCTCAATCTCAATGAGGGGGTGTAGGGGCCAAGTGATGGCACCTTGGGACAACTGCAAGAGGACTCATAAAACTTGAGCACAAACAGCACAAGACTGAAGGAGTCAGGGGACAAGGGAGGCTTGTAGCCTGGAGGACGTGACACAGGGGACCAGATCACAAAAGACCTAAGCATAATACTCTGGAGTTTGAACATTGTCTTGTAAGACCGACCTTCTTAAATTGGCATATGGTCATGTCCTAGTGAGTATAGGAAGCTAGAGCTTAAACACAGAGCGCTTTTTTTCGAGTGTACATTTTACTCCAAGATTCTTGGAAAAGAAACATTTTAAATTAAGACATACCAGTTCTAACATTCTCTGATCCCAGTTTCCTGAAAAGAACATCAAGAGGAGGACAGAGTATGTTACCAACGCTACTTTCTCCTCCACGTGCTCCCTCCGTGTAACCAACGTGGCAGAATGCCTGCGCGCCTAGAGCCCATGCTCCGCAATAAGAGAAGCCACCGCAATGAGAAGCCCGCACACTACAACGAAGACCTAACACAGCCAAAAATAAAATAAATACACTAAAATACAAAACAAAAAAAAACAGAGTATGGTGGTGTCCCAAAGCAGGGAGTGGGGTGGAGGGCTGGGGGAGGGGCGGGTCAGCCTGCTTGAGGACACAGAAGCAGAGTTGTCAGGAAGTTCTTCCCTGAGTGGAAGCTTCACCACCCTGAGAAGTGTATTAGGATCTTGTGAAGCACACTGGAATTCTGCCAACTCTCCATCCTTGTCCCCTAATATTAGTTGTCTCCCCCTGGAACAAAGCTTAGAAGCAAAGGGTAAAAAACGTAGTGTGGCCTCATGTGCCACATTTGGTTGTAAGTTCATTAAGATATCAAGTCTTACCCCCTGTACAGTCCTCACTACAACACCCCTCCATCTTCACTGTCCTTTGAGGTTCTAAGTTTGTTTCTTAATTTAGCCTCAATCCACTGAATCACTCTCCTTGTTTGACCCCACTTCCATAGATCAGGCATTATCACGGTCACAATCCCTTCTGGTCCTGCCAGTGCTGAAAGTGGCCTGACTGCCCTGCATGCCAAGAACTTTCCCTGGGACCAAGCAATGGGTGTAACAACGTTATTTACCAATGTGCAGAGCCACAATTTTCGAAGTTGTGTGTATTCTTCTCTTTTTTCTAACACCTCCTTTTTCCTGATGTTTCCACCTTCCCTTTGCTATCATCTAGTCTACCCTTTGGGCTCTGAATACGTGCATCCCAACCTGGTATTCTTTTGTCTTTCACCTGCAGTATCTGGATGCTAGAGATTTCAATATCTATTCTTTTTTCTTCAGCTTCCGTGTAATTTTGAAAATTTTACTGAAAAATAAACTCTAGATAGCAGAGAGATGGGCTATTTTTATTTGAAGCAAAATCCGTTACTGGAACTGCTACCTGGAATAAAGAAAAAGACTTTTGGAAAACAAGGCATTGAACTATTCCCATAGCAACAAGGGAATGAGGCTTTTCTACATGACCCAATAGATGTTTATAGAACCAACTCCTAGAGAGGGTTACAAAGCAAAGAGCACAGGATTCAGAGGCCAAAGACCTGGGTACCAGAGAACCACCTCTGTCATTCATTGTATGTGACCTTGAAGTTCTTAGAATTCAAGTTTAGAGGGGACAGCAACCAAAGATGAACAAGCAAGGTGCACGCACACACACACACACACACACACACACACACCAGTCTTCTGGAACATGTAAAGGGTGGGGCTTAATTCAGAGACAAAAGCCATAATAGGTGTGTGAGCCCTTGTTTCCCAATGTATTCAAAGAGCACACAAGGATCTAGCAAGGCCGAACTTCAGTCTCTGGAAGAGAAAGCTCAGTCTTTGGGCTGTGGGGCTTTTAAGGTGCATGACTGAGAGAGTACAGGTCCTTCACATATGACCAAGGGCTAAGGTCCAAAACTTGTGATCTCAGCAACATGATGGGGCAGAACCTTGGCTCCATCCTTACGTCATAACCCCAGCACTCATCAGTTGTCAAAATCAAGAGGTTGGAGTCAGATCTGGGGCAGGGTTGTGGGGGGGGGGTGGTCACAGCTGCATAACATGGCAGAACTTCAGTATGAAGCCCAGGTCTGCTACCGTGGTATCTTGGTTGTGAGAGCACCAGTTCAACTAAACTGCCCCTCAGATTTCTGCCATACATTGGTTTGATTGTCTTAAGCTCTCAGCTGGAGCTAGTTTCTATGGCGTTTTTCAGAGGCTACCCTATGAGGAGTCAGTCTTGGATAAGTTAGCCCTTAACTTTTCAGTGGAGTAATAAAGA
The DNA here is from genome assembly GCF_003031525.2 of Neophocaena asiaeorientalis asiaeorientalis. NCBI lineage: Eukaryota > Metazoa > Chordata > Mammalia > Artiodactyla > Phocoenidae > Neophocaena > Neophocaena asiaeorientalis. The sequence goes on from NW_020172779.1 coordinate 8,670,678, forward strand.
ATACTTCGTTTTCTGATTTAGTTCTTAACATTTTGAGAAACAAGCCAGGCAGTTGAAGATAAAAATAGCAGCCTTGGGCTTCCCTGGTGGTGCAGTGGTTGAGAGTCCACCTGCCGATGCAGGGGACACGGGTTCGTGCCCTGGTCCGGGAAGATCCCACA
>NW_020172779.1:8670955-8729251 GCF_003031525.2 Neophocaena asiaeorientalis asiaeorientalis
AAAAAAAAAAAAAAAAAAAGCAGCCTTATTGCTGATAAAGCCTAGGGTGGAAATATGGGTTAGGGGTACAGAAACAATGGGTTCCATAATTCTGCACTCCAGAACTAGGCAGACCAGCTACCAAGTCATATGCATCTTTCGTAAACCGTGGGCCTTTCTTGGCAGGAGCAAAATGTTTTCTAATAAAATTATCAAGTGGCCAAGTTCTCTGCAGAGAGGCAGATCCAAAAGGGAACCCAGTAAGCGACAAGTTTCCCCCAGTCCAACCATCATAAGCAAAATGTGGTAGATAACATACAACCTAGGGAAGAGGAGGAGCCAGGTTAGTGGTTGAGAAAGGCTAAAACTGTTAAAATAGACAGCCCATTAGGAATTTAGTGCTATGAGGGACTTCCTTGGCAGTCCAGTGGTTAAGACTGCGAGTTTCCACGCAGGGGATGGGGGTTCGATCCTGGTCGGGGAACTAATAAGATCCCGCAGGTCGTGTGGCACCGCCAAAAAACAGAAGGGGAAAAAAAAGAAAAGAATTTAGTGCTATGAGATTAAGTATCTACTTAGGAATCCAGTGTATTGTAGTCAGTCCTATTTCACACGAGAAAGGAGGTGTCTCTGAAGTATTCCATTAAATGGAGTCCCCATTTCACCCCCATGGATGTTTAGTATCAACACAACTTAAGAAAACAGTCATCCCAATGACAAAGCCACTCCCCATGTAATGTCTCATTCAATCTTACAATAAACCTGTGAGATAATAATAAGAGTGACTAGGACTGTTCTGAAGATGAGCTGAATGACTTTCTTAGGATCAAACAGCTAGTAAACAAAAGACCTGGAGACTTAGTTTTAAATATTATTTCAGTGAAACTATAGGAGTTTCATAGCACCTTACCAGCTTTCCACAACACACAAGAAAAATATTGGAAGGCTCCAAATCATTGCACTTCAGTGCAGTTACTTTAGGGGTAGCAGTGGCAAAATAACTTCAAAACATGTGTCTGATCTGGGTTATCTTTTGGTTGCTTAACTTTCACCAAAGATGTGTCTGATGGATAGAGATTTCAATACTTAAAGTCGCACTATAACTGCCCAAAGAGAAAGTGGAATTTTTCACTTTCCCATTATTTCTCAGCTCAAAAATATTCAACAGGTTCCATTTTTTCCCCAAATATTTGACCACCAAATTGAGACAGGAAGAGTCCTAAAAACTGCTATCTTTACTACAACCATTTACCGAGCACTTTCTATATGCCAAGCAGTTCACCAGGCATGATAAATATGTAATCACAATCCTGTAAGGAGGTACTACTGTCTCTATTTTATGAATGGGGACACTTTGAGAGTTCAGAGAGATTAGTCCTTGTGTGTAAGTTCCCACAGCTATGAACTGATTAGCTTAGAACTGTTGATTCCAAATGATCAATGCTATTAACATGACTTTAGAAAAGCAAAGGACTTCAGCTGTGAAAGATCTTGCTCGGGACTTCCCCAGTGGTAAAGAATCCGCCTTCCAATGCAGGGGCTGCAGGTTCGATCCCTGGTTGGGGAACTAAGATGCCACATACCGCGGAGCAACTAAGCCTGCGTGCCACAATTACTGAGCTCGTGCACCTCAACTAGAGCCCATGTGCCACAAACTACAGAGTCCACGAGCCCTGGAGCCTGCACGCCACAACTAGAGAGAAGCCCACGCACCACAATGAAGACCTGACGCAGCCAAAAATAAACAAATAAAGAAAGAAAGATCTTCCTCTATAACCAGCTGCCAGCTCTATCAGCAGCAACCACTCCCCTCAGAGGCTCAGAGGCTGAAGGCTGAAAAAGCATTACAAATGGGTTTCAATCTATTCATGCATTTTTAATGAATTTGCAAGTCTCTTATCAAGACTTCAGAAGTTCAAAATTGATACTGAGGCTAATAAAAAAATATAGAAAGAAGGAAAACCTACAGTACGCTATCGTGATAAATACTAAGGACAGGAGAGTGAATTAGTTATAGCCTTGGCCTCAGTGTTGAGGCATCACACAACGGATGTCATTAATGGTATCCACAGGGAGCCATGGGATCATGGAGAATTTAACTAAATTGATGTCTTGCCCTCTAAGATTGCTATATTTCATTTATACTTTTCCTGAATTGGAATAATTCAATGTTTTTATTTAAATGGTTACATTAAGTCTTACTTCAGAGTAAAGATTAATATGAATAGTGTCAAAATGACTTTATTGCCCAATGTGTTGAATTATATAAAAACAAAAAAACTATAACATAATTCATTACAAGAACTTAACAGCAACACTGTGCACCACGTGGGTCACTCACTTAGAATCACAGAATTCTGGAGCTTGCAGACACCCAAAGACTGTTCATCTCTCTGATACCAGAGGATCCTCAAGGAAAGGGATTGGATCTCATGATTCTGTTGACTCACCTCCCTCATAACCTGGTTCCTTACTGGACACCAAACATATAATAATAGGAGTCAGTGCAGAAAATAGTTTTTTCTGAATTGCATTTTCAATTTCTAAATTTTACAGAGACAAGGAGAAAGGCTGAATCTTAAATTAGTTAAACTATTTATTAGCTGTCTGTGTGGGAAGAATATTGCAGGAAGATATAATTATAAAACCTAAATGTAGCCAGGATCCAGACTAGAGTCATCAGCCTATTTACAAAACATGCCAAATATCAGATGGCATGCAAAGGGTAAATGTGTTAATAGCAGATACGCAAAACATTGGCTGCAATTTCTAGGGAAGACTAAAGAATTTGGACTCAGCTTTTGGCAGAGCTGCTCTGCAACATACTTCATCTCTTGTTTCTAATCTAAGTGCTTAGAAACAGAAAGGACTTGAAATAAATGAACAACGTTTATTTTAAGCACCTTAAGCATTGTTCAAAAATCTTTCATTTTCTACACGGAAAAATATAAATATGAAAAGCATGGTACTAACCACCAGAATGTTTTTTTCTGTAAATTTAAAATCCCAAAGTAATCCAACCCTTTCTCCAATTGCCTAACATAATACAATACTATAAAATCTGAAGAAGAAAAAAAGCCTAGAATTTTGAATCAGAAGAGTTGTATTTAAATAAGGTCTAGCTATTAAAACAGTTTTGCAAGTCTTCTCATCTATAAAATTGAGGATTGTATCGCCCTAACCTATTTTGCTATAAAAATGCTGCGATTATTAAGATATTCTGATAGCTTATTAATAGCTGCTGTTTGATTTTGCTTGCTATGGAAATTATTTTAAACACTTTGGGATCTTTTCCACCCTACCACGACAATGATACATTTTCAATTTTAGTTTTTTCTCACTTTCCTTTTACTTCTCTCATCATCCAGGAAATGAGGTCTGTGATAGTTGCAAAGGGAAATAAAAGATGAATAAGATACTACTTTCAAGGAACTTAGAATAGAAGGGATATGGGTACCAAAAAAATGTCCACGATAAAGCATAATCTCAAAGGATAGATTATAATAATGGCTTCCAACGAGCAATGCCTCCCTGTGTCCACGCACCTTTGCAATAGGACACTGCTGCTCCTCACATCAGAAGGGGGAGTCAATTTCTCCATCCCCTTGAATTCGGGCTGGTTTTGTAACTTCTCTTGACCAAGGGAAGATGGCAGAAGTCACAGTGTGTAAGGTCCAGAGTGTAGGCATTATGAGACCTCACGATTCCTACCTTTACTCTCTTGGGACCCAACTGCCACGCCAAGATTTGGCTAGACTAAGAAATGGCACTACGCAGTGGTGAGAGAGATCCCAGCCTTCCATCTATCTATGCCAAAACCATCTTAAACCCTCCAGCTTCTGCCAACTCACCAGCTGGACTACAGTCACATGACTGAACCTAGGCAAAACTAGCAGAGTAATTGCATAGCCAACCCACAGAAATGTGACAGTAAATAATTGGTTTCATCCACTAAATTTTGGAATGATAAACAACTGAGACATCTGTTAAGTACTATAATGGAAGTAAAAAGTGATTTGGGAATAAAGAAGAGTTAGAAATTATTTCCTGCTCAGTGGATAGGGGCTGATGGTGGTAAAGAAAACTTTACAGTAGTAATGGCTTTTAATGCTTTTCCTGTTATTCTTTTTCTTTTGGGGGGGCTGTATTTTATACAGCTTCATTGCAAATATTTAAAGTGTAAAATGTGATGAGTCTTGGCATATGTATGCACCTGTAAAGCATCATCACAATCAAGACAATGTATGTGTTTCATCACCCCAAAAAGTTTTCTTGTGACCCCCTTTATAATCCTGCTTGCTGCTCTCTTGCTCCATCCTCAGACAACCAGATGTTTGCCATGACTATAGTTTGCATTTTCTAGGATTTTATATAAGTGGAATCATACAATATGTACTCTTTTTGTCTTCTTTCTGTCAGCTTGATTATTTTGAGACCCACCCAAGTTGTTGCATGTATCAATAGTTCCTTTTCATTGCTAATGTGTATTACATTGTATGGATAGACCACAATTGGTTTATCCATTTTTCTGTTGACGGACATTTGGGTTGCTTCTATTTTGAAGCTATTACAAATAAAGTTGCTATGTACTTTAGTATATATGTGTGGTCATATACATTTATTTCTCTTGCATAAATACCTCAGGATGGAATGGCTAGGTAGTATGACAGGTATATGTTTAACTTTTTAAGAACCTGCTAAGTTGACTTCTACAGTGGTTGTACCATGTTAAAACCCTACCAGTAGTATTATGTTCCAGTTGTTCCACATCCTTGTCAATCCTTGGTATGGTGAGTTTTTTCAGTTTTAGCCATTCTCATGAGTGTGGTGTTAATTTGTATTTTCATGACTAGTGACGTTGAGCACCTTTTCATGTGCTAATATGCCACCTATATATTTTCTTTGGTAAAGTGATTGTTCAAATCTTTGGCATATCAACTATACTCCAATAAAAATTTTTTTAAATCTTTGGCGTATTTTTATTTTTTACATTATTATTATTAGATATCAGATATAAGACATTTTATGTATCCTAGATAGAAGTCCTTTCTTGGATATATGTTTTTTGGATATTTTCCCCCATTTTATAGTTTGCCTTTTCACTTGATAACAATATCTTTGGAAAAGTAATAGTTTTTTTAATTTTATTTTGATGAAGTCCATTTTATTGATTTTTCTTTTTTAGTTCTTGCTTTTTGTATCCCAGCTAAGAAACAATTGACAAACCAATGTTGCTAAGATTTTCTCCTATGTTTTCTTCAAGATGTTTTATACTTTTACCTCTTACATTTAGGTCTATAATTCATTTTGAATTTTTTTGTATATTAGTTTAAGGTAAGGGTTGATGTTCATTTGGATTCTTTGTTGTTTTGCTTTGGGGTTTGTATGTGTGTGTGTGTGTGTGTATGGATATTGATTTGTTCCAGCATCATTTATTGTAAAAAACTACCATTTCCCCCACTGAACTGGCTTGGCACTTTTGTTGAAATCAATTGATTATATATACATGGGTCTATTTCTGGACAAATTCCATTGATCCATGTCTATCTTTCTTTTTCATGTGTCTATCTTTATATTGTCTTGATTACTGTAGCTTCATAGCAATATTAAAATCATTGCCTACAGGGAGAAAATATTTGCAAATGATACGATTGATAAGAGATTAATATCCAAAATATATAAACACCTCATACAACTTAATATAAAAAAAACCCAATTAAAAACTGGGCACAAGACCTGAATAGATATTTTTCCAAAGAAGACATACAGATGGCCATACAGGCACATGGAAAGATGCTCAACATTGCTAATCATCAGAGAAATGCAAATCAAAACCACAATGAGATAGATCTCACACTTGTCAGAATGGCTATCATCAAAAAGACCACGAATAACAAATGCTAGAGAGGATGTGGAGAAAAGGGAACCCTCTTGCACTGTTGGTGGGAATGCAAACTGGTGCAGCCACTACAGAGAACAGTATGGAGGTTCCTTAAAAAACTAAAAATAGAACTACCATATGACCCAGCAATTCCACCCCTGGGTATATATCCAAAGAAAATGAAACACTAATTCAACAACTTTTTGCAACAACATGGATGGACCTGAAGAATATTATGCTTAGTGAAATAAGTCAGACAGACAAATACTGTATGTTATCACTTCTATGGGGAATCTAAAAATAAAACAAACTAGTGAGTATAACAAAAAAGAAACAGACTCACAGATATAGATAAGAAACTAGTGATTACCAGTTGGGAGAGGGGATTAAGAAGTATAAACTACTATGCAGAAAATAAATAAGCTACAAGAATATATTGTATGGTACAGGGAATATAGCCAATATTTTATAACTATAAATAGAATATAATCTTTAAAAATTGTGAATCACTATCTTGTATACCTAAAACATACAATATTGTAAATCAACTATACCTCAATAAAATAAATAGAAGACAGGAAAATACCTAATATAATTGATTGTTGTATGCTTGACCTTATATCCTGCCACCTTAAGAAATTCATTTATTACTACTAGTAGCTTTTTGGTAGATTAATTAGGATTTCTGAATTGCAGATGATTGTCATCTACAAATTAAGATGGTTTTATTTCTTTCTTTCTAATTTGAATGCCATTCATTCGTTTAGCTTTGCTGCATGGGCTAGAACATCCAGTACAATTTGAATAGAAGTGGTAAGAATATATCCTTGCCTTGTTCCTGATCTTAGAGGAAAAGCATTTCAGTCTTTCACTTTAAGTATGATGCTAGCTGTGAGTTTTTCATAGATGCTCTTTATTAGGTTGAGGAAGTTCCCTTCTATTTGTAGTTTGCTGAGAATTTTTATCAAGTATGGATGTTTGACTGTTCCATTGGATTTTTTCTTTCTTTTTTTGCATCTTTTGAGATGGTCATGTAGAGGAATTAAGTCCTCAAATACCAGTGATTGTTATCCTTACACCCACTCCCAGCCACCTTTAGAGTTCTGTCCTTGGACCTCCTCTCTTATGTTCTACAAAATGAAAAGACCTGTACATTATAATGGCTTTAACTAAATTCTGCGTGTAAATAACTTCCAAGCATATATGTTTCATCACAAATTCTCAACTGAAATTGAGACCAATATTTTCACCTTCTAAATGTACTTTATCTACCAGGCTATCCTCCACATACATCTATGAAGATAAATACATGTAAGATAAAAATTCCATGTCTATTCTCTTCAGTTAACTGACATTGAATTAAATAGGATCCTTAATATGAATTTATACCTTTGTAAACCAACGAATATCTTTTAAATGTAGGGAATTCTCTGGCGGTCCAGTGGTTAGGACTCCGCGCTTTCCCTGCCGAAGGCGTGGGTTCAATCCCTGGTCGGGGATCTAAGATCCTGCAAGCCGCTGGTGCAGCCAAAAAATAATTAATTAAAAAAAAAAGTCTTCATTAAAAAATATCTTTCAAATGTAAAATCAGAAAAAGTAAGTCTGAAAAAATTTTTTAAAATACTAAAGCCAAAACATTATAACGCAGGGTTTCTTAATCTTGGTACTATTGACATTTTGTGCTAGATGATTTCTTATTATGGGGGCTGCCCTGTGCATTGTAGATATTTATCAGCATCCTTGGCATCAAACCCCCTAAATGCCAGTAGCACCCGCTATCCACCCCTCAGTTATGATAGCCAGAAATGTCTCCAGATGTTACCAAATATCCCCTGGGGAGGCAGCAAAATCATTCCCAGTTTGAGAACTACTGATGTAGTTACTTGCAACAGATCAATGCTCACATAGAGATCAACTAGAAGAACCATTTTTAAAATCTGCTTGAAGGCACTGGGGAGCCTCTAAGAAACTGCCTTCAAATAAATAAGCTGGGTGTCTCCACTGCCTTCAAATAAATAAGCTGGTCTCCACTGCTTTCAAATAAATAAGCTGGGTGATGTGGTGGTGGATTTAATAATTTATAGCAACCAGTGATAGCCGTGTTGCTCATTCTTTCCCTTTCTGAAAAGAAATTGTTATTGCATACTGGATGTATAAGGGCAGATACTTTTTTCACTTATAGCTTATCCGATACCAGAGTCAGTTTAAGACATTATAGAGAAAATGGCACATTCCCAGACTTGAGTGCAGTCATTGCACGTAAACTTGAGCCCAATCCCTTGTGGTTGGGTGTCTTCCAAGATGCCCTCCCTTCTTCCAATTTTTGGCTATACACTTGGCCATACAGAATGGAGAGATTTACAAGTATCTCTTTCAGCTTAGTGTGTTCATGTAATAGAGGTTTGACAGGTAAGTAGATGAGTCATGTGGTAACTTAAAAGTTGGTTAAGCCCTTCATCTTTCTTTTTAGTTCCTTCCTCCTGGGTAGAGTATGGATATGATAGCTGGGGCTGAAGCAGCCACTTTAGATCATGAAGTGACTCTGTGCATAAAAGCTACACATGATGAAGCAGGAGGATGTGAATCTGGGTCTCTAATTTGTGGAGCATAACCTTTACACTCACCCTGGGAAACATGCCACAATAACTTTATATAAGAGAAATAAATTTCCATCTCATTTCAGCTGCTGTTATTTTGGGGGTCTGTTACTTATAGCTAAACCTAATCTAAACTAACTAGAAAAGTTCAGGGCAGTGGTTCTCAAAGTATAGAAGTGTGGTCTGAAGGCTCCTCATCTTTTTAGGGAGTTCATGGGTAGAAGACAAACCACAAACCAATCAACTAGAAGCAAAATGTGTGAAGTTCAGAAGTGATACAGAATGTGACATAGGAAGTGATACAGTTTTTATACAGTCCTGATACAGAATGGGTTGGGAGTCAAGCCAGAATTCAAATATCTAGAGGGAAGAGCACAGTGATGTGGGTAGTGATTCACTCTTTAAACAAATCTCTATTGTACATGTACCGTGTGTCAGGCACTGTACGGAGCATTAAGTATAGAGATGTAAGAAGACAGATGAGATCCCATCCTCTGTGGCACTGACATTTAAAGCACAACTAGTCAGATCTTTTTCCTCTTATGAAATGTGGGCTCTTTACCTGAGTCGGTATGGAAGAAAGAACAGTTAAAGCTGTTACCAATTAAAGAATGAACTAAATCGAGATTTGTTCTTGTTCTCCCAAGTAGGGGTGGGGAAGAAAATGTTTGATTTATATGCTTTTAAAGTAACAGTGTGGGACATAAAATACATTCTAAAAATTGCACTTTCCGTTTCCATCAGTCTGAGGTTGGGGAAAAGAAGAGAAAATAGGGAAGAGAAAAAATACATTTGAGACATAACGGAGACAGATACAGACACACTGCAGAATCGATACTGCAGAGCAAGAATGGTGGGGGAGGGGAGGTTGATATGCAAAAGGAAAAATCTTAATTTTAATTAATGTTCCTAACAGCTTTCTTTGACTCAACTACCTCTGTTAAACTCCACTTATATCTTGCATCTGCATAAATATTTTATAAGTGGTAAAGCACTATATAAATGTATAGTCTTCATATTATTAGCAGATACCAAATCTTTACTGAATTTCACAGTTCTCACAAAAAATTCCTTTATAGTACAGTTTTTGAGGGTTCCCCCCATCTCCCCCTGAAAGTAGTTCCTTTGAGTTTAACTCTTCAGTCACCATTCTCACATTTTACTCATTTAAACAAAGGTTTGACTTGTAGTTGTGGAGAAATTATATAATCTACCATATGCTTACTCCATCTTTTTAATCTTTAAAAGTCAATAAAAAATTGCTGAAATTTCTTTCATTCATAAACTTATCAATAGCATTAACCTATGTATGACATTATAAAGTTTCATATAAATACCAATACAAAACACCATGTGCTTCATACGGCTGTCAGTATAAGATCAACAGATCCTGAAAGTTCGGAAGCTTCAAAATTAAAATGTTACAAGTTCCTGCTTTAATTACTACATCATTTCTAAATGTTAGAGGAGAGAAACTAATTTCAGTGTTACAACCCATATGTCAATAACACTCATTCCTTTGGTAAAAACAAGTGATCTGTTAGTAAGGTTTCATTATGAGCACACAACAAAACCCTAAATTATTTGCTGATAGGTTGGTTATCCACTGACTTTATGAATTCTAGGATAGCTTCCCCATGCTTCTGAGTCATTTCCGTTTACTACTGTAATATGCAGGGGTATTAATCTTAATATTTAAATATTAATATTTAGGCTTAATTCAGAAAACATGAATAATCAAAACAAACAAGAAAACTTCTTACATGCAATCCCACTCCTGGGCATATATCCGGAGAGAACCATAATTCGAAAAGATACATGCACCCCAATATTCATTGCAGCACTATTTACAATAGCCAGGACATGGAAACAACCAATTGTCTATCAACAGACGAATGAATAAAGAAGATGTGGTATATTTCTTCAATGGAATACTACTCAGCCATAAAAAAGAATGAAATAATGCCATTTGCAGCAATATGGATGCACCTAGAGATTATCATACTAAGTGAAGTAAGCCAGACAAATATCATATGATATGGCTTATATGTGGAATCTAAAAAAAGATACAGATGAACTTATATACAAAACAAACAGACCCACAGACGTAGAAAACAAACTTATGGTTACCAAAGTGGAAAGGAGGCAGGGAGGGATAAATTAGGAGTTTGGGATTAACATAAACACACTACTATATATAAAATAGATAACCAACAAGGACCTACTGTATAGCACAGAGAACTACACTCAATATTTTATAATAAACTATAAGGGAAAAGAATCTGAAAAAAAATATAAAACTGAATCACTGTGCTGTACACCTGAAACTAACACAACGTTGTAAATCAACTATACTTCAGTAAAAAAAAAAAATCTTACAATGCATTCCAAACTGAAATATATTTCATGTGGTGGGGATTTTCTTAACACCAACTTCCTAGAATGTAGCGTGATACCTTCTCTTCCCAGATATCTGTGTTGTGTATGTTTTCACTTCTTTCAGGTCTTCCCTGACCACCCTGTATAAAAATAAGCCCCCACGTATGACCACCGGTACTTTCTACCCGCCTTGTTTCATTTATCTCTGCAGAACTTATCACCACTATTTAAGTGTACATTTGCTTTCCTATATTCTCCTCCCCAACTCATGCCCCCCACAGAATAACCTTCATGAGACTACAGATGTTCTGGCTGTTCATTCAGAGCCTTGAACAGTTCCTAGTACATAATATGCAACCAAAAACACAGGAGTTGTTAAATGGAGTTGGAGATTTTGAGTACAATTCCCTTAAGTTGTAAGTGAGAAAATAACTCCATAAATATAGAGGCAGAAAGGAACCTGAACAGAGAACAGACATTACGGAGTCCATGCAACTGATGTCCCAACTGCATAGTAAGTAGTTCAGAACACAAACTTCACACTTGGACAAAACCAGACTCCAGTCCGCTTATGAATAGTGATACCCTGGGCAAACTAACTTTTCCATGTCTCAATTCACCCGATACGAAATAGGGATGATAACAGCACCAACTTAACATTGTTATTACAGTGATTAAATGTGATTATGTATGTAAAATACTACAGTACATAGCAACAAATAAGTACTTAATAAAAGGGAGCTAACATTATATTTACCATCATCATCACCATTGACAACATCATCATCTCACTCAGGCTCCACAGATTGTTTTCTAATATTTCCCAAATAATTTATGGTAAGACTGACTATCTAGCTTCTAAGAAGCAGAAAATTAAAGAAGCAGAAAATTAAAGAGAGAGAGAGCAATTGCCAGAAGTGACAGCAGCAAAAAAATGGGAGGAAAATGAAAAACTATAAAAACCAGATTCCCAAGGTACTGCATTACAGCACAATAACAATGTCCATAAAGATGACACTTAGCCACTAAGAAAAAGATTACATTATATTACATTTAATACACTCGTAAGATGGCAAGAAAATATAATTCTAAAATTAGGAAGACTTACTTCAAAATGGTTTACCTGAACTTTTGGTGTAAAAGATAAACTTTCATTACCTTCAAAATTCATCTTCTGGAAAAACAGAGTAAAGTAAATGAGGTGTTATTATATAGAAGGCTTGGATATCTCTGCTGTAAATAAATACCCATCAGTGTAATTTTCGCCAATCTCTCTATCTAAAGCTTTTTTGACATCCTATTAAAGATCAAATTATCTCAATATGGGAATCATCCTTCTCTCATAATGTGTAATGTTGTATCTCAAGTGTGGACTTCAGGGAAATGGTAAATAGTTCCATTTTACTGTCTCAGTGTCATTGCTACAACCCTGTAACAAATCTGCATTTATTAATCCTGTTTCTTTTAAGCTACAGAATAACCAGGGTTTTCTGAGATTAAGAAGAAAATCAAATTTCAAAATCAAAACCACATTCCAAAATTTCTTAAAAGGTATTTTTCTTTGTTCAATTTCTTTGTAAAAACATTGGTCACCATTTAACATACAGTGCCAACAAAATGCACCTAATTTACATGCATAAACAAGTCAATAAATCATAATACACAGACAATATGAATTTCAAACGAAGAGTACTGACACAGCTCATGTTGCATTTAACCATAGTTATCGTTGCTCCCAAAAAAGAAATAGCTAATATGAGAAATAAGAATTCCAGTTTCAATCTGAAATAAAATTCCTCGTGACAAGTAATATGAAACAATGATTATATGAAGTCATTATCTTAAAGAGAACCATTTTTTAGAAGTCACTTTGTGCAAAGCACCATACTAGTATATAGAATAAGATCTTGAAAAAAATGTGTACCTTAGGTTAAGGACAAAAGGGCTCCATTTTTTTTTAAACTAATTACCTGAATGATGCAAATTTTTATTGTGTCCATAGATTAAAATACTTTTCAATATGAAGGTTATATATTCCATATTTTGACATTTTAAATAATTCTACAGACGCTCAGCTAAAAAGATTCTGTAGGACTGGGTTATTTTCACGAGCAAAAAAAATAAAAGCACTAATCAAAAGCCCTTTCTAAACTCACAGGCAAAGTTTCTGGATATGGGATTTAATTAATAAAAAGAAAATTTAAGCACCACAATAAAATATGTTTTTAGAGAACAGAAAGGACTGGCATTACAGTTAGGGACAAAAACACTTAAACATTTACCCAAAAAAAAAAATTTTTTTTTAAAAATAATCACTCTAATCCTATCATCTGAAATAATAAAAAAAAATTTGGTGTTTCTGTGGTATTATGTGGAAGATACAAACCACAGTTCTATTTAAAACGTTAAGTTTTATAATTCTAATTTGATCAAATGAGACTGTCATAGTATTTGTACATAATAAGAATGTTATAAATTTATTTTTATTTTCTATGATTTATTTTTTCCCTCAAAAATCTATGATTAAAGGATACCACTAAAATCATTTTGAAGTACACAGAAGAGAATTTATGACAAATTGCCTTGTGAGAAAAAACAGCTCTGAAAATAAAACCTCAAAGTAAATATGTGCAAATAAAACTTTAAAAATAAGATAGCTGTAAATAGAGCCATCTTTAAGTTTCCCTTCTTTTGCATCTATTTAGCAAAATAAATAATTTCAGTGGCCCAAATAGTTACTTTAATTTCTGTTTTTCTCCTCCATGATGTGTTCAACAACTCGTACAATTAAGAGTAATTTTTTAGCCTGTGTAACAGACCACATGCTAACAAACTTTAAGGTTCATAAAATTAAAATTTATGATTCACAAGTATAGATATGAATCCTATCTATGCCTAAATCAGATACACAAGACTGGACATAAGTAACTTCAATCTAAAATATGATTTAAACACCACAAAAAAAGAAAAGGGACCAAAAAAGGGAGCAAGGATTTCTCCTCATATGTCTTTTGACCACTAGGCTATATAGCAAAAAGCAAAATATAAAATATTTATTTTTCACCTCAAAAGAAGTTATCAGAAATAAAATCTGCTAAAGAAGATATAACAATGTCAAAATTATGAGTACTCAAACTCATTCAATTCAGATGAGAAGACATTTGTGGGGGGAAAAGCCTTCCCAAACAGTATTATTTGTATTTTATTAACCTTACAAATATCACCTTAACTTCACCACTCATACCATAAACCTTCTTGACAGTTGCCATTTTATACTAATGTGAAAAAAAATTTTTTTAGCCTCTTAATTTTCCAAGTGTCATGTCAAACCCCTTAGTTCACACATTAATTCCACAATCCCCATTAAAAATACTCTAAAATGGGCTTCCCTGGTGGCGCAGTGGTTGGGAGTCCGCCTGCCGATGAGGGGGACACGGGTTCTTGCCCGGGTCCGGAAAGATCCCACATGCTGCGGAGCGGCTGGGCCCGTGAGCCATGGCCGCTGAGCCTGTGCGTCTGGAGCCCGTGCTCCGCAACGGGAGAGGCCACAACAGTGAGAGGCCCATGTACCGCAAAAACAACAACAACAAAAAAACCCAAAATACTCTAAAATAATGACTTTCCCTTAGGAGTCAGAAATCACTATGTAATTATTCAAAACTGAGAAATTAAATTGGTAAAAAAAACAATTCAAAATAATACACTTAACATATATGGTTTTATGTAGTAGGGAGACCACATAATTGTTCATCCTGATTAATCTCCAGCTCGTGAGACAATAAGGTCTGAAAATTAAAATGAGTGATAGGTACTTAAAATACTTAAAGTCTCTGTCCATTTTGAATAGATGTGAGAGTTTTTTTTAAATGACTGAAATTATGATTGTAAATGTTTACTGTGAAACAGTACAAAATTGATGTTGCCAAAAAGAGTAAAAAAAATCTTTAACTGATGTTAAACATCTTAAGTAATTTGGAAAAAATCTTAAGGTTGAATTGTAACTATAAGGGAACAACAACAGAAAATGCGTTCATGCACGTACACGTGGTAAGTAACAAATAGGCAAACCCCAAGTCAGCACAGCACATCAATGACTGATACTTAAATGATATTTTGGTATATAAAGAAAGAAAAAGAAAAGGTAAAATGTTGACTGCCATTGATGAAAAAGCATTTCAACAATTTACACAAAATTTTTTAAAAAAACATGTCCCAAGAAAACCAAGCCACAATAAGTTAGTGTTTTCCATAATACATGCTGAATTAGTTGATCCCATATCTATGCACTGTTACTGTCTTAATCCCTAAATGTTGTGACAGCATATTTAATAATTGAGGTACATTAGTTTACATCTTTTTATAGGTATCCTAAGAGAGTTAATTTTTCTTTTCCAGTTTTTCATCATCTTCACCTCCTCCAAAGAAAATCAAAGGAAACATTCCTAGAATGCAGCCAATAGTCACCCCAACAGCTTTGCCCTATGGAAACAAAAGAAAAGATTTTTTGACAGTTAACTTACCCCTGTAAGAGGAATCCTTGCTTAAGTATCTGATAAAAATTACTATGTACTAAAAAATTCAACTGTGACTGTATTTCTTCTGATCATAGTAACTTAAATATAATAATAATGTACAAAAGGTTCTAGAACAAATAATATGTAAAGTTCAAAGCAACAAGGAAAAAAATTTTTTTTTCAAATTGCCATAGAAATAACATTAGAGGGGCTTCCCTGGTGGTGCAGTGGTTAAGAATCCACCTGCCAATGCAGGGGACACGGGTTCGAGCTCTGGTCCGAGAAGATCCCACATGCTGCGGAGCAACTAAGCCCATGCGCCAACTACTGAGCCCGCATGCCACAACTACTGAAGCCCGCACACCTAGAGCCCGTGCTCCGCAACAAGAGAAGCCATTGCAATGAGAAGGCTGCGCACTGCAACAGAGTAGTCCCCGCAACTAGAGAAAACCCACGCACAGCAATGAAGACCCAATGCAGCCAAAAATAAATAAATAAATTTATTTTAAAAAATAAATTAACATTAAAGAAGTATTCAAGTAGAAAAACACTTTTTAAAAATGTCAGAGATAGAAGAAAGGAAATATCTCACCAAGTACTCTCAATATATTTGGATTTGCTGCCCTTTGTATATATTCCTTTTCAATATTTATCCCCATGTACACCTAATTATATGTAGGTCTAATCATTATGTAAACATAGCTTTGTTTTCTGCCTTATTCCTTCCCCCCCACAGTCACACATGTTATAATAAACTCCTTTCCAAACTGTTTCATAAACCTAATAAAAAAACTTCTAAATTCCACTGAATTGATGGGCCTATAATCTACGTTAAGCTCTTTTTTTTTTTCTCCCGGCCACAGCGCATGGCTTGTGGGACCCTTGTTCCCTGAGCAGAGATTAAACCCGGGCCCCATGCAATGGAAGCACTGAGTCCTAACCGCTGGACCACCAGGGAATTCATGCTCTCCTTACCATTAAAAAGCATTGCTACTTTTTCACCATTGCAAATGACAGAACAATAAACACATCTGTGTATAGTTCTTCCTCAATGATTTATTTAAAAATCAAATAATATGAATATTTGTGCATAACCATAGGATACTGCCATGCTATCTATTCTAGACAAAACTGCAAATATCTGTATACCCACTGCAATATATTTATATGTATACGTACACACAATTTTTCTGCGATCTCACCTACATTAAAATTTTTTTTTTAATTTTTATAAATGATTTTTAAATGATGCATTCCTATGATGACTATTAAGGTTATACACTTTTGAATTAAGTTTTATGTCTTCATACAGACATTTACTGAGAATCTACAAAATACCAAACTCTGTGCTAGGTACCAGGGAGACAGACAGGGTCCAAGCAGATGCAGTCTGTCTCTCTCCGCTAGGAACTTCCAGTTAGTCATCATGCTTTTCTACTTGTTAGTCAATATACTTGGAATTCTCTCATTCACCTAGCAAATGTCTCATCAATAATTTCAAAATAAGCTTAGATCTAATACTCACCAAGAAATCTCCACACCAAAAGAAATTTCTCTCCACAAAGAGTTAATTCTTTTCCTGGTGCTTCTGCCATATCAGGTGCATAATTCTATTACTGAATGTGTCACACTGAATTATAATTTATTTAATGTGTCTGGTTCCTTACCTGCACAATCCTTAAAAAGAACTACAGTCTATTACTCATGTTATGTCCTTCAGTCTCAGCACATAACTGATACTCCTCAACAGTAACTGAATCATATAAAGAATTTTTCAAAAATCAAGTATACCTACAAAAATAGTCAACAAAAAATTACTGCTTTTCTGAACCTGCCAAGGCTTGGACAGTTTCTGTTAAAAATTCCACTCAAATCAATTTTAGTCTCAAATTTCTCAAGGGACTGAATACAGTGCCTTGCTCTGGCTACCCAAATTCACCGTCATAAGCCATATAAAGTACTCACCAAATGTGTACTAACACGTGTTTGCCACATGTCAACTTGCTTTGGTGTGAGATCAGGAATTGATAGGCCTAACCTGGAAGCCAAAGCTTCAACGTAGCCTGCAAGTCTTTAAAAATACAAGAGGACAGAATATAAGTTTTTAAAGAGAAACACAATGTCCTCACATAGGAAAAACTAATTACTACAAAGGTAAGATAATTCTATACCTGTAATTGGCACTCTAGAAATGGTATAAACATTCTTTTACAACTTTCATCTTCATTGTGTATAAATATATTTGGTTTAAAATTTTTCAGACCGACATATTTAATATACAGGTAAATTAATTAACTTAGAGTAATTATTCTCTACCATTACCTTAAAAAGAACAATTCAAGGTATATAAAAATTTTTACAACACTTATAATTTATACATTTATTCAAAATTCAAAGCAAAGCACTTTAACATATAAGTTAATAACTATCATCAGAAAACAAAAATTTCCAAAATTTGTCAGATTGATATACTAAGAAAAACAGCCTACGATTTTCAGGGCAATTTCAAGTATTTATCAATTCTAAGTTGCCACTGCTTATTGGATACAATCTTACTTAAAGAACTGTAAGAAAGAAAAAAAATTGCCAATTAAACTATGCATACGATCAATTATAAGATAGATCCCAATGTCAGATATGTTAAGTTCTAAAAACCTGTGCAACTAAGATTGATAAAATGTGGTATTTGTTACCTAATGCTATTTTTAAAAGGCAGTGAAGTAGTTCTTAAATATAAGACTCCCAACAAATCTTTATGTCTAATAAAAAAATAATTGTTTAATGATACAATCTAAAACCAAATGGTCTTAGAGATCTATTAGATCATTTCATTCTATTAAATATAGAAAGCTATCACAGTAGCTATATAATATTATCATTATTAACCTTAAAGTTGGAAACTGGGAAATAGAATGTTTAAGGGGTAATATCATTATAGGTTTATGGCAGGAATTCCAGGAATATAAAATTTTTGCTTCGGCCCAGAACAAAGAAACTGTGTTTTTAACATTAGCTTTGGCCCCAAACTCCAGTGCAGAAGTCTAATATATAGAGTTAGGTCATATATAAAGCTGCTTTTCTCCAGATTATAGGGCTAAGTAGACCTCTACTAGACCCAGATCCAAATCTCAAAACTTACCATTCTAATGAACCAAAAAAGGAAGAAACAGAACCAAAGAGTGAGCAAGAGAAAATATGTTTATCACAAAAATTAATGCCAACTTAGTCTAATTTATACTTCCCAGGCTTCCCCAAGCTCAGGAAGCAGCCCAGGCCATCTGCCGCTTAGAAGAGAGAATGTAAAAACAGAAAGAGAGAAAGCTGGCCTTTTCCAAGTAGGCATCCTCAGTTTGTTTCATCATTCCTACCACATGGAATAAAAAGAGCAAAAACTAGCCGAGTCCCTGTATGTTTTGGCCATTATTCTCTGAAAATTCCTCTCTCTAGAAAACATGCCCAGTCGGTATCCTCACATTTGAGCCATATTTCTTATCTTTGGGTTTAGTGGGAGGAGGGTGGGGGTGAAATAACAATAGGGGTTCTTACTTTTAGTCCTGTCTCACCCTTGGAAATGTTTATAAAATACATATAAACACTTCAGTAAATGAAAATTCAACTTACCTTATGGTAGTTTTAGAAAAAATTTTGCACATATCACAATTGCTTGAGAAGATTATTAAACACAAATGTCAGGGTCCCATCCCCAGAGACACTAATTCTGCATGACTGGGATGTGAGCGAGACATCTATATTTGATGCACACCAAAGATTTAAAGATTTAGTGCTATTGATTTAGAAACACTAAAGTTAAAATTTTAGTTATAAAACACACATGCAAAAATAAATGTCCCTTTTAAAAATCCTTCTCAATTAAAGGAGAATGGAGAAGAGAAAGAGAGCAAGTACACACATGCACAAATGAATAAATGAATGAACTTACCCAAGACCAGCTAAATCTGACACAAGGTTTCCCAAAGCAGCAGCTAAAAAAATGAAAAATGGACAAGTGAATTATTACATAGAAGTCAGAAAAATCAATAAAGCACTGGTCTGGAAGAGTTATCACATTTCTAAACTACAATGACAATATCCAAAATAGTTCATTTGACAGCTCTGAATCTTGAGATCTCCAAAATAGAACACAATATTTCTGAGATTATAGTATTCTACCTCCATCAAGTAGTAGGTTTTTTCTAATGTGGCAGCCAGTTTCATTTTGGTTTCAGTATTAAAACACCTGTACAATATTTTGTGGTTTAACTTTCAGATAATATTTAAGGGAATTTGAATACTTGAAAGTTAAAGAGTGAAGCTATATGTACAGCTATGACATTCAAGAAAATCAAGGAGAGGAAATGTGTCTTTCATTAATTCATCTACTTCACGTGTTCCATAGAATAAAACAACACAGAATCATTCCCAAATGTCACCATCATGAAGAGTACAGTGGTATTTGGGGGGAAAGAAGGAGACAGAACCAAATTAGATTTTCAATCTTGTATTTCCTTCCTTGACTTTTCTTCCCAACTTGAAAATAATTTGATAGAGAAAAAGAGTAGGAAGGTTTTAGGGTAACACTGAATTAAGAGAAAAAAATTTTTAATATAGTCAATCTAGTAGATTATTGTTACCCATTAACTAACTTAAAGTACCTAAACTTTCTCAGAAAAATATCTGCTACATATATGAGATTAAAAATTAGAGGAATAGGATTACGTAGATAAACTAAGAGACATCTCAGTGAATAAACTTATTCAAATAAAGTATCCTCTTCTAAACGTAACCTACTAAAATGTTTCATAAATATACAATGGAATAATAACATTACTATTATTAAATACCTGCCATAGTTGAAATTCCCAAAATAATTCCAATAGATAACTCAATATGGGTTCCCTGAAAAATGATTACAAAGAAATTAATCTTAAAAATTAAAACTGAAGTGACTATCAAAGAATAGCAAAACATTAATAAAAAGAGGGAAAACAATCAATATGTTATCACAGCAAAATTATATATATAAAATATGCATAAATATACACATATACTACAGCAATTCACTTAATTATTAAATATTGGGTTGACCAAAAAGTTCATTCGGATTTTTCCATAAGAGGTTATGGAAAAACCCAAACGAACTTTTTGGCCAACCCAATATATGCAGTCATGCAGAAATAACATCAATATTTTATTTATTAAAATTAGGCTTTCATAAAAATAAAAAATAGCAACACACATAGCAATATAATTCATCATTAATAATCTAGAATTTATATTTTCTTACCACAGAAAGTTGTTTTAATGCTTTTAAACACAAAGACAACCAACTCACCTACATTTTAAATTCTGAATGATACAACTATACTATTGATATTTACCCTATAAAAGATTTAAAAGACAGACAAAACCAGTTTCTAGGGACCCAAAAAATCAGACTTCAAAAATTATCCTTAAAACACTTAGTTCTTTAACCATTAAGTAATGAGACTGTATGATTCATTTATAAGCAACAATAGCATTTAATACAATAGAGCTACAACAAAAATGAGGTTCCACTGTATTTCCACTGAATTTATTGAGAGTTTAAGATTTTCTATGTCTATCTCATTTCTCTAAAGAAAAGAGGGGCTCGTATTTTTCCTTCTACTTTAAAGAGAAGGAACTGAAGTGAAGAAGATTAAACCATTCTAATGGATTATTACATAGAATAGAGAAGAAATCCTACCATCTATTGTGCTAATTCAGTTCTAATCCTTACACAATTCTGCCATAAGTGGACTTAACTTTCAAAAGCTCTCTTGAATACTGATGCTTGAAAATTTCTAAAACTTAAAAAATAAATCTCAATAGTACTTATGCAGAAAAAAAAAGAATGCCCTACAAATCTCAACGATATTTGTGGAGAAAAAAAAAAAAGAATGCCCTACCTGGTAATATAGAAATATTGCATTACTCAATTATTTACAAAATTGAAGAGAAGCTAAGTTTAATTTCCTCAATTTTCTTTCCCCTAGGCCTGTTGATTCCACTCCTTTAAAATATAATTCTTGTAGAGTATGGACCAAACAGTGTGATGTACAAAAGTCTCCCAGGCACTTAAAGTTGCAAGGTTGTAAAGATACCCAAAGAAACAGATTTCTGAAGAAGAAAACAGTCATGAAGAAGTATCTTTATATATGGAAGCCAAAAAATCAGGAGCATAACTATAGAAGAGAAGCACTTGACAGCTATAGTGTATAAAAAAATAAATACAGGATCTTTAACAGCAATGAATCATTAGAAATGACCCAAAAAAAATCTGTTTGCCAATACATGTATTTATAAAGCATTTAAGTGCTTAATCATTTGGTTGAATTTAAGAAATGTGAAGATCCTTCAAACAGCATGAAAAGCCTCACATAAAGTCAAGGTCGGTTTGAAGGCAATGGACAGTCCACTCCCGTCCTTTTCCCCACAGTTACATCAAATTTCATGTTAACAGGTGAGGTAGAAATTATAAATAAACCTAATACTAGTTGTCTTAAAGTTATACTTGGTTCATCACTTAATATGATTAATCTATGCTAGAATTTTAATCAATTCTATCCTAATTAAATTGTAAGAAAAATAATCCCCCCAAAACCCACTAAAATATAAGTTATAAAAAGCAATCCCAATAATATAAAAATATAATAAAAAACTATGAAATCAAAAGCTTAGTATGAACAGCAGCCAAGAATAAAGGTCAAACCTACTATGAGAAGTCATATAGGAATTTGTTTACATGACTACAACTAGGTAGCAGTTAAGAGAGTATACCTAACAGGAAAAACATCAAATGGCATGATAGAAAAGAAGAATAAAATATCTTCTTGACTTACTATCTTCAGTCATAGCTATCCTACAATGTTTGGAGGCAATCAGTGTTTTGTTTTGTTTTTTTTTTAAAAAAAGGTGAAAAACATTCTTAAGATAATAATGTTCACTTATTTCCCTTTTCATAGATCCTACAGTTATATTATTTATGGATTTTAGTCTTAGCAGTCTATTAAAAAGCCTCTTTGGAAAATTTAACTGTTCTTGGATTATTTTGCAATTATCACAGGATAATATTTTTGCCATACCTATTACTCTTAATCAGTTTTAAGCCAGTAGTTTAATTATTTATTTCAGTACTATATAAATAAAAAACGGGTGATACGTTCCTGAAACTGGATTTCAATGTAAACCAGAAAAACAAATATTACTGAATTAGAGTCAACCATCTCAGGCCTGGAAAACTAGTCCACTCTCAGTTACACTAATAATGAGACACAGGCCTGAGTAATACAAAATAGGAACATTACAATAATTTGACTTTAGAATGTGGTCGTTCTGTTTGTTTTGTCTTGTTGGTATCTGTATTTAAACACAGATATCTGTTACTTTAGATATTTATTTCAAAGAAATAATAAGACCATACTGTGAAGGTCTTATTCAAGATCTAAGAAACTACCCAGTTTCCCTATTCTGATATCTCTTCAAAATCTCCCTGCACCCCTCTTTATGCAAAATATATCATCTCAACACTTCCCTGTAGCAAGGACAGGCTTTCATCGTTTGAATATCTAAGGTCTGCCCAACTGAGATGAAAAAAAAAATGATTATTAAGATGGTAGAATGAGAGGTACCAGCTGTCAATAAAGAGAATCTAAAATATTGAGTGTAAAACTGAAACAGAGAAGCTTTCATTCAGACAATCTATTCAAGAACACGTCAGATCTTAAACTATAGCTTCTAAATTCATCATAGTGGGGTTTTCATTACAATTAGATTTTATTTACATTAACTATTTAAATAATCTAACCAACTCAAGGTTTTAGTAATTTCAGAAAAGGCAGTGTGGTATGGTTGAATAAGTTTTTCATATTCACAGATATATAAAATAGCCAACTTGATTCTTATATACATAATAGGAAAATGTCATAATCAGTCAAAAAAACTAGCATTTTGAAATTGTATTTTAGAG
This sequence comes from Neophocaena asiaeorientalis asiaeorientalis, assembly GCF_003031525.2. Classification (NCBI taxonomy): domain Eukaryota; kingdom Metazoa; phylum Chordata; class Mammalia; order Artiodactyla; family Phocoenidae; genus Neophocaena; species Neophocaena asiaeorientalis. The sequence continues at coordinate 8,694,293 of NW_020172779.1, forward strand.
TCTCTTACCAGACTACTTTGCTAAAGAATTATGTATCCAATGGGTGCTTATCACCTTCAAATTATGTGCATGCTACAGTATCTTCTGTGACTGCTTAAGGAGCAAGATACCTTCCTGATGTGTGAACCCTGTGTTTCCTCAACCAGGTGAATGTCTAGACTTTCTGGATATCTGATCCCACCTTATCAATCTGGACATAAGGTGAGACTACATACCAAAGAAAACCATTCTTGAATGAACCAATTTTAGATATTCTTTAAGCAAATTTTATAATCCATACAATGTAAATTATACTTTTATCCCTATTTTGACACCAAATATTCTATTTATATCCATATATAGTACATGTGACCTCCAAAACACCGAAACAAAAAACAAAAACAAACAACAACAACAAAAATCCCCTGGCATCTCTCAAATATATTTCCCTCACATTCAATAATCCTAAAATCATTCCATCTCTTTTTTGAGCGGTCTCCTACAAAACACCTAGAATTTACAGAACTTTTTAAAAGTTTGAGTCAGTGAAGAGAAGTGGATAGAGCACTGGGCAGTTTCAGAAGACCTGCATTTTCATCATGACTTTATAATCTGGATCCAATATTGGTATCTAGTGACAAAAATTGTCACAGAAGAGTAAGAAAGATAAATTCAGCCATCCCTGAGACTAAACAATACTTGTAAGAAACAACCTTAAATTAAAATGACTTCAGCAAAGGAGAACTTTTTAACACTACGATGGAACAAAGACTGAAGGGTTTATTATTCACAGTATTCTGAATTGAAACTTAAATCATCTTTGGGTTAAATGGATAGACTGTATATCCAAACACCCTTTAAAACATTTTTGTATGAGGAAACTGGACAAGGAACTAATTAATAACATACACATGATGAGAACTGCTGATATAATTAAAGGACATTAGAAAATTTTACATACTTTATTCTTTAGTAAGAATGTTGAAACTAGAACAGAATAATACAGACCCAATAAATATGTGCTTATTATTGTCAATGCTTTACCAAAAGTCTTGATGATTAATAGATATGATGCTTTAAAAATTGAGCTACAGTCTAATTAACCTGAAATATAGTTAAAAATAGCCTTGTTCATTACGATATTAATTAAAACTTTATAGCTACAATATGTAAATTATTAGGAAAATTTAGACCACATTAATTTCTTTATTAACTCAAAATAGAAGGGTTGAAAGAACTTACTGCAACAATCATAATTGCATTATCCAAAAAGCCAAACCCTATGAAAGGTATCGCATTGTGGATGAATACTGAAAAACATCAAAAACAGAAAAATATGTTTTAAGATTTCTATAATTTTAAAATGACAAAAACAGACTATATGATTAAACTCTCATAAATAGATTTGATTTAAGTTTTGGAATTTGCTTTTCCATTCCCCATAGACAAAAGATTCTGCTTCTCCTCTGTTTATACACTTGGTGGAAGATATACTGGGGAAAAAACAAAATAAAACACACATAACATGTAAAATTAATTGTGTTAGGCTTTTGTGTTTCCTTATTGGCAACGCACACACGTACAAATTACATACAGTTAATGACAGAACAAATAAATACACGAGTACCATGTTTTACCTGTTAAATTACTATTGACATCAATCTTTTTCTCTCTTAGACCTAACGACTGATACCATAAAATTGATCTCCATATTAGAAATAATAAAAAGTGTTCTGAATCAAATATCAGGGACGCTATCTGGTCACTTATACTCACTAAACAATTTTTTAAACAAATGTTAGGAAAATGTGATGATCTCATCTGTCTTAGACATCTGTGTTCACAGTCCTCTTTCCCCCCTCAACACATCAGTATCCCTGATAGCTTTCACCAACTAAAACAAACAATATTTGATTTAAATGAAAATGTAACTTGATCTCTTCCTACCAAAGGCACATCTCACCCTATTTATCTAGTACATAATCTGAATGACCTGAGAAAACAGAAGTGTAACTAGGAAGAACTAATACCTATTTTAAAAATATATTTAGCTTCATTTTTTTTCCTATTTACATCTTCAGCACATTGCAGAATGCCTAGTGCACAGTAGATGCTCAATAAACATTAGTTAAATAAGTTGAGGACAACTAACTTGGAAAGGAAGAGAATTCCAGATTAAGAGAATTGAAGGAAGACTGTGAAACAGATTAAAAGCTGGGGATAGTTAAGACTTTATTCTAGTTATTCTATAAATTTGCCAAGGTATAGTCAACATCCATTCAACTGAGGACTTTTTAAAAATAAACATCAAGGCTCTGAGTTTTATACCACATCCAAAAAATAGTCCCTTAAACCAATTCGTTATATATGTGTTCAGTGCCTTTAGCTCTTTTTCCTTTTCATGCAGTTAAGTCCACAAAGAGTATAATTAAAATATAATCCAGAAGTTATGAAAATTTGATACCACTCTACACCAATCAGGGGACGCTAATAAGCAGTATAAAACAAGAAACATTTCTACCTACAAGCACTGTCGAAGACTAAGATCAAGGGGGAAAATAGTATATATCCTAGGTCATTTTAGAGTTCTTCTCGTTATCATATAAGAATGTCCCAGGTAAAAATCAGCATCTTTTAAATTATAAAGCATATTGTTTTGTTTTGTTTTTAAGCATATTGTTTTAAAAGCTATGAAAGATGATAAAAATCAAGTGGCACATTAATGAAATGGGATTTTTTTTTTTTTTTTGGGATTTTTTAATTAAAGAGTCTAGACTTAGTTCTTTGACTTTTTGCCTAGATTCAGCTGCTTAATGGCCAGACATTCAAAATTTTATAATAATCAGCTTCTAAAACACATACAGAATTTCAAAAACATATTACAAATTTGACTGTCAAAAGAATATAATGAAATTTTAAAAATTCACCATATGAAACATTTACAGTGAAAAGAGAGCTACTTAAATGTATATCTGGAGAGAAGTCTCAATCATCTTTGAAATGTAAATATGGCAAAGTAACTATGAAACCTTGGGATTACTAAACATTTTAGGGTTAATATGATGGCATCTCTAAAACTGGCTAGTTATAAATATCTTAAAATTAGGTGTCAAGGTTATTAAACTAAGTTTAAGATTAGACTAATTTCTATCTTAGTAAAAACCTGGTCATAAAACCAAGGCATGTTGCTACACTGCTATAATAATTACCTGGAACTATAAAATATATTATGCTTTGATGTTTAGACCTAAGTAAATGTGTCCTGTAAATAAAAATTTATTTTCATTCCAAAGGAAAATTATAAGTTTCAGAAAGTCAAATAAACATGTACTGGACACGCCACAGGGCACTTGAGATACAAAGATACTTGGTTACCAGCCCTCAAGAAGTTTGGGTATGATAACACAGCCATATAAGCAGGTAATTTCAATATGACCCCCAAAATGGTAATAGCATTATACAGTGCTATGGATATTGATTGTATGAATCCAGGCTAGAAGAATAAAAAAAGATTACCTGGGAAAGAAACGTCTTAAAGAATTCTTAAACTGTTTTGATATCTCAGAAAAGTTACTTATTTCTAATACAAATTATATTCTACCACTGAGAGTAAAAAGAACTATTAAAAAGAACTGGCTACTAAATTTTAATTATATAAGTTTGCTCTCCAACATGTAATGATATCCTACCAATTTCTTCAGTTTCCTTTGGGAAATATTATTCTCTAACTCAGTAGCTGTTAGCAAATCACATCTAATATTTAGCTTTAACTTACAACCTATTCAAATTCACTGCACCGCTAAATAATTCTCTTCTTCCATTGTCTTTATAGTAAGATCCCAAACTATTTTACATTACTTTGGTGTTAGCCCTTGAATATTTATTCCAATCGTAATAAAGAAAGCACACCAGCAGCACTGTAAAGCTCTTCTTCCTCGTGGTTTAAAATGAACTTTACTTTCCTCCTTATTACAAACAACAAATCAGAGTATTTTCTCCACCAAAGAAAATAACCTAGAAATTCTAGTTCTGAAATTACCCAACTTAAATCCAAACTAAACATACCCTTCTTCTTGGGAATTAAGAAAACCTCTACTATAATTCTATCTCTAGATGGTAACAACATTTAAACAATAATAGATGTGGTTAACAATCTTAGAAATTCCATAATACTGTAATATGTCTTAAACCAATTTTACAAACTTTTTGCTTCAGCATAATAAATAGGATAATCCACTCTATCTGGAATGATTTCTATACTATTAATGAGTAACACAGTTATTTCAAGTCCAAAAGACAGATGCACAAATATTTAACAATTATAGAACCATTACCATATCTCAGCTGTCCTGGGGTGGGTGGTAGAGCTTCCAATTTTTCTGAAGGGGAAAGAAAGGGTGTGGTCAAGAATTAGTTACTACAGCATGATTTCTTTTTTATTATAATGAAGAAAATACCAGCAGAATTATAAAGTGAGAGAATAGCAGAGTTTTTCATAAATTTTATCTTTAGGTTAATGGACCAAAGTTATCCATACAGGAAATATTACTTGGTATAGATTAAATTATAAAGCTAGAAAACAAAACTAAGCTTTAGTTACAGGCCTACCATGGGCCCTATAGCCCTGAGTAAATCATTTGCTTTTTGGTTTTTTGTAAGTCCTTGTATCTATATAATGAGGCTGTTCATGCAAATTACAGTGAAAAAAAAAAAAACTTCAGAAATATAGCTACCCTTCTTTAAAATGGCAACCCTAAATGACTTAAGAAATATATACCCAAACAAACACTGATAATACTCAAGTAGACCTAGATGTCCTTTAAAAATAGGAAAATAATATTTTAAAGCAATGTATTACACCAGTAACTTCACCAGATTGTGTTATGTTCCTTAATTAATATCCCTAGATAATATACTGAATATTTTGAGTTTTGAAACCTATACTACTGGATAATTAGAATATCCTACACAATAAAATGACCCAAAAGAGTAGAGAGAGTATCATTCAACAAATAGCAATATTACTTATAATATATGTCATAATAAACACAGAAAGTTTTCCCAAGTATATATATCAAAGTAAGTAACTTCAAGTGCCATCATTAAATCTAAAAATTAACAATTGTTACAAAGAATCTACCGACCTAATCTCATAACAATAAACAACTCACCATTTATAAGTAAGAGTAAGCTATTGTAAAATGGCAGAGAATTCCACCTTCTTTATCCTCACTCAATCCAACCTACACAGAAGAACCCAAACCATGGATCGCTCTGCTCTAAAGATTTAGTACAAACAACCGAAGTGTCCAAGGAAATTCATTACAAACTGGATATATATTTTCTAAAATATTTATTTATAATCTATGACAACATAAGAACTGAAGAATTTAGTTTTTAAAAAGGAAAAAGCAAATAAATCTCCATTAATAAGCTATATAAAAAGGAGTATGATTCATATTTGTAAATGTTATTTTACTAAAAAAGCATATAGTATCATAAAGGCTTTACAATAAGAAATACGCTAAAACCTAGAGTTTAGGCAATTACTGAATTATTCAGAAAGTTCTAAGAATGCAAGTTTTTTTGTTTTTCCTTTTTTAGAACAGTTAAGAAATGAAGATATCCTAAAACTTCATAGAATTTTACATCTGCTTAGAATATACTTTCCATTCTTTGACTAGCACTGTTACTTCAAAATCTACTTTGAAAGCATGCAAATAGTTTTCCAAATTTTTAACAAGAAATATAAGATACCATTGTACTTCCACAGAGTTTTCTGGGGAAGTAAACATGCAAAAGTGGTTACATACCAGAACTATTTCCTAGTTGCATTACTCTCATCATCACTCAGTTCTGACACTGTGAGGAGAAGTCCTTGTCAGTTGACTGGAACATCCTGAAATACCTAAAAATTCAACAAGCAGGACCTTCCCAATATAATGAGAATATACAGAGTCCTTGCTTTTACTTCTTCAAATTCCTTACATATTGAGCAAAATATTTAAAATATTTTACAACTCCTAAGACAAAAGGACAAGGGCTAGGCAAATGTATAACGTGTAGCGGTAAAGAGGAAAAAAAAAATCAAATAATGTAAGCAATATTCCTAATCTGTCTTTCCAAGTACACATAAGGATTAAAAAATTAAAGGTAATGAAAAATAATTTTTTTTAAAGATAGAGAAAAAGAAAGAAATATAATGTAAAGGAGAAAAAGCAGGGAAGAAAACCACTGGCACAGAGATTAAAGTAAAATCAAAGCACAGATTTTTGCCTCCTGCATCATAGAGAACCCAAGGAGTAATAAGAGTAAATATGAAAGGAACATTTCCTAGAAAGTGAAAATTTTATTGTAAAGTATCTATAAAAAATTGTGAATCATAAATTGATCAGTTTGAGGATTCTGACACTATAAATTATCTTCTTTACTACATTAACTGAAAGAAAATAAAATACATATCAGAAGTTAAAGGGCTTCCCTGGTGGCGAAGTGGTTAAGAATCCGCCAGCCAATGTAGGAGACACGGGTTTGAGCCCTGGTCCGGGAAGATCCCACAGGCCATGGAGCAACAAGCCCGTGCGCCACAACTACTGAGCCTGCGCTCTAGAGCCCGCGAGCCACTACTGAGCCTGCGTGCCACAACTACTGAAGCCCGCAAGCCTAGAGCCCATGCTCTGCAACGAGAGAAGCCACGCAATGAGAAGCCTGCGCACAGCAATGAAGAGTAGCCCCCTCTCACTGCAACTAGAGACGGCTCACGAGCAGCAACAAAGACCCAATGCAGCTAAAAATAAAATCAATAAAATAAATAAAATTTAAAAATAATTTTAAAAAAAGAAGTTAAAAACATTAGATGTATAACACACAGCAAAACTCAACCTTGGAAAGAGCCCAAGGTTTCAGCAATCTATACAAGTTTTAAAATGTCATGGCTGCCAATTTAACCTCCCTGAAAACAGTCATAATAAACCCCAAAGTTTTATTTCCCTACATATATATCTTAACCATAAAATTTTTCTTCTGACATATGGTAAACTATGTACACTTACATGGAAATGTATTCTAATCTACTGTTTTATTAAGCAGAATTTGGAGTTAGAAAAACCAGTTCTTTCTATGTGTGTATGTATGTGTTACATGCATCATAATTTCTCTCTTCTTTTCTAAATATTTTAAAATAAGATAACTATTAAGATTGTACATCACCACACCATATTCTCCAACCATTTTTAGCTTAAGAAATCCTGGTTCTACTTCCAATACTGGCTGAATAATCTTCTATCAGACCAATCCTCCTGCACAGAATAACTATAACTATAAATAAATATTTGAAAGCACTGGAAAATGACCAAAAGTAGGTTGATTCTGGAGAGGAATCAACACTTAGAAGAAAGAATGGAACTAAATGAGTTATCCATTTAACACAGCTTCTGGCCTAATCCACAACATGTAGACCAAGTAAAACTCTTAATAAAAAAACTTCAAAAAAACAAAAAACTTCAGTCTTTCTGGCCTAAAGAAGTAGTGGGCAGATAAAAAGAAACGAAATTGAGTTATTTGTAGTGAGGTGGATGGACCTAGAGACTGTTACACAGAGTGAAGTAAGTCAGAGAAAAATAAATATCGTATGCTAACACATACATATGGAATCTCAAAAAAAAAAAAAAAAGGTTCTGAAGAACCTAGGGGCAGGAAAGGAATAAAGACACAAACGTAGAGAATGAACTTGAGGACACGGGTAGGGGGACAGGTAAGCTGGGACGAAGTGAGAGAGTGGCATGGACTTATATATACTACCAAATGTAAAATAGATAGCTAGAGGGAAGCAGCTGCATAGCACAGGGAGATCAGCTCCGTGCTTTGTGACCACCTGGAGGGGTGGGATAGGGAGGGTGGGAGGGAGGGAGACGCAAGAGGGAGGAGATATAGGGATATACGTATATGTATAGCTAATTCACTTTGTTATAAAGCAGAAACTAACGCACCATTGTAAAGCAATTGTACTCCAATAAAGATGTTAAAAAAAAAAAAAAAAGAAGTAGTGGGCAGGGTGCAAGGTAACCAAAGCCGTTGGAAACTGAGAGGGGAATCCTGGAAAGAATAAAGTCAGAAAGGAGGAGCCCTAAGTTCTGTATACACATTTGGTTCAAATATATGGCTGACCTGTAAACCACGCTTGTGCAGGGGAAACTCCAAAAATCTCAGTTAAAGGTAAAATAACTGAAGATTTGAGCTGCAGCCCAAGAGACAGAGTTTGCAATTTGAGCCTAACAATTAACTGCATGCTAAAACAAATAAACAAAAGTCAATATTTTTCAGAAGAATGAAACACAATCTAGAGTCTCTGCAACATAATAATCATAGCAATGACTAGGATACAATCCAAAACTACTTCACAAACAGGAAAACCTGACCCATTTTCAGGATAAAAAACAATAGACAGAGACCAATTCAAAAGTGACTCAAATATGCATATGTATGTACAACTGTATCACATTGCTGTACACCAGAAACTAACACAACATTGTAAATCGACTATACTTCAATTTTTTTTTAAAGTGACTCAAATGTTAGAAATAGCAGACAAGGAATTTAAAGTAGTAATTAAAATTATATTCGAAGATGTAAAAATAAAAATGCTCAAATAGAAATGATAAAAAACAAACTGAAGTTCCATAACTGAAATATTCAATATCTGAAATTTTAAAATTAACTGGATAGTCTTAAAAACAATGAAAGTGATAGAAGAAGCAATTAATGAACATAATGATAGATCAGTAAAATTACCCAATCTGAAAAAGAGAATAAAAGGACTGAAAAACAGTAAACCAAAGTCTCAGGGCCCTGTGGCTAAATATCAAAAGGTCAATATATGCATAACTGGAGTTCCAGAAGGTGAGGAGAAAGAAAAGGACCAAAAAATCTTTTAAAATAAATAATGGCTAAAACTTTCTCAAAGTTGGGGGGAAGACAAAAATTTCAAAAGATTCAGGAAGTTCAGTGAACCCCTAGTAGGATAAATATAAAGAAAACCAATGACAAAGAAAAAAAAATATATTGAAAGCAGTCAGGAAAAAAAATGACACATTAAGTAAAGGAAAACAATGATTTGAATATACGGAAAGAAAAAGAAAGCTGTCAGTCCAGTACTGCATATCCAGAAAAATATCCTTATCCTTCATGAATGAAGGCAAATTGTACCTCAGTTAAACTAAAACTATGAAAAAATGTGTTGCCAGCCAATCTGCAAAACAGGAAATGCAGAAGAAACTTCTTCAGACAGAAGGAAATACCAGGTGGAAAGTAAAATCTTCAGGGAAGAATGAAGAGCATCAGAAATGGTAAATACTGAATAAATATAAAAAACTACTTTTTTCCTTTTTCCTAGTAATTTAAGTAAACCTGATTGTCCAAAGCAAAAATTACAACACTGCCTTGTGGAGTTTATAACATATGTAGATGTAATACATATGACATCAAAGCATGAAGGAGGTTACAAATGGACCAATTTGTAAATATGGTTGCAATATTTCTACAGTGTATATGAAGTGGTACAAGGCTCTAAGTGGTATTAGCTCTAAGCAGTCTGAAAACAGTTACGAATGCATATTTGCAATTCCTAGAGCAACCATACATATAGACAAAATGCATTAAGGACATAGTTAGAAAGCTAAATAAATAATGTGAAGGGAATTCCAAAAAATATTAAGTCAAAAGAATGCAGGAAATGAGAACAGAAGAACTAAAAACAGAGGGACAAGCAGAAACCAAATAGTAAAATAGTAAACCTACATCCAACTATATCGGTAATTACTTTCAATGTTAATGGACTAAACAATCCAATTAAAAGGCATAGATTGTCAAAATGGATAAAAAAATTAAGACCCAACTATATGATATCTGCAAGAATTACACTTTAATAGGGTGAAAGTAAATGAATGGTACAAAATACATTATACAAACAGTAAGCTTATAAAGGCTGGAGTGGCTATATTAATAACAGATAAAGTAGACTTACAGACAGTATTACCAGAACCAGGGACATTTCAAAATGGTAAGAGTCAATTCATCAAAAGGCATAATAACAATTTGTTTATGCCTATGCATGATGCAGACTTCCCTGATGGCGTAATGGTTAAGAATCCACCTGCCAATGCAGGGGACACAGGTTCAATCCCTGGTCTGGGAAGATCCCACATGCTGTGGAGCAACTAAGCCCACGAGCCACAACTACTGAGCCCGCGTGCTGCAACTACTGAAGCCCGCAAGCTCTAGGGCCCACGTGCCACAACTACTGAGTCTGCATGCTGCAACTACTGAAGCCTGTGCCCCTAGAGCCCGTGCTCTGCAACAGGAGAAGCTGCTGTAATGAGAAGCCAGTGCACTGCAATGAAGAGTAGTCCCTGCTGGCAGCAACTAGAGAAAGCCTATGCACAGCAACGAAGACCCAGTGCAACCAAAAGAAAAAGAAAAACAAACAAAAACCAAAATGCATGATGCAAAATATGACAGAATTAAAGGGAAAATAAACATTTTCACAATCACACTTGGAGATACAAAAGCTTCTCTCTCAGTAACTGATAGAACACTAGGGGAAAATAGCAGTAAAAAACACGTTATCTGAACACTACCAACCACCTTGATTCAACTGATATTTAAACATTTACACTCAACAACTACAGAATGCATATTCTTTTCAATTGTAGATGGTACATTCATCAAGATAGACCATATGCTGATCCACAAAACAAGTGTTAATAAATTAATGATTAAAGTTGTAAAGAATATGTTCTCTGACCAAAATGGAACCCATAACAATAAGATATCTAGGAAAAAAATTTAGAAATTAAATAACATCTTCTAAATACATGGGCCAAAGAAGAAATCAAAAAGGAAATCAGAAAATAGTTTTCAAACTGAATCACAATGAAAATACAGCATATCAAAATTTGTCAAAACAGCTAAATGAATGCTTAGAGGGAAACTTCTAGTTTTAAGTACTAATATTAAAAACAAAGGGCTAAAATGAATAACCTATGGCACTATCTTAAGAAGCTATGAAAAAGAGAACAAGGGAAACCAAAAGTAAGTAGAAGAAAGAAGGAAATAATAACAAAAAGCTGAAATCAATGAAATAAAAAACAAACAATAAAGAAAATAGACAAAGCCTAAAGTTGGTTCTTTGAAAAGATCAACAAAATTTAAAAACCCTTAGGTACACCAACCAAGAAAGAGAGAACACATATTACTAATATCAGGAATGAAACAGGGAACATCACTACATATCCTACAGGCATTAAAATGAGAATATTACAAATAACTTTATGCCAACATATTCAACAACTTAGATGAAATGAACAAATTCTTTGAAGAATACAACTTACTAAAACTGATATAAGATGAAACAAAAATCTGAACAGTTCTATTTAGTAGCAAAATCAAATTTGTTACCAAGCACCTTTCCACAACATTCACACTAAAAAACCTTCTAGGCCCAGATGGTTTCACTAATGAGTTTTATCAAATATTAATGAAGAGCAAACACCAACCCTAGACAAACTTATAATCTCTTTCAGAAAAACAGAAAATGAAGAAATACTTCCCAACTCATTTTATGAGGCCAGAATAGCCCTAAATATAAAATCTAACCAAGAGGGCTTCCCTGGTGGCGCAGTGGTTGAGAGTCCACCTGCCGATGCAGGGGACACGGGTTCGTGCCCCAGTCCGGGAAGATCCCACATGCCGTGGATAGGCTGGACCCGTGAGCCATGGCCGCTGAGTCTGCGCGTCTGGAGCCTGTGCTCCACAACGAGAGAGGCCACAACAGTGAGAACAAAAAAGAGAAAACTACAGACCAATATCCCTCATGAACACAATCAGAAAAAATTTTAATGTAATGATAACTGTTCTGCTTTCCCAAAGTGTGTTTATTCACAATAGTGGCAAAAAATAACTAACATCCAGACTTCCTTACATTTTTCCCTTTCTGATATTTCTCATTGTTTGAAGGAGAAGTTGTGTTTAACAGAGTTCCATGTTTAGAAACATATAGATTAGGAAAATTATCTGTATGTGTCTATGAGATAGTATTTACAAATAAATTTTTTTTCTTTTGATTTCACAGTTAAAAGTCATTGCTAGAGGAACAGTAAATAAGACAGTTCTTGCAAACTGCTAATTTATACCATACCAAATCAAATAAAAATTATTTTAAGTGGGACTATCTCTCCTTCTGATCTGTCCTTGAGAACATAAGTACATTCAATTATTGTATAGACAAATCTTTTCCGAATTAAAAAGTACTTAAGATATTCATTACAAATCCTGAAAACATAAGAAAGTACTTTCCATGTTTAAATATAAAAATTTTCAACGCTTTCAACATTTTGTTTTGCTTCAGTAACCCAGGAAGATTAGAGAAAACAGTTTAAAACATTTAAAGCAATTTCACTTTTATTAAATGAAATTCTAATTTTTTAGAATGTACAAAGAATGAGGTATTCCAGTTAGTTTTCTAGTTAACTAAAGCAACCAGAGAACTGATGTAGCTTATAAAATACTGTTACTACCTGAGTAATATTGAATTCTTTAAAAAGAAATACTTCTTTGATGAACTGGAATATTATAGTACATCAGAATCATCATTTTAATGCTCAATTATTATCTATTTAGGAGATATAAAACTGAGGGTCACTGTCACATAAAAATCAGAAGAGAGAACAAAACACAAATTAAGGCTTTTTTCTCCTATTTCAGGAATAAAAATATATTTAATCCAGCAGCTTTTTATATTTTATTATATAAATATAAGTATATAATATTTGTTTTATACTATATTCACTTAAAAGGGGGGGAAGTTGGATTAGGAAGAGAAAGACAAAGGGAGAAATGAGAAACAGAGCAAGGTAAGAAAAACAGATGAGGAACAAATGTAGAGATTTTTTTAAAAATGGAGGGAGAGAGAGAGTTTTTGAAGGGAGCCTCAGAGAAGGCCACACAAGAAAGAGACTTCCTAGATCTGGGCAAATGAGTTGGTGGGACATGGTTTTTTTCAGTCCCGCTACTGTACTTCTTTGTTGATTAGTCATCAGGTAGTCTAAACTTGACACCTTTGGATCAGACTCCACTGTGCACACAGATACCTCCTAATATATACACACTGCTAAGCACTATGGGAAAACCAGATGAACAGTTATTATCTCCAGCTATGCCAGGGGTTCCCAGGCTTTGCTGTAGGACACAGATCTAAAGGTTTCCAAATCCCCAGGCTTTGTTCTAAAAGCTTATTTTAAAATAAATTCCTGACCATTGTTTATCATTGTCTTTTTTTTTTTTTTAAACCTAAAATGGCATCTGGTGAGAAAGGAAATTAGCTAACTGTAGGCTCTAATTTAAGCTGAATTCCAATCAGATTTTTTTTCCCTGTGGTGAAAAATAAACAATAATAATTTTTTGATTGGTAAGATTAAGAAGCAGTTTTTCCCAAGACATACATTTGCGACAGAATTCCTACAATCAAGCCTATACTACACTATTTCAATGACCTCTAATCATAGAAGAACAAATATCACCATTTTAAACCTCACATTTGTTTTATTTATTATTTTTAAAAAATTTTATTTATTTATTTTTTGGCTGCACTGGGTCTTCTTTGCTGTGCGTGGGCCTTCTCTAGTTGCGGCAAGCGGGGGATACTCTCTGTTGCGGTGTGTGGACTTCTCATTGCGGTGGCTTCTCTTTTTGCGGAGCACGGGCTCTAGGTGCGCGGGCTTCAGTAGTTGTGGTGCGTGGGCTTCAGTAGTTGTGGCACGCAGGATCTAGAGCGCAGGCTCAGTAGTTGTGGCGCACGGGCTCAGCTGCTCCTCGGCATGTGGGATCTTCCCGGACCAGGGCTTGAACCTGTGTCCCCTGCATTGGCAGGCAGATTCTTAACCACTGTGCCACCAGGGAAGCCCCTCACATTTGTTTTAATCCTGGAAAATTCCTACTAGGTTTTACCAAAATGCCTTAGAATCCTTCATAACTAAAATATAACATATATTCAAATACTTTTATCAGTGCTATAAACATACTAAAATTTACCTTTTATATTAATGCTTAGAATAAAGTAGGAAAATTCTTTTAAATTGTGCTTTTCAGGAATATACAACATGCAAGTTTTAGAATAGAACCACTGGGAATAGAACAACTACCTGTAACCTGGCCATAAAATGCCTTGTGCCTTTGTGCTTTTCAGTCAAAATTGATTGTTATATCAATTTGGATATAACAAAGATTGGGGTTGACATATATACACTAATATGTATAAAATAGATAACTTACAAAAACCTGCTGTATAGCACAGGGAACTCCACTTTGCTGTATAGCAGAAACTAACACAACATTGTAAAACAACTATACCCCAATAAAAAATAAAATTAAAAAAAATGAAGACACCAAAAGAACCCCAAAATACTGTACAGCCTCCATTAATAAAAAAAAAAAACCATAGGAATTTACTGCAAACATCTTACATTAAGTAAGCCATATTTACATACACACGTATATAATTCACACATAAATATTTATTTATTCATATTATGTATATGAAAAGGATGATGATGTTGAGTTTTTTAACTTAAGAGTGATTTTTAAGTAAAAATTAGAAAATAACGTTTAAAATACTAAATTCCTTTTGTTTATCTAAATGAATAAGTTACACTTTTCAACTAAGAAGTTTATATACCTTTATTGTAGAAAGTTAATGAGACTCAGAAAAACAAACCAAAAAAAACCTTCAAACTACCTATAATTTATCAGAAATAAACATTTTGATGTATTATCCTTCAATCTTTTTTCTATAGAGAGGTATACAGAAAATTGTGTTCTGCCATTTTCACAAAGCACTATGTGGTGAATATTTCCCCCTTAAATTTTTTAAGGCAATAATTGTATTGGTGGTATTTTATTTCATCATATGATACATAGTAGTTTAATCCCCTATGACTAGGTATTTATTCTTTATTCTTTTTCACATTTATAAATAACACTCATACAAACATGTACCTAAATCTTTTTATGTTCCCCTGAAAGTTCTTTATGGTAGATTCTTAAGTGGCATTACTGAGTCCAAAAAAAAGGGCATACATTTAAGGATTTTTAAAATTTTGCAAAATTTCTCTCAGAAAAAGTATGCTAAATTACTCCCATCTTGCTACATTTTTATTTTTTTATTGCTATACTGTACTAAAAATATTCTCATGTTTTCGGAATATAGGTAAAATGTCATTAAAATAAAATCCTTGAAAGAAATTTCCACGTCCCAATCAATTGCCAAGTTATTTTAAGTGGCAAAAGATTCCAATACAACAAATAGGTAGGACAGGTCAAAGGAGTTTAATACTATATTTCCCCTTAAAAATAATTTTTAAAAAAATCTTCAGTCCAATATAGACAAGTGGTTTTAAAATATCTTTTAGGATAAACTAAGCCTAGTATATTTCTTTTCTAAATAAGTTACTGTACTAAGAAATATATCTTAAATTGAAAATCAAGGGCTTCCCTGGTGGCACAGTGGTTGAGAATCTGCCTGCTAATGCAGGGGTAATGCAGGGGACACGGGTTCGAGCCCTGGTCTGGGAAGATCCCACATGCCGCGGAGCAACTAGGCCCGTGAGCCACAACTACTGAGCCTGCGCATCTGGAGCCTGTGCTCCACAACAAGAGAGGCCACGACAGTGAGAGGCCCGCGCACCGCGATGAAGAGTGGCCCCCGCTTGCCACAACTAAAGAAAGCCTTCACACAGAAACGAAAGACCCAACACAGACATAAATAAATAAATTAATTAATTAATTAAAGTACCCTTAATTAAAAAAAAAAAATCAAAATACTTCAGTAGAAGAAAGTAAGTGGAACACCTACACTTCATTTTAGCCTCCACTATAAAACAAAACGCGTTTACAAAGGTTGTGCTGGAAAACAAAACTACCCCCCTTGACATAGTGAGTTCTATAACATTATGTAATAAAAATTATAATTTCTTGGGAACTATACTCAGTATTTTAACCTATAAGGGAAAAGAATCTGAAAAAGAATAGATGTATACATATGTATAAATGAATCACTTTGCTGTACACCTCAAACTAACACAACATTGTAAATCAACTATACTTCAATTTTTAAAATAAATAATTTTTTAAAAACTATGATCTGTCATTTTCATTGTTAAACCTTCCATTAAATTTAACCATACTTTACAAGTATAAATACAAACTTGAAATGAAAGAAAATCTAAAGAACAAAAAGAAAGGTCTTGGTTTCCAATATGCTTTCACAGCAACGATAATTCTAAATGTGGTAACTTATTTCACTCTATTATCATGGACATAAACATCAATATAAGATCACAAATCAAGGGAAAAACTCAGAATCATTTATAATAGACAGCAAGAAAAGTATGGAAGCCAACATCACCGAGATGACATAAAAGGAACAGTTTAATGCACGCACTATTCCTTTAATTACAAATAACTCAATACCCTTGAAGTGTCCCGTGACGCAGTTTCTGATCATTTGACCACCTAGTATTTGTTGTAAGCCCCACCCCAGAATCTTCCCTGAGAAAGGAGAGGAAGTAGCTTTGGCAACACAAATCACAATTTGACCTAAAAAGAGATTTATGAAGAGAACAGAGATGGAACTGCTGCATTTAAACAACAGTTTGGGGGATTACAGGTTTCAATTACCCATATTTCTAAATAGATAACTGCTTAGACTTTTAACAGAACCAAGAGTTCGAACGGGTAAAGTTAAATGTACAATAAATATGTAACACATTAAAGAAAACAAACTTAAAATGCAAACCATGCTGTATGAAAAATAATTTAAGCAAAGTAAATCATATTAAATGCCAAAAAACTCAAACATGCACCAAGAAGGGTTTATAAAGCTACAAGGCAATATTTTTTAAAAGAAACAAATTAATATGACTAAGCAATATACTTATAAACACTGACATTCCAATTGAAAAATTAAACACTTTAGAAATTGAAAACTTTTTAATTTAGTAAATTTCAATTAACAGGTCTTGTCTTTTAAAATGACTATTAATTATAAAAGGACTTTTAAATTATTTTTTAAATACATGCCTTAGCTAAGACCAAAAAAAAAGTTTGAGTATAATTTTGTAATTTAATTAGCATTTAGAAGTTTACTGCAACTTGTACATTATTTAGTAAAGAAATTTTTACTTAGATCATGCAATACTGTCACCTCACTAACCTTCAGGGAAAGGTAACATGCAGCCTGGGGCTTCAATGCAACCTAGACTGGGATCCAGTTTACTTAAGGGCAGCTAACCAATTCCTGGTCTGAGGCAGTCCAGTGGTATAACAGTTGAGGACAGGAGTTGGCCAGTAGTAATGAGGAAGGTGATAGTACCCAATTAATCATCACCTTTATTAACCTCATTAATGTAGTAACCTGTTAATTATTTAACTCTGGCTTAAGAAATAGTAAATACTAGATGTACAGTAATTTATTTCTCTTATGTCTGTCATCTCATGGAGTTGTTTTTTTTTTTAGGATAATCAAACATACTATTGATTTGTGGTTGCTTTTATACATCTTACCTGTGTATTTGGAGTAATTATATACACTGCTTAACACAGAGACTATATTCCTTCCCTTCCTTCATGCCAAAGGAAAAGAGACAAGGCAAATAATTACTATATATAATGATTTTCCTTTTTTTTTTTAAAGGCTAAGATATTAAAACAACAATACAACTTTTAAAAAAAAAGTCAGATCTGGGGCGTTCCCTCATGGTCTAGTGGTTAGGATTCGGCGCTTTCACTACCGTGGCCTGGGTTCAATCCCTGGACGGGGAACCGAGACCCCACAAGCTGCGCGGTGTGGCCAAAATAAGAAAAAAAAAAGAGTCAGATCTTGTTACTTTTACTTATTAGGTATAGAGAGAAACAGTACTATA
Organism: Neophocaena asiaeorientalis asiaeorientalis; assembly: GCF_003031525.2. NCBI lineage: Eukaryota > Metazoa > Chordata > Mammalia > Artiodactyla > Phocoenidae > Neophocaena > Neophocaena asiaeorientalis. The sequence goes on from NW_020172779.1 coordinate 8,712,244, forward strand.
TAACATTAAATTTAAAAATCATATAACTAAGTATACATAACATGGATACATTATATTATAGATGGAAAGCTTAAAGTGAGTTATAAAAAAATTATTCATCTTGGAACATCATAAGTGGTTGGTATATCTGTGGGTATGGTGACATAAATCCCCAGAAAACATTCATTTTAAAATAAAATTGCTTAATATTAGGAAGGAGCAGAGATTTTTCAGTCAGTGCATTGCTTTTTTCCCTTTCAATCATTCCCCAAATAAAAATTCTTTCACAGAATGTTAGAGCTGAAAGGATCCTTAGAAACAATCTGCCAGGGGTTCTCAATATGCTACCTCACCCTGGAAAATGCCTGGAAATGCAGGGTTGTTTGTGGATGTGATAATGACTGAGAAATGCTACTAGCATCAGGGATTCTAAACATCCTACAATGCACATGAGAGCCCTTCATAATGAAGAATTATCCAGCCCAAATGCCAGTAGTTTGCCCACTTGGTAGTATACTGACTTAATTCTCCATTTTGAAGATTTAGCCACTTTGGTCCAGGGATGTTAGGTGAGTTACTCAAGGCCACACAACTTGGTCTAGAACCCAGATTCTCATTCTCTTGCTCTACTTCTCTTTCAATGAGTAAATTCTCAATGGGAAAACATAAAAGAACCAAGAATCAATTGTATATGAATATATAAAACATTGTCAAAACATTGGTCATGCATTAGTATTTGAAATTGAAATAAAAATGCAATTAACTAAAATACTAATACCTTTTAAAATTCCTTTTTTCTCCCCTAAAATATCATTCCCTTTCATATACATCATTTAAAAATATCCATCAAAGTTGAAAGAAGAGGAAATCAACTGATTTATTATGGTTAACAAATAAAATATTTTCTGAATGGGAAAATTACATGGTTTCTACTGGTTTCAGAACAACAGGATACCCTATAGTATAGCGCTAATCTCCCCTGCTAACCCTGAAGAAATTTATTACAGTGAAGAGCACTGAACTAAAAATCCAAAAGCCTTGACACTAATCCCTGCCCTGCTATACATGTATAATATATAACTAGTCACCAAATCTTGACTATATCATAAATGCTCTAGATCTCAGTTTCATGTTACATAAAATGAGGAGTTTAGGGTCTCTGCATCCCTTCTAGCTCTAAGATTCTGATTCTATGGTTATTGTTTATTATATAGCTAGTAGGATTTAAAAAAAAAAATAAGAGGCATACCACCTAAACATTCATGAAGAAGCACTCTACAGTGAGTAGGGTTATAACTGAAGACTGAGTCTCAAAGGCTGATCGCTGACAGGTTAAATCCTACGATTAGTTACTGCTCAGCAGCACCTTACCTCCTAGTGATATCATTTGCCATTATCTATAGAATAAGTATCATTCCTTTTTCCCTACATTGTCCTAAAAATGAGGACTAACTAAACAATCTACAGAATAACCCCAAATTAAAACTTTTTTCTTCAAAAGACATTTTCATTAAATGCTTAACTTCTGCATACACACTTAGATTAAACTTTTTAACTTCAGAATTACATTAGAACTGGCAAAGTAGAGCAAACTGGGGGATTTTTGCACTGCCCTAATATGTTAACATATACACGTGTGTATGTGTGTACACATACACTATATGCCTCTCCATTTCTTGGAGGTTCTTACAGTTTAGTTTCTGCTCTTGATACTATATATACAGCCTAAGAAAACTGAGTTATATTTATCCTTTATCCTTACAAAATTTCAATTGGCCCATAAAATATTTCTTATTCCTTTCCAAACATTGTGTTATACTTCTTAGGCAACGCATATATATTAAATAGTAATCAAAAATAAAATATGGACAGAGAAGTATTTATTGCAATATTTTTATTTCTCCCTCTCCTCCCCCCCATACACACACAAACACACACACACATACACACACACTCAGTTAACATAATTTCTCCTCTACCACCACCATCACGCGCAATAGAAGTTAGATATCAAGCTGCATGGAGACTGAATCTGAAAAAAGTTCATGAATGGCATTAAAGTGAACTTACATAAGACTTCCAAACTATTCAAGAATATACTCTTAAAATATTAAGAGTATATATTATATACTCTTAAAATATATTTTAAGTATATATTATATACTATTAAAATATATTTTCCTAAAGTTCAGTTACTTAAACACAGTTTCTCTTTACAATATTCTGAAGGTTTCCCCGTCCTTTTATCCTACTCATTCATCCTAAAGATATTCATAATTTCTGTTGCTTCTTATGCCTCACTTGCTCTCGTTATTTCAACAACTTTGAAAATATGTTATTTAAATATAATTAAATATAAGTGATTTTGTCTTTTGTTAAGATCATAAATGTAATCTTTCAGTTAATTAAACATGCAATTATTAGTTGATCATATCCACAAGGTCTAGGGTTAGATAATAAAAATAAATATTCTGTAGACAGTCTAAAGCACTGATGCAAACAAACAAACAACAAAAAAAGACTATCACTATAACCAAAGCATTCTACTTCAAACAAGCAAGAAGTTCTGTCAAATAGATGCTTTTCCAGTTGCATTAAACATCTGACAAACCATCAATACTGCAAGACTGTACTATACCAAAACTATCAGGGGTCTCTGCTGATGATACCTCCTTCACTCGCTTCACAATGGCAATCTTGGGTTTAGGATACCTGCATGCTAAAAATATTTTTAAATCAATGTATTCAAGCAATAATATAAATAAAATATGTATAAGTTTTCAAATGTATATGAAATTTTGAAGTGAAACATGCTAGAATATGGGCAGTCCTCATTTTGCACGATAGTGTGGGGACATAAAAATGACAGTGCAAGCTGCAAAGCAAACAATAACTGATGGAAAAAATCACAACTGTTCTGTGACCTTAAAAAAAATTTTTTTTTCTAAAATATTATAAATTCTCTTACTGGCAGTTATAAATATATAGGGAAAGTTTTTAAATAGTAAAATTGATGTTTATTTATTATACTGTAATTTAAAATATTAGAAACACTGAGAAATAAAGTGTTTTATGCTTTGTAAAAAAAAATTAAATGATCAAAAGTCGCTTCAATCGTGCTAGCACTCTCTTTCTCATCATATAACTTACAATATGGAACAAGCATCTTTTCTATGCCTTGGTGAATTGTCACACTCCTTTCTAAGTCTGAAATAGCTTGCATTTTATCTTTCATATTTTTATATCATGAAATATCTGAGAGTTCCTTTAATGTGAAATTTTTACCAGAGCCACTTCTCTGGAACATCATCCTTTTCATCACAACCTTCTCACTTTCCTCATTCATGTCCATAAGTTTGCGGTCTCTTAGCTCCTCTGGCTGCATATCTGGAGTCTCTCAAATGGCAGCCGTTCAACAGCAGTGTGAACATTCCCACAGTCAGATATTTCTTCTATAACCTCATTTACATTTGATTAAAATTTCACTTCAGTATTATCACTTTGCTGCATTTTCATCTTTTTTGGTCCATCCCCTTTACATTATCTTTTTTTTTTTTTTAAACGTCTTACAGGTATATCACTGGGAGACAAGGAGGCAACACAACTACACATTTTGCTGTCTGTGTGTGAACTGAATAACAGATAAGTAGTAACCAATCACTAACAGACCGTGAAAGTGATATGATTGGTCACAATCATGAGGCACCCCCTGTTTTTACACAGTGATTTGTGGACTGAAGAGCTAGCAGCAAAGTTAATACTTTATGCAATTACTCGGAATTAATATACCATGGTAAATAAAATTTGAACCTTGTTGTTGGGGACTGGTGTTACTTAACTAAAACATGGTTACTAAAATTCATGCTTATGGGAACTGTTTAAAGCAGGGACTGACTGCAATAACAAAAAAAATGAATTATTTAATGAAATGAGCATAAATTCAATAGTGGTGATGGGATATTGGTGACATGTAGGAGGAATGATCAAAAGAATAAATATATTAAGGATAATGGGAGTCAGGTATTTTTCCATCAGAGAATAAAGTTAGAAATACAGAAAGACAGAAACAAGAATGTACCCTGTGATGTTGGCTCAGGATTGGAAAAACTGTTATGAACTCTTATGTTATAATAGATATGGATAGATAGAGAAATATAAATAATATTTATCATGTATATAAATACATACATTCATATATTCACTAACTCTGTCCACTGTGAGGGCCTGAGAACCGCAGCACCCTAATAGCTATGAGCACACCTAATGTGCACGTCTTGGTTTCTAAATACCATCCTACACCGAGAAAAAACAGGGCTCCTTATAGAAATGGCTGATTCCAGGGCTAGGGTAGGAAATGTGCTAAGATTAGCCTAGAATATCGCATGGTGCCAAAAAGGAAACGTTCAAAGAGTAATGGAGGTGTCAAAAAGACAAGACGCCAACTTGAAGGAGTTACCACTGGTGAAATATGGGACTGTATGAGGGTCAAAAATGAAAGTAATGAATTGTAACCTATTAAATAGAGTAAGAATTCATGAATATATATTGATATGAATTCACAACTTGAATAGTTGATGAGGAATGGGATAATTCATAGACTCAAGGTACCTCCCCACAAAATATTAATTACAAAAAGGAAAATAGTAACTCTCTAGTGGATAAGTCAGACAGATATTACTTCATCAAATGTTCAAAGGAAATGGTTAACCAAGAAATAGTTAACATCATCAGAAACAAAGAAAAATCATGAGCAACTGATAGGATGAAAACAACATAAAATTACTTCTGTGATATTCCTACTTAAGATGCATAACTGGAATCTATTCATGAGGAAAGAGACAAAACCAAATTGAAGTATATGCTACAAAATAACTGGTCTGTAATCCTCAAAACTATCAAGGTAATGAAAGCCAAAGGAAAGACTGAGAAACTGTTTCAAATAAAGGAAATTCTAAATGCAATATGTGATTCGGACTGGATCTTTTTGGTGTAAAGGAGCATTATTGGGACAACTGGTGAAACCTGAGTGACAGAGAATAAGATGGTAGTAATCTTTCCATGTTATATTGTGGCTTACATGGGACAATATTCTTCTTTGTAGGAAGTATAGGCCAAAGTATTCCAGTTGTAGCGGGCATCGTGATGCACAGTTGATCCTTGGCTGCCCGAAGTCCTTCCGAGAGACAGCCCTCAGTGACAGTCCTCTTAGGGCACTGCTTCAGCTGAAGAAGGCTGCCTCACCCAAGGCTCTGCCCCCTGCCCAGCGCAGTTCCGCATGTAATTTCACAGAGGAAGAGGCCTGGACCTGTCACCCAACTCAGGACAGCACTGAAGGGTCGTTCTATCTCTAGACCTCTCCTCAGGTTCAGCTAAGGCTTCGGTTGAGACTGCATCACTTTACTTCTACCTCTGCCCAAAACTCCTTCCTTCTCTTCCCTTTCTAAGGTGAGGTTTCCAAACAGCACTCCCAGTAAACTTCCTGCATGCTAAATTTTGTCTCAAAGACTGCTTCCCAAAGAACCTACCCTGTGCCAGGGATGACAGAGCATCATGTCAGCAACTTATTCTCAAATGATTCAGGGGAAGGAAAAAAATCTTACTATACTACACTTGAAACTTTTTCAGAAATTTGAGATTGTTTCTAAATTTTAAAAGTAATACAAAATTGAGTGGGGAAAACATAGGAAGAATAGGATGAAGAAAAGCAGAAGAAGAAAAGTATGACATAGGACATGGTTCACTGAAGAAATGAGACTAACCAATGAACAGTATATTCAAGGTAATAACGGGAAAGAAAAAGAAATTGGAACAAAGGAATAAATCTATTACACAGCATTTATTACTCAAAAGTGATCGTTGCATAACTATAAAATCAGTGTTAACAATTCACACTTTTTGTAATGTTCTTAACAGGTCCCTTTGAGTAGAAAAAAATGCTATAATAATGTTTTTTTAAACCATAAGATCTTTCTAACACACAAACAAAATTTGCTAGCTCACAAAATATGCCACATCTTACATTATCACTCTCACATGTTTGCCTGTTTCCTTTCAAAATGCAAGGATGCCTGAGTTTATCTACATGACCTCAACTTTCTCACCTTAAAAACAAAAACACTTGCTATAACCTTGCTATTCAAAATATTGCCCCCCTGAACCTGTAGCACTGAATCATTGGGAACTTGTTAGAAATGCAGAACTCAAGCTCAACCCCAAATCTACTGAAACAGCATCTGTATTTCAGTAAGATTCCCAGATCATTTTATATGTACATTAAACTTTGTGAAGCAGGTTCTAGTTTTCACTGTGGGATATAGAGAGCTACAAAGAGTATTGCTCCCACCCTTACAGTGAAATGAAGTCAAACTAAATTCAAATTTATGACTTATTTCAAACCCATAAGAGAACTCAAGTCACAAAGCAAACAACTGGCCCTACATCAAAAGAGAAGCAGGCACCTGCAAGGACAGAGGAGACGTTAGCACATGCTTACTTGAGACAGATGCAACTGGACACCATACGAATACGGCTAGAATAGTAAGGGAACAGGTGAAGGCAGAGTGACAGCCAGTGCAACAGTGTGAAGGCATTAGGGCACGAATAAATTGTGGGAGTCTGCACCTTCTTGCAGGTTCTTTCACCAGAAATCTCACCAGACACAAAAGGTAATAGAAGGAGCCCTAAGAAAGCATCCATTGTGGTACAGACCTAGAGGAAGGGAAAAAGCAGTAGTGCAGAAGGGACACGAAACTCTACCTGGATCCCTTTCTCAACCTCTCCTATGAGTCAAAAGCCTTAATCTGTGAGAACGGCAAAAATACTGTCACCCGTGGGCAGGTAGGGTGACTAACCATCCAGTTTGCCTGGGACTCTTTCAGTTTTAGCACTTAAAGTACCACATCCCAAGAAAAAAATGTTCTCCCTAGCCTTTAGGTATTTTAATTTGAAAGTGGAGTTTCAAATCATCTTCTTGATTTCTCTAAGCTTCTTACCAAAGAAAATGAAAAGACATTAGTTGCTAAATGGCCTGTATATTTTCTACACAATACTGCTAAAAAGAGGTATAATTTGCTTACCTGTGATATTACATTTTTCTCTGATAAACTAGAATTCTACACAGCACTCTGTAAAAAATGAGTGAACTAGTAACGTATATTTAAAATAAGTTCAGACTTCTGACCGATGAGGAAAGAGGGAATCTTAGTAGTACTCAAGCTACGGCCCAACACCTCCTGCCCTCCATATCCAAAGTTCCCTTTAAAGAGTTGAATCCTTCCTTATTGATACAGCCTCCTCAGCCAACTAAAATCTGGCTTCTCCTCACTTAATTCTTGACAAAGACATCACTCTCTTTTGTGTTGTTATATCCAATAGACCTTCTTTACTCCACCCTCCCAACCGCAAGTCTTCCTCTTATTTGAACCATCTAAAGCATCAGATCATTCCCTCTTTCTTGAAATGCTGTCTTCTTCACTTAGCTTCTGGAATACACTATTCTTGTTATTTTTCCTGACTTTGTAGACACTCCTCAGTCTCCCTCTAGTTCTGATCCTTCTTCATTTTCCCTTCCAATAAACACTGGAGCTTTTCAGAGTTCTGTCCTGGATCTTCCTCTCCATCTATATACAGCTGTTGACACCCACACTTACATCTTCAGCCTAAACTTCTATGAGCTCCAGATTTAAGTGTATAAATAAACACACATGCATAAACACACACACCTACTTATTTGACATCTCCATTTATATTCACAAAGGTATCTACAATTTGACATGTCCAAAATTAACACTTTAAGTTCCACACCCCCAAATCTATTCTTTCCCCAGTCTTCTCCCTCACAGTTAATAACGCTTTTTACTCAGTCAGTATAGTCAGAAACCTAAGTCATCACTTACTATTTCCTTTCCCTTAATTATCTGACCCTTTCTAACCCATCAGCAAGTCCCATCAGTTCACTCTCACAAGTATGTCTTGACTCCATCTCCTCCTCTTCATCTCTGTGGCCACCTAGTCTCAGCCACCATCATTGCTAGCCTAGACTACTGTAACAGCTTCCTAAGTGGTCTCCCAGCTTACACATCTGCACCCTCCAATCTGTTCTCCAATAGCAGCCAGAGGGCTCTTCAAATACCATTATTTCACTAATGCTTAAATGCTCGAATGGCCTTCATATGGTTTACCCAGAAAGGTCCTGGCCTATCTGGCTTCTGCCTACCTACATCTCATCCCATTCCACTCTACCCTTTGTTCATTAAGTTCCATTCATATTTGCCTTCTTTCAATTCCTACACTATGTGAAGTCCCTTCCTATCTCAGGCTCTTGGTATTTGCTTTTCCTTCTGAGAATGCGCTTCCTCCATCTGTGTGAATGAATGGCTTCTTCTCAATCCTTTATTTTCAGCTTAAATATTACCTAAACAGAGGCCTTCCCAGATCACTTTAAGTAAAGTAAATGTCCTTCTATCTATTCTTCTAATAGCACACACTATCTATAATTATTTTATTATTTACTTTATTGCTCTTTATCTTTCCTCTCTCAAAAATGTAGGTTTCATGAGAGTATTTCCCTGAATTAGTTCTCTGACACACCTCCAATATGCAGTACCGAGTCTACTATGGTAGGGAGAGTAACAAATATTTGTTACACAAATAAATTTTCTAAGTTTAGAAAGGTTTTCTATGAATAGCATGTTAGATTTTTTTTAATTCATTTAAAAATCTAAAGGAAAACTAGAATAATGGTTAGAAAGTTAAAGATTTATAACAGTTGGAAGGCCCAAGTACTAGTTTTCTGACTTTTTCAAAATCCCCCCACAATTTATAAACTTTTTTGCACACTGATTTTACTTTGATTTCTCTTATTTTAAAAGTAACAATGCTATATTTGCTTTTGTATTGAATGTGTATATTATGCAAACATATAAAAGATAGACTAAGATATACTACCAGCACATGTGACTTTTATTGAGCATTTGAGTTGTTACCTTTTTTCCCAGCACATGTTAAAAAAAATTCCAGGTATGAATATCTACAGAAAGGTGCAATAATAAGAACAGGGATTTTAAAGTCAAACAAAGCTAAGCTAAAAACTCTGCCACAGAGGTTTTAGGATCTTGGGCAAGCTCCTCAGCATCTTAATCCATAGAATAGAGATAATTCCTTCTCTCTCCAAGAGAAGTAAACAGAAAAATTACATGAAAACTCACTTAATTAGCCCAGTATGTCTGTAGCAAACATTCAATAACTGCTAAGTAATGGTAATGAAAATGGTGTTGGCAGCAGCAATAGTGGTAGCAGTGGGATGTCTTCTATAAAATATAAGAACCATTATACAACAGAAATTCAGAAGTTATATTACAAAATATCATGCTATTTTTAAAATTACAAATGTTTTAATAACCCAGTGCCCTAAATAGTCTACCCTAAAACTCAGGAGGAAGACAGAAAATCTAAAGTAAACCAAGTAAAGAACACCATTCTAACCTAAACTTCTCTGAACCTAAGTGCCTTTCAGGTATTTACAGCAACAATCCTTTGAACGGCCATAATCGTAACATTAGCAGAAATACAAGATCTTCAGTGTGAGATCTGAAGAGTCAGAGGTCCATAGCAATGTGATAGGTGCGACTGGCTAGCTGGAGAGACAGGAGAGTAGTGGTCTGTGACCCTGAAATGTCTATCAAGATTAAACCCTACTGAATAGCATAAGGGTGAAGAGAGAAAGAAATACTGAAAGAAATATAAGAAGAAAAAAAAAAACCACCATGAAAGAGTGACAGAGAGCAGACATTAGAAACAACAAGAGACGCCCGAGAAGCAGACCTCCTTCCACAGCAGCAAAGTTTACCACAAGGGACGAATGAGGATAGAGCAGAGCGGTCCGAGGGCACTGTGGATGGAGTGGGGCAGGGGCAGAACAAATCCGACACACCTCGCCAGCACTATGACACGGTCTGAAAGCATGCCAACGGAAACAGCACAGCGTTCTGGGGGCATCTGGTGTGATGACTAGTATCTCTACAAATAGCCCCAAAGAAAATTATCGTATTAAAATACAGTATACAAGGACTCGGACATCTGGTACAAGCAAAACTGTGCTCGTTATACTTTTACTAAGGCAGAGAAAAAAGCAGTATGTTCAAATATGTTGCCATCAAACACAGTCAAAGTAAACGTTTCAGAGGTTAAGAGGAATGATGTTTTGTACAGAGGAACCGGTTTGCAAGGCAGAGATAGAGACACAGAGATAGAGAACAAACGTATGGACACCAAGGGGGGAAAGCGGGGGTGGGGGTGGGGGTGGGATGAATTGGGAGATTGGGATTGACATGTATACACTGATATGTATAAAATGGATAACTAATAAGAACCTGCTGTATAAAAAAAATGAAATAAAATTAAAAAAAAAAAGAGGAATGACGTTTTGTTACCTGCAAGGTCCTTTGTCTAGAAGAGTCTCTTATTTACCAGATGGTCTGAGGTAACTACGTTATTATATTTTAACAAATAACTACTTGCTTTCATGTCGTTGTTTTCATTCACTTAAAGCATAAACCTATGAGTCAAAGACAAGGCTAGAATCTTACATACTAATTAATTCAGCTGACGAGCAAGATGCTAATAAAATCTGCACTCAGGAATTTAGTCCCTATTTGTTCCAGTTAGCTTTATATTCTCTCATGCCAAAGAAAACCACGTAAGAGTATAGTTATACAAATGCATCACTATTTTTAGAAAAACTAAAAGTCGCCACTGATAGTGATTCAATATCAGATCATTCCCAACATTCAACATTATCCATTATCTTTATTTCTGCCTGACCCTTTGGATGACCCTATAAAGTTGCAGACTTTATATTATTTCAATTTTCCTATCTACAAACATCTTTATAAAAATTTGCTTGTCACAACTGCTATAAAAAGTAAGAAAATAGTGACTATTGAGAGGAACACCAGCAAATTACTGGTGAATTCAACTATGGCAGTGTTTGACTTATCTGGAAGCCCTATATTCTAAGGGTCGAATATTTAGAATTTAGTTAAGAACTTAGAAGTGAAAGGACATCACAATCAAGGAAAAGAGTTATCACAAAGCTCATTTATTTGATAATGAGGTGAAGAGTCTGATACAGCATTTCATATAAAGCGATGGCCCTCAAGCAGATTGGTTTTGCTAAATTCCTCCCTTTCCTCCCACCCAGTGTCTCCTCCAGGGAATATTTGGCAATGTCTAGAGACATTTTTGGTACACAAAACTTGGGGTGAGGAGGGTGGGAGGGTGCTACTGGCATCTAGTGGCTAGAAGACAGGGATGCTGCTAAATATCCTATGTGGAGGACAGCCCCACAACAAGAATCATACAGCCCAAACGTCACTACCGCCAAGGCTAAGATATCCTGATATAGAGGAAAGAGTCCTATACATCTCTGTCTCCCTCTGTCTCTCTATATAGCTATCAATCAAATGAATCACTATCACTATACTGGCACTCAGTACAAGAACGAATGGTCAAAAGTCTTAAGACAAACAAACAAAAACTAATATGTTACTGGTATGCATTAATAAAGAAAGATGTAATACAAGATTTCCAACAGAAATGATTAATTTTTAAATGTTATAAAGGATATAAAGGAACAAACTACAATTATTAGTTATGGTTACCTACATAGAATATCTCCTCCTAATTTCCCTTCCCTTGAATCTAGACTGGTCTTAGTAACTTGTTTGACCAATAGCATGCAGCAGAAATGACATTCTGGGACTTGCAAGGCTAGGTCATAAACTGTGGTAGGTTGAATAATACCCCTCCCCATATGTCACCATCCTAATCCTCCTACCTGTGAATACATCACCTCATATGGCAAAGGAGAGTTTGCAGATGTGATTAAGTTAAGGATTTTGAGAAAGATTAATCCTGAACTATCCAGGTGGGCCCTAAATGTAATCACGAGGGTCCTTATAAAAGAGAGGCAAAAAGGTCAATGATGTGACAACCGAAGCAGAGATTAATGTGAGCAAGAACCAAGGAATACCAAAAGCTGGAAGAAACAAGGACCAGATTCTCCCCTAGAACCTCCAGAAGGACAGGGCATTGCTAACACTTTTATTTTAGCCCCTTAAGTCTAATTTTGGACCTCAGACTTCCAGAACTCTAAGAGAATAAATTTGTATTGTTTTAAGCCACTATATTTGTGGCAATTTGTCACAGCAACAATGGGAAACTGATAACAAAGTCTTACAGCTTCTACTTAGTTCTCTTGGAACATTTTCTCTGGAAGTCCTGTCCATTTTAAGACTGTCATACTGGTGAGATCACATGCATCTACTCTGGTCAATAGTTCTCGTTGAACCCAGCCTTCCAGCCATGTCCAACAAAGTGCCAGACAAGTGAGTGAAGCCATCTTGGACTCTGTGACCAGCTCATCTGCCAGCCGTTTACCGAGTGACCCCCATAGATACCATGTGAAAGAGACGAATCACCCAGCTGAGTCCTGCCTATATTTCTGATCCACAAAATCATGAGAAATAATGGAACGGTCGTTGTTTTATGTCACAAATAACTCTGGACCTCAAGTTACATGTTAAATGATGATTAAAGATTGTTAAATAGAATATATCCATTTTGTAATGGAAGAAAAAACTCCTATTTATATTATCTGTTTTCTAGGCAGTAATCCCTAGTTATAGGGCTACTCCAACATTCCCATTAATTCTAAAGAATTGTAATTAAGCTTGCTGGAATATACTGCTGTAACTAGATTCTTTCCATATTGGTAAAATAACTGATTGTAACAAAGCTTCATTTACTTATCCAGGGCCAGGATATAGAAGCTCTCAGCTTATTAGAGATCACTCACTCTTCCTGACTCAATCCATATTTCATATCCTCATCCTGTTCTTCTCCTCTTTCAGGTCTAGTTATTCCTTTATTCCTCTTTTACTGTTTCAACTAAGGCACCTAAATATCTTTATTCACAAATCTTAATTTGGAGTATGAAATGTTTTCTTGCCCTCTTTCTTATTCTCTTTGAGCAAAAGCCAAGATTATCTCCAGTTCATCTAGAGGTTAATAGCTTAACAGCACTGCCACTTTCTTATATAATCCTATACAAGGAGCTGAGAAAAATGGGGATACTCTTGTTAAGAGTCCAAGATCCCTAGTGGACTGGAACTCCACAAAAAATCATATTTGTGTCTATGTATTCTAAGTATGCTATATGGCAAGTTCTCAAAACAAAACTCCTCATGCTACCTTAAGTAAATAATCACAACGGTGGGGAACTACAAGATTAAATTTAGAATTATATGGTGTATCTATATGGATGTAGATAAATGGTAAAAAAATTTTGTAAACATTTTTTTTAAACATATACAATTATCACTTACACAGAGAAACAAAAAAAATGCAAGCTGATTAAGATCTAGCATTGATAGAAAAACTGCTCTGTTCCCCCAAAACATCCCTTATTTGCCTATATAAAAAGAATCTCATTTTTTAAAATACTTTAAGTACACATTTAACAAAAATATTCCCTAAGAAGGTCCTTTTTTCAAATCATATCTTTCATTGTGCCTCCCCAACAGCCAGCTCTTACCTTTCTGTGTAATTCTCCAATGAGCATTAATTACAACATCTAAATAAGTGTGGAAGGCAGCCTCCAAGATGAGGCTCCCAATGATTTCCACCTCCTGGTATTCACACCCTGCCTGCATAGTATGCTCCCACAGTGTATGATGAGGGCAAAAAAGGATAGACTATCTCTTCTAAGACCAGGTTATAAAAGACTGTGGCTTCCAGCTTAGGTGTCTCTCTCATCACTCATTCTGGAGGAAGACAGCTGCCATGTCTTGAAACACTCAGGCAGCCCTGTGGAGAGACCCACACAGCAAGGAATTGAGACTTCTAGCCAACAGCCATGTGAGTGAGCCTTCTTGGAACTGGTTCCTCTAGCCCCAGTTAAGACTTCAATAATGCAGCCCTAGCTGAAAGCTTGATTACAACTTCATGAGAGACCCTGAGGCAGAAACATCCCCCTAAGCTGCCCCAAGACACCTGATCCTCAGAAACCATGAGACAATACATGTCTGTTTTAAGCCATTGTGCTTTGGGGTAATTTGTTGTACAGCAATGTAGAACTAACTAATGCAATGAGCACTGCTCATCCTTCAAAAACCAAATAGGTATATAAATTTTTTTTAATAATTATAAATAGAAATAGTAACTGCAAAACTTGAAAACAAATTTTGTTTAAAAAGCTCAGCTAAAATTAAAAGGCAACAGTAATAACATCAGCTTGCCAGTCCTACTTGTAAAAAACAATGAACCAACAGTGCACTTTCAGAAGAATATGGACTCTTTCTGGAAGAATAGAGAGCAGGTTGAGCAGATAAATTGAGAACAGAACATCAACTTTTTTAAAACTAGGAAAGAAATCAGTTTGTAATTTAAAAATCACAATATCTTACTTAACTATTAAGAAGACATCCCACAAAGTCTGCCTTATCTATTACAAACTGGTTCTAAAGCTTTATCTTGTCACAGACTATATCAAATGCCTACTGATAAACACATAAGAAAGATAAGGGCAAATATAACAAATTTCAGCAGTAGACCCCACTTCCATTTCACAGCACAGATTTTCTTTTCCTGTAATATTTCCACACCAAATCCAAAGCACTTCATTAGATCATGCAAGCACTCTTTCCAAGAACACATAAGGTTTCCTATTGTAAGAAACAGCTCTTTTAACATAATTTATTTCATTAGAAAGTGCACTTAGTACACACATATTTAATACATGGGTTGAGCATTTAAAAACACTCAAAAAGCAACAATAAAAGAAAAACATGGCAATTTTTCATTTGTCTGGGGAAAAAATTGATTTCAGCAATAGAATGAGCTGTATGCATTCTCAACATAATAAATCCTCTCTACCTTAAATGGTTAATGAATAGGGTAATTTACTAGTGATGATCCCAGTTATCTCCATAGAAACTATATGTATTGATATCGAAAACAACGAGGAACACTAAGACTGTACTAAAAATTAAACCATCATCATCAATGTGTCATTTGAGTCAAAGAGCAATAATTTAGTCATCAACATTGGCAAAATTAGTTGACTTAAACTCTGAAGTTCTTTAGCTTTTACGTCAAATAAGCATTTGAATACCCCATTGTTTCCTATATCCTTTATCTTGAACAAAGACAACTTAAATTACCAACTTCTCTCTCATATAACTTATGTATTATTAAGTTTAATTGACGCTAACTGATCTCCATTGACTGAAGTTTATAGGTCCTTTCCAGAATATTTAAAACCATGTTAAATTTAAAAATACATTTTCCATTTTCACTGGAAAATGTAGCATTCCTACTGGCATGTGCTAAAATAATGAGGTATGAGGCAAAATTTATCCATTTGTATCACAGGACATCTTTTTCATGCACTGTCATAAAATCATATTAATAAGGCCCTCCAATCTTGTAACAATGTTAATGCAGAATTTCCAAGAAATTACTTAGAAAAGGCCAAATGTGTATTCAAACAGTCTTATCCATGGAGAAAGATTCCTAAAACTAATGCTCTAGTGTGAATGTCTTTATAATTTTCCAAGAGTCACTTTTTCAGAAGTGAGTATTTTAAAACCACACACTGAGTGCACACATAGCTCACAAATATGCTAGTATCTGATTATGACTTCATGTAATATCGTAATTGCATTTAGTAACCGAATTGATTGTGATGTTACATTGTTCCTATAGAAGCACTGTGGGTAGACAATGTCTGGAACCATCCAATACCATAAATTGGTCCACAATTCCCTGAACGGAGGTAAAAAAAGCAGTTAAAAGGCACAACTAATAAAAAGTTTCTAAAGAAGTAGTGTAGAAAAGTCCTGCTTATGAGGTAGACAATTCTCTCCTCCATTTTGAATACAGACCAAAGAAGCGCTTTCAAGTGCCTGTGGCAGATCAAATGCCTCGCTCCAAATAAATATGCTCTTAACTTACAGAACCTATGGAATGCTTATGTACCTACCAACCTTGAGGGAGGGGAGGAGTAAACTTAAACAACAAAAAAGAAACAAAAAACACTTTCCAACACACCAGAATGTATAACATAAAACAGCAGCAATGTATTCTGTCTGTATCACGGTATTTAAATGGCTAAAGTATCTTAAGACTGAATGATTTGATCATTGGCCCCTTTCATCCTTCTGATTTTCTGACTTTTTAGCTTTTTCACTTGGACTCACATTCTGACATACCAGCATGCTGCACCGGTTTGAAAAATATCCTCCTTTAACAGGTTAGCTTAAAAATGGCTTGGCTTTCACCATTCCAAATTATTTTTGAGCAGAAGTCCGCTTTTTATTGCAGAGCCACAGATTTCCAGAAAAATACCTTTTAACTACTGCATTCTTTCATCCTCTGGGGGCACAACAAAAACGGGAGTCTAACTTGGGCAGCACCAAGCCTGTGATGGGCTTGCAAGTATGCATCTGCTGTTGCTGGTCTGATCCACGCTTTCAGTTTCCCAGGAAAGTGTTTCCTTCGACTGCTTAAATGAATCCAACTGGAGGTGTACGCAAACAAGCCGCTGAGAACACCTCTGCCTTAACGAAGCAATATCCCTTCTTTCGGACCCTGACACATCTTCGTTTGATAACCATTTAGCGAAGTTTCCCCCTGCCTCTCGGCTTTGTAGCGCTTTGGAAGGAGGCACCGCAGGCCACCGGCATGGCTGCACGTTCACAAGTAAGCAGCAAGGACTACAGGGGGACAGCAGGGCTGGGGGACGGGGGGCACAGCAAATCTAAACAAAATCAAATCAACGTCGGTTGGTAATTGGGGCTGAAGCTCCAACTGTGAGGCTGGGGAGGAACCAGCTAAGCGTTGGCCCTGGCTGCCTGGCACGATCCGCGCCTGTCCTACTGCCCCGGGGACACTCAGGAGGCGCAAAGTTCCCCCGCCCCCCCGGACGTCCCAGGAGCTAGGCCAAGCGGGCGAGGGGGCCGGCGGCAAG
>NW_020172779.1:8729355-8729478 GCF_003031525.2 Neophocaena asiaeorientalis asiaeorientalis
CCCTCCGTCCCCGGCTCGCCCCCTCGCGCCCCCCTTACCTTGGGCGATGGCAATGGACTCGAAGCGGTGCAGCTCCTTGAGCAGGCAGCTCCTCTCGCTGGAGTGCAGGCTGTAGATGAAGTC
>NW_020172779.1:8729920-8734761 GCF_003031525.2 Neophocaena asiaeorientalis asiaeorientalis
CGCGGGAAGAAGGAGCTGGGCTCAGCCCGACCCCGCCCCGATGTCCTCCTGACAGGCAGCCGAGGCGCCGGGAACCATGCACTCGCCGGGCCCGCGCGGCTGGAGCCTCCTTTTCAGTCCTCCTTCCCTTCCCAAAGGCTCGCGGCGCCTCCGGTCCCTCCAGACGACAAAAACTTTCTCTGAGGCGGCCGGGCCGGGAGAGCGCTCCCGGAGAAGGCGGGCGGGCAGTGCGGGCGGGCGCCTCCCAACCAAAGAGGAGCGGCGCGGGCGGGCGGGTTCGGCAAGGGTTTGTGTCTGTCAGTCTGATCTTCCAGAGGGATGAGTCAGCCACGCGCCGCCCTTCCCCGGCACCGCCCTTCCCCGGCACCGCCCTCCTCTCTCGCCGGTTTTCCCACCCTCTTGCCAGCCCTAGTCCCCACACCGTACGGCTTCCGCGCCCTCAAAGCAGCCACGCTCTTAGACCACAGCCGCCGCCGCTACCCCTAGCGGCAATATAAGAGGGTAACAGGGCGGGACGAAGAAAAGAGGCGGGGTGGGTGAGGCGGGGCCGCGCAGGCGCATTGTGCAGTCTTGCGGGCCGCGCTTTCTCCGGGCTAAGGAGCGTGCACGTGTGTCCCCACCCCCTCCAAAGCATGAAGGTGGAGAAAGAGAGGGACCTTGCCCCTTGCGCCGGCCTCCGGTTGGCTGAGTAGTACGGCTGCCACCCGGCCACCCTAGCGCCGTGCCTGAATCTGAGGCTGGTTCTGAACGATGCTCCAGCGTGTAGGCCCTCTCGCCCGTCACGGGCCCGGCCACAGCGCCCTGCTCAGGCTTTGGAACATTGAAGCGCCCAGGCCGCGCCCTTCGCCAAGTCCGCGCACACCCAGACTTCGGCCAGACAACCGAGTCTCTGAGACACCCGCTCTGGGAGCCCCAGAGGGAGAGCTAGGCCAGTTCTCCCGCTTCCCAAGAAGAGTCTGAGACAGAGACCTTGACACTGAGAACACCCTTCCCTGTTCTGATGCAAGCAGCTTAGAGACATTGGAGCCTGAGGCAAGAATGTCACAGACCTTTTCCAGGTGGTTGTCCAGGTTTGTTTGTTTGGTTTTTTTCTCTGTGCCAAGGTGGAAAGAATTCTGCGATCCTCCACCATTTCCACGTGTCCTAGGCTTCTTTCAAGGCCCCAGTTCATAGGGTCTGCTATTCCAAGCTTTAATTTATCTCTTGCTAAGGGAGGAGATCTCTGCTTTATCTGAACCTGTCTAAAGGCACTTAGGCTTCCTGTCTTCTTAAAGAATAGATCCACTTAGAGAATAAATCTGCTCAAGTGTAATCAAGATCTAAATCCTATCCTTATCATACCCACTGCTGCACCCAGCCCGAGACCTTGTATACAGTAGATGTGCTATAAGAATGTAAGTGCAATATATAAATGCGCGTCAAGGGAGGAACGGTATCACTAAATCCTCCTACTGCTGTAACCCAGTGGTTCTCCAAGTGTGGTCCCTGGACAGCAGAGCTTGTGAGACATGAAAATTTGTGTGCTCCACCAGAGACCTCCTGAATCTGAAACTGGGGGTTGGTCCCTGTCTGCGTTTTTTTTGTTTTTTGTTTTCCTTTTTCCTTTGCGGTATGCGGGCTTCTCACTGTTGTGGCCTCTCCCGTTGCAGAGCACAGGCTCTGGACGCGCAGGCTCAGCGGCCACGGCTCACGGGCCCAGCCGCTCCGCGGCATGTGGGATCCTCTCGGACCGGGGCACGAACTCGTGTCTCCCGCATCGGCAGGCGGACTCTCAACCACTGCGCCACCAGGGAAGCCCCCTGTCTGCGTTTTAACAAGCCCTCCAGTTAATACTGATTCACACAAAATTTGAGAACCACTGCTCTAACTTAAACATGGAAAGCAGTTTTTTAAATGTTTAAATTTCAGGGCAGTGCCTCTAGTGTAATAATGACAAGAATTTTCTCTGTGGAAAATGGAAGCTCTTTGAGGGTAGAGATTTTCTTGTCTTTGAAACCCCCTACACCTCCCAGTGTGTGTTGGAATCTTCTACAGAGTTATTTAAATTCTTGGGATTTCTACCACCACTACCCACCCACCCCCATATCCCTTTTACCCCCAAGAGATTCTGACTTATTGGGCTTGGGCTGGGACCTGGGAAGAGGGGTTTGAAAAAACCCTTGAGTAGGAATTCCCAGCAGTCTCCAGGACACCAGTTTTGTGTTTGGGTTCCAGAAACAGGTTGCTGAAAATTTGTTAACTGGATCAACCACTTCCTAGCTATGTGTTAGTGTTAGATTGTTTCAGTAGTGGTCCCAATAATCATGCCTTATGGTATCCACTCCCTTGTGTAGACCTGTCGCACATGACTGTGGGCTCGGCCACGTGACTTGCTTTAGCCAATAAGTGGGACATCACAGCCATGCTCTAAGTGCTTGTTCCTTGGGGCTTGCTGTAATGTGTTTGCTTTATGACTATTCAGTCCTGCTATAGAAAATAAGAGAAACAAAAATGTAGACACAATTTGCTTATGAGACATGTTACACGCAGAGTAAATGGATATGTGTTGAACATAGACAAAAAGGATGGAACAAATGAGAAAGTGCTACTTCAGATAGAAGGAGATAGACCAAGTAAACTTTAAATATTAGTAAGGCATGAATCATACAGCCTCTCAACTGACAACTGTGTCATTCCTAAATTGACCACCAACTAGTGATATCCATTATAGCCCCACTGTGGCCTCATGTAGTCTCTGCACAAGAAAAGCAGATAAATCCCCAGCTGCTCAGGCAGCTAATGGCCAGCTACAGTTATGACCAGACACACTTGCTTCTGTATCACTCAGATGTATGTCAGATGTATGTCGATTCCAGACCTGTTCAGTCTGCCAAAACCCCTCGCTTACCCTCCACTCCGGTCCTTAAAACCATGCCATCTGTGGTTTTAAGTGCTATGGTCCTTCCACCCTGCTTATACCCTATCCTAAGCTTGTTTATCTACTCCTTTTCTTTCTCCTTGCTTCTCATTCTGTTTTAAATTGGTTGATAAACTGTTGCTGCTCTTTAAGTGAACATGTTAAAACAAACTTAGTGGCTTAAATAGCCAGTTTATTTTGCTCATGATTTTGTAGAAATAGAAATAGAAATTCAGGAAGGGCATGCTTGGGCAGTTCTGTGTTGGTGTCTCTTATCGGATGTCACTGCAGCTGCAGTCGTTTAAAGGTTCATCTAGGCTGGACATCCAAGATGGCACACTCATGTGGCTGACAGTTGAGGCTGGCTGTTGGTTGGCTGGAAGCTCAGCTGGGACCGTGAACCAGAGTGCCTTCACACACCCCCTCCAACATGTCAGACTTCTCACATGGCAGCTGGCTTCCCTGAGAGCGAGTGTCTGAAAAGAACCAGGTTCATGGCCTTTAATGACTTATCCTAAGAAGTAATGGAGCATCACTTCCACTGTATTCTGCTAGCTACCAGCAAGCCACTAAGACCAGGCCATATAAAAGAGAAGGGGATATGGACCTCCACCTCTCAATGGAAACAGTGTCAAAGAATTTGGGGACGTGTTTTGTTTCGTTTTAAGATGTTGGGGGTAGGAGTTTATTAATTTATTTATTTTTGCTGTGTTGCGTCTTCGTTTCTGTGCGAGGGCTTTCTTTAGTTGTGGCAAGCGGGGGCCGCTCTTCATCGTGGTGCGCAGGCCTCTCACTATCGTGGCCTCTCTTGTTGCAGAGCACAGGCTCCAGACGTGCAGGCTCAGTAGTTGTGGCTCACAGGCCCAGTTGCTCTGCGGCATGTGGGATCCTCCCAGACCAGGGCTCGAACCCGTGTCCCCTGCATTAGCAGGCAAATTCTCAACCACTGCGCCACCAGGGAAGCCCTGGGGACATGTTTTAAAGCTGCCACATAAACAATGTGATTCAAGCATCTTAATTTGGTCTATAAGCCTATCTACATATATGCTTAATCCTTACTAGTCACTTGTGTTATTTCTTCTTTTTTTTTTATCATTTCGCTTGGTATATCAATGACTCTGTTACTGATTTCTAAGAACTCATTTATGAAAGGATGTTAACCATTTATCGTGCAATGCAAATGAAATACCATATTTTATTGCCATCAATTTACTATGGTGTTTTGTATTTTGGTTTTGTATTAAAATATAATCATGTCGTGGTTTTGGGAAAAAAAAAAAAAAAAGCCTATCTGTTCCATGACGTATGGTACAATCTTGGAATTTGGCTGCCACATAAAAAGGTCCGGAGTATCCTGCTAGAAAGACCACATGAAGGAGGAGGCGACAGCCAATAGCTGCAGCTAACTACCAGGCACATGCGTGAGGCCATCTTGGACCACCTAGTCCCAGTCAAGCCCCAGATGACAGCATTGCAAAGTGGTTGAGATCATTAGCTCTGGAGCCAGACTGCCTAGGTTTGAGTCCCCACTCTACCGTTTACTAGATGTATAACCTTGAGCTAATAACTCAACCGTTCCATGACTGCTCATGTCTTTGATGGGGTAAGGGCGTGTTGCTGAGTTTGCTCATCTGTTAAATGGACATAAGGGCATCTGCTTTAGAGGGTTACAGTGGAACTAAATACATGTAAAGTATTTCAAACAGCTCCTGGAACATGGAAGTGCTCAATAAGTTATTACTATCCAAATTCCTGTGGACCTCTCAAACCTCTAGGATTAGGTCTTTGGACCCTAATTTGAGAAATAGCTACCTAGCTATCTGTCATTTAATACACATGTAATGTGTACTAAGTGGATCCTCTATCCACTCTCTTTCTCTGAACATTTGAATACCCTAAATATAAATGGAGGAGATGGGGAGGGGGGAGGGTTGGGGGGGGTCCA
>NW_020172779.1:8734783-8809750 GCF_003031525.2 Neophocaena asiaeorientalis asiaeorientalis
GTCCACGTATGGAGCTATGGAGAAGTATAGGATAAGGCAGGTCTAACTGTGGGTGGCAACAGGAAGGCTGTGAGGAAGTGGGATGGTGCCGAGGAGGTAGTGCCAGCAGGTTGGAGAAGGTTACAGAAATGGAAGAGGGAGAGGAGAGCCCAGAAGGCAATCCTGGCCTGGGTTCAGCCTGACCTGCTCTTCACTTTTAAAGATGACAAACATCGTGCCTCAGTTAACAGTCACAGTCTCCTCCTCATGAAAAATCGGTGCTGAGTCAACAGTCCACAGTAGGTTACATTATGCAGATTCTCTCCAGAGTTCCTGGCATCCCTGTTGCTGGCAGGGCACAAGGCCATTTGCTGTCTGCATCTTACAATACGTTATACACCCCGTTATTGCTGGCCACTTTAAAATTCTTGAAATTGTTGCTTTACTTGGTGGGACCTTTAATCATTTTTTTCTGCCCACATTTTTGCAGTTCCCTTATTATACTTCTTATCCATCGAGTGTTAGTATGCTGACCGCCGGAAGTCCCCTGCCTCATTGGGGCTGTGGTGAATCAATTGCTGCTTCACAATGAAAACCACAAAATCTTACTAGGAAAATTAAAGAAGACTTAATAAAGGGAGGAAAAGATCAATTCATGTTTGGAACAGTCAATAGCATTGATATAAGATGATGGTTCTCCCCAAATTAATCTATAAATTCAGTGCAATCCCAATCAAATCCCAACTTG
Organism: Neophocaena asiaeorientalis asiaeorientalis; assembly: GCF_003031525.2. Taxonomy (NCBI): domain Eukaryota; kingdom Metazoa; phylum Chordata; class Mammalia; order Artiodactyla; family Phocoenidae; genus Neophocaena; species Neophocaena asiaeorientalis. The sequence continues at coordinate 8,735,511 of NW_020172779.1, forward strand.
ATTTGTGTCTCTGTATATGTGTGTGTGAAATGGTCAAACTGATACTAAAATTTATATTGCAATGCAAATGGAGGCAGTGTAGCATACCAGAAAGAGCATGGGTCCCCTGACTTTACATCCTAACTTTAATACCTACTAGCTGATTCAGTTTGGACAAGTTGTCTATGATGCGAAGTCTTGGTTTGGGGGTTTCTTGTTATTTCTTAAAATACCACCTCACAGAGTCATGAGCGTAAGATGAGTTAATATATGTGAAACACATGGCACGATACCTAACATGTAGTAGGTGGTCAAAAAATAATAGGTAGTATTAGAAGGCATTAAGATTTAAAAATTACTGTTAGCAGTATCAGTGTATCTACAGGTATCGGAGGCTCATATAACTTCAGAGCTAAAAGAAAGAGAATCCAACTGGATCTCTATTTTCTCAATGTTTCTTCACTCTCCAACTCCCTGCAGTTTAGCTGTTGGGCTTCCAAAGGACAAGGCTGGAGATATAAATTTGAGAGCCATCAGCATCCAGGTATCATTGAAAGCTGTAGACCTGGCCAGGTTTCCAGTGGGTAAAGTAAAGATGGAGATGAGAATGTGGGGCTGCCCCTGGGACCCTTCACCACTGAGACACTGGAAGAGGCAGAGGAGCCAGCAAAGTAGGAGGAAAAGCAGAGTCCTCCTCTCTGTTTCTAACATTAGAAACACCCAGAATGATGTTCGCCTGACACTGGTCATCATTCTTCTTGGGATATTGGATGATTTTGTTAACTTTCTTCTTTGCCCTTGTCTCTGTTGCTTGAATTTTTTATGATGTGTATGTATTGATAATTTAAACAAATAGAAAGCTTTACTCTAAAGAGGGGAACTACGGAACACTTATGGTATGAAAAACACCTGGAAAATCCTAAATAAATTCTGAACAGACAGTCTCTCTTTTGGATCCTTTGCCTTCCTCTACACCAGTCATTTATTACTGCCTCTCATCACCACCTCATTTTGGTACTTCATCTTTAACGATTTAATCTATATGTTGAAAAGTGTCCATCACAGGGCAAGAAGCAGTATCTCATGGAAGCAGGATGGAAAATATAAGAGAGGGGCTATCAACTGGAGCTCAGAACTCATGTGTTAATTTCATACTCCAAGAGGTTCATATTTATCTGTCCATAAGTATACCTATAGGCAACATGACTATCTGTCCACACAACATGAGAAGTGCATATGCACACATAATACCTGTTCATATCAACACACACACACACACACACACACACACATGCACACACACACATGCACACACCCCTGCCTGACTCAAGACAATATTTTGTAACTTTTCCCCCTTCCAGATTGCCCGTTGTGTTTGAGGCTGGGTAGGGATGTTGACCAAAGTAAATGTAAACAACAGGGCTATGAAATGCCTTCTCTTCAGACTTTAAACTTGGATTCTTAATGAGGTTCCCAAGTATTTAGATGCCCCAAGAACTATTTTTGAAAAATTACTCCAACTTTGAGCCAAGCAGCAAGATCAGCGGAAGGATTCTTGAATGTTCCTGTTTTTGAAGGAAAATAAGGCATCAATTCAGACTTTTCTGAAAACCCTTTCAAATAGACTTATTAAGTCATCTTCTAACACATACCTAAGTTCAAATAATATTGACCCCTCCCCCCTCTGTACCAGCCACCAAGCTAGGACTGGAAGTATAAAAATAAAAAGATATTTTGTTTAAGGCCGAATTTTCTATTTTAGACCAAATATTTTCACTGCTGTCAGTTACTACTGTTCAACAGAATCGATTCTCAGGGTGTGAGAGGATTGCTCTTCCTTGTCCCCTTGAAGGGGGGGTGGCCATGTGACTTGCTTTGGCCAATGAATGGAAACCTGACTGACACATTTTCACCTCCAGATGCAGGCACTTAATTGCCTGTGCTCAGCTGTGCAGCTCTGTCCTCTCCTAGCATGGTGAGATTCACAACATGTATTGAAATGGAAGTTCCATGAAATGGAAGAGGCGGGAAGTAGTGAGCCAATATAGGAGGACAGCTGCCCTGGAGAGTTGCCCCAATCCACAGCAGATTTTGTGTGACAGATAAACTTTTTTTGTGTTGAGTCACTGTGATTTAGGCAAAAGCTCCCATATCATGACTGGTACAGCTCCTACTTTGTTTCTTACATTGAATGCCTCCCTTCACTCCTTCTATTTTCTTTATCTAAAAGGACACCTGTTTTGGCTCCAGGGTGTTTGTTTTTCCTTAGGATTAAGATATAGGGAAACAGGGTCCTTGTTTCCTTTGTCTTGTTTCTGAGCTTTATGTGGGTCTGGGACCACAGATATAGATTTGGGAGTCAGCAGCATTAAGGAAGTGGTTAAATCCATGCACTGGATAGAAAATGTGTAAATGAAAATGTAAGAGGACAGAGACCTGGGAAACAACAAGAGTTAAGGGATAAGCAGTGGAAGAAGAAAGAACCAAGAGAAGAAGGTAAGATGATGTGGCAAAAGGAAAACAAAACAAAAAACAGGTGGCCACAGAAGCCAAAGGATGATAAAGTTTCTAGAATGAGTGGTCTACAGTTTCAAATACAGCAGCAAAATCAAGCTAATTAAGGACAAGATAGTACTCAGCAGAAATGATGCGTTGACTGTAAGTGGGTGAAGAAAGCACGGAATTAATGGGAGAATAGATGACATCAACACAGTAATACAAGCGGGAAGCAGGTAGAGGAGTGGTAACTAACCTGACTGATCAGAGGGAGGTGGAAACTAAACTGGAATGGAACAACCTAGAAGCTTCATTTTAGTAACAGCCTCAAAAAAGTATAGGAATTGGAGGCATCAGGTACCTCTGAAGGTAGAGATAGAGTTGAGCTGAAAACAGAAGATCCAGGTGAAAATTTTTAATGGAGCAGTTATAAACCCAGATCCCATGCAGCTGGGAGATGGCCACTCCCTCACTCCAGGAGAAATCTAGAAGTTTACTAGTGGAGAGACACTAGGCTTGGGGGCTCCAGGAGCACCTGAGGGCAAGGGAAGCACACCACAAACAAGGAGATTAAGTGAATGCCACAGACTGACTCAGGGATCCCTTATCACTCTCCTGCTCTGCCTCGACAACGTTCTGTTAACCATAGTATTGGAGGATTCCTCTCTGAGAACCCAATAAAAGAGCGCAGCCAGGCCACCCCGTAATTAACCAGGCCACCAGTTAACCAGTTCTGCCAGTCACAGTTTCTAGCTTTTTGTTGTCTCATTCTTAAAGACAAAATATGAGCTAAGAGCCTAAATTCACTAGTCAGCTGAAGAAAGCCTTCAAGATGGAAAGACAGAACCAAAATAGTCTTAAAAAAACAAACAAAAAGGAACTCAGGACACGGGGAGCAAAATAAAACTTTTGAAAATGTGTAACATTAACATCTTTGTAAAATAAGAAGCGATACTGCATCTATGGAAAGATAGGAGTCTATAAAAGTAGGAACATTCAGAAAACAAAAGGGACTTCCCTGGAAGTCCAGTGGTTAAGACTCTAAGCTTCCAATGCAGGGGGCACAGGTTTGAGCCCTGGTCAGGGAACTAAGATCCCACATGCCACATGGTGCAGCCAAAAAATTTTTTAAATTGAAAACAATTAAAAATAAAAAACAAAACAAAAAATCTTACTTGAAAATTTAAAGTATGACAAAGTGAGAAATGTAGCAAAAAGATTGGAAGATAACACCAAGAAAAAACTTTATCATATCTATATGATAGATAATATAACAAAATAGAAGACAAGTGACAAAATTATAGAATCAGGTCAGGAGGTGCAAGAGAGTTAAAGAAGATAAAGTAGTTTTGAAAATGTAAGGGAGAAAATTGTCAAAGAAATATCTGAAGGAGGGACTTCCCTGGTGGCACAGTGGTTAAGAATCTGCTCTGCTTGCCAATGCAGGGGACACGGGTTCGAGACATGGTCCGGGAAGATCCACATGCTGCGGAGCAACTAAGCCCATGTGCCACAACTGCTGAGCCTGTGCTCTAGAACCCGCGAGCCACAACTACTGAGCCCATGAACCACAGCTACTGAAGCCCACACACCTAGAGCCCATGCTCCACAACAAGAGAAGCCACCCCAATGAGAAGCCGAAGCATCACAACAAAGAGTAGCCCCCACTCTTCGCAACTAGAGAAAAGCCCACACGCAGCAACGAAGACCCAACACAGCCAAAAATTAATTAATTAATTAAAAAAAAAATCTGAAGGAAATTTCCCCAAAGTGAAGGTCATTTGTTCCCAGATCAAGAGTTCATCGAGGGCTCAGAATACTAGATAAAAAGAAGACCCACTCCAGAGCCTGTCATCATGACATTTCAGATCACTAGGAACCGAGAACAGATTCTGAAAGTTCCCAGCATCAAAGTCAATGGTTGTCAAGGGAAGTTCAATAAAAATAATCCCATAAGAATGGCTTCAGACTCTCAACAGCAATGCTGGAGACTAGAAGTCAACAGAGAAATAACTTTAAAATTCTGAGGGAAGTTATTTCCAATCTAGAATTCTAGAATTCTATATCCAGCAGTCTAGTGTGAGGGTAGATTATAACCTTTTCAGACATGAACGTCGTAAAATATTTCTGTCCCATATATCATATCAGGAAGAAACTGGAAGATGCACTCCATCAAATTGAAGGGATAAACCAAGAGATCCAGGAAGTGGGAAGTCACAGGATGGCAGGTCTAGAGAGCAGCTAGTCTGTGGGGGAGCAAAGCAATGGAAGGTTCTGGGAGGTGGGCTTCTAACAAAGAGGTGGACTTAATGAATTTTTCTGATGTATTTGAAATATTAAAGGAGAGTTAACGCTTACGGGAGGAAGTTTGGGAATGGACTAGTGATTGAAAACTAAGCAAACAACTGAGGCAATTATTAACTAGTAATAAATTATATTAGGGAGAAATTGTAATAAATTTAAAAGTCTCAGGTAAATGGTATTTACAGAATTATAATAATACAGAACACTTATCTAACCAAAAATGATGATATATCTAAACTAGGCAGATGGGCGCCAGGGGAAAGGTCTTAGTCAATTCAGGGTGCCATAACAAAATACATAGATTGCATGGCTTAAATAGTAGGAATTTATTTCCCACAGTTCTGGAAGCAGCAAGTCCAGGATGAAGGTGCCAGCAAGGTAGATTTCATTCTGAGGCCTCTTCTCTTGACTTGTATGCAGCGACCATCTAGCTCTGTGCTCACATAACCTCTTCTTTAAAAATATATTTATTTATTTATTTATTTATTGGCTGTGTTGGTTCTTCCTTGCTGCGTGTGGGCTTTTCTCTAGTTGCAGAGAGCAGGGGCTACTCTTTGTTGCGGTGCATGGGCTTCTCACCGCGATGGTTTCTCTTGTTGCAGAGCAGTTTCTAGGCACACAGGCTTCAGTAGTTGTGGCATGTGGGCTCCGTAGTTGTGGCTCACAGGCTTTTGTTGCTCCGTGGCATGTGGGATCTTCCCAGACCAGGGCTCGAACCTGTGTCCCCTGCATTGGCAGGCGGATTCTTAACCACTGCGCCACCAAGGAAACCCCACATACCCTCTTCTTTTTGCAGGTGTGGGAGAGACAAAGCCCTCTGGTGTCTCTTCTTATAACGGTGTTTATCCCATCATGAGGGCCCCACCCTCATGATCTCATCTAATCCTACTTACCTCCCCCAAACCTCATCTCCAGATACTATCACATTGGAGTTGAGCCTAAGCATATGAATTTGTGGGAGACACAAACATAATAAGAAGTGTGTTTGCTTGTTTATCTGTATAGGTGCTGTAGGGCAAGGAAGTGGGAGTAGAAAAGCTAAATCCTTATCTTGCATAGTAAGCATGTCAGCATCACCATAGGACACGGGTGGTAGTACTCTCTAAATAGGGTCATCTGTGGAGGGTTTATTTGCAAAGGTATGGGTGTAGGGGAGCCCCAAGAGATAGTGCAGTCACCCAGGGCTTAGAAGAAATTGCACTGTCACCAACCCTAGGCTCACAGGGATGAGTGGAGTGCATGGGGACCACAGTCTAGAATGAGAGTCACATAGAAAAGGCCTCCCTGAGAGAAGCAGTGACCTCCTGTTGAGGACACAGCCGGCTAGATTAGATGGTCAAGGAGGGAAACAGGGGAATAAATGTTCTGCTCTCACTGTCTTTCCTCTGTCTGTCTGATCTCTCCAGGTTCTCCCAGCTGGGGAAAAACAAACTCGTCTGGAAGTCAAAGGGCCCATTCATCAACCCATTGATGTGGTCCATACAGGTGAGTTTCTCTGAACAGAGAGCAAGGAGAAGGGTACAGAGTAGATCCAAAGGACAAATGGGAGATAGCCAACACAGTAAGAAAGCCAAAAAAATGAAGAAATAATAGGCATAATCTTAATATGTACCCAGAAGAGAGTTCTAAAAGAATTGAAAATAGTTGCCTTTTTTTTTTTTCCCCCACACCTTGGGGCAGACCAAAGATCGAACCCGCGCCCCCTGCATTGGAAGCATGGAGTCTTTTTTTTTTTTTTTTACAGGCAGATTCTTAACCACTGCACCACCAGGGAAGTCCCAGAAGCATGGGGTCTTAACCACTGGACAGCCAGGGAAGTCCAGTGGTTATCTTTGTGAAATAAAAATTGAAAATAGGGAGATGCAGCGTTGGAAACTGCTTTTTTTAAAAAAATATATATCAATAGAATATAAACTGTGTAGAACTCTATGACTTTTATAACTAAATACAACTTTGACAAAAATAATTTTTAAGTGCTTTTTGGATTTGCAATGAGAAAATCATTGATAAACTTTTGCCATGCAATTTCAGTTAAGTGCTGGGACCTGAGGTCAGATTATAGTGGGTTAAGAAGAGAAGCTGAGGTGAGTGGAGATGAATTCTAAAAGGCAGTCAAATGTTGCTAATCAGATGTTTAATGTCTTTAACAGCTAGTCTGTTAGCTTAGCTAGGTCAAAGGTATGCTGCCTGTGATTTGTGTTTTAATGACCCTGCACATTGCTCCTTTGGGCCCACATGTGTAATCCACCTGTCTAGGATATTCATGTACAGCTTTAGGATTCAGAACATTTTTTTGTGCTTTTAATTATTAAAATGGTTTCTGGCTATTATTTCTTAACCTGTCCCCAAAATATCATCTTGCCTTTGACACCCATTCCTCCTACTGTATTTCCTTTGTATACCTTCCCAACTCAAACTCAAAATTTGAACCGTCTGTGACCTTCTCTTTCACTTCTAACATGTCCTTGCCAAATGCTATACATTCTACCTGTTAAATGTTTTTAGCTCCTCATTTCCACCCTGGCCGACCCTGACAGAGTTTAAGCCATCAGGATTTGTTTATGTCACTATGGGACTAACTCCCTCTCTAAGCCTCTAATCTCCACCTCCAGTACATCCCCTTATTAACTAATGGACTTCCTAGTCTTATTAGAAATTGCTTTTCCAGCCACATCTCTCATTACTTCCCCTTTCTTGAGCCAAACACTCCTTTGGTACTTGCCAAGAATTCTCTCCATGCCTATGTTCATGTTGTCACCTCTGCTTGCAGCACCTTCATGCTCATTTTCTCTAAGTGTCCAGTCTTTCCCAGTCTTCAAGGCCCAGCTCTAATGACTTCCCATGCCTGAGGTGCTCTTGGAGATGCTTTCCAGGAAGGCATGAGCTCCTTTTCTGAAGCCCCTCATCACTTTCTCTGAAAGAAGTCCTTGTGTTCTAGTACATGGGGTGCCTCACTTACAAGCAACTTCCCTGTCTAATTCATCTTTGTTTACCCTGAACAGCAAGCATGGTATCCTGTACCTATACACACTCAATACATTTGTTGAATTTTTTAAAAAAATATTTATTTTGGCTGTGCTGGTTCTCAGTTGTGACACGCGGGATCCTTAGTTGTGGCATGGCATGTGGGCTCTTTAGTTGCGGCATGTGTGTGGGATCTAGTTCCCTGACCAGGGATCGAACCCAGGCCCCCTGCATTGGGAGCATGGAGCCGCTGGACTGCCAGGTAGGTCCCCATTTGTTAACTTTTAAATGAAGTAGCCAATCAGTATTTTTCCTGCTTTATTGAGGTATAACTGGTATACAAAAAATTTGCACATAATTAATGTATATCATTTGGTAAGTTTAGAGAAATTTATACACTCATGGTACCATCAGCGAAATCAAGGTAATAAACATATCCATTGCCTCCAAAAGTTTCCTTGTGTCCCTTTGTTTTGGTTTTGGTTCTTGGTAAGAGCACCTAACATGAGATCTACCTTCTTAACAGATTTTAAGCACATGATACCTCATTGTTAACCACAGGCACTATGTTGTACAGAAGATCTCTGGAACTTACTCATCTTGTGTAACTGTAACCTTATACCCATTGAACAACTCCCCTATTCCTCTCCCCGCATTCCCTGGTAACCACCATTCAGCCAATCAATATTTGATTTTACGATATACTGTCATCTGAAAGGCAAAAAAGAGCAGTGATCTTAGGAACTATTATCATAATTAGACCAGCTGACTTCAAACCTCAGGTGCCAGAAAGATAGGAAAATATATTATCATTAAGGAAAAGATAGAGGGTGGGGGAACTGAAAGGTCCTATTAAAATTGAGAAGCCATAACCCGTTATTGTAGCCACCATGTAAATAAAGGTTAAGAACAGAGGTATTGGAGTCAGATTAACCTTGGCCAAAATCTTGACTCTGCCCCTTAAGGACTGCATATCCTTGGACCAATTAGCCCCTTTGAGCCTTCTTTCCTCAATTTCCTTCTTGGCAAAATTCAGACAATAATGTTACCTACCCTCCAAAGCCGTTCATATACTTAAGTGAGATACAGGCAGACCTCATGTTTTGTACTTTGCTTTACTGAGCTTTGAAGATACTGCATTTTTTACGAATGAAGGTTTGTGGCAAATCTGCGTCAGGCAAGTCTATCGGCACCATTTTTCCAACAGCATTTGCTCACTTCATGTCTCTGTGTCATATTTTGGTAATTCTTGCAATATTTCAAACTTTTTCATTATTATTATTTTTTATGGTGTTCTGTGCTCACTGATCTTTGATGTTTCTACTACTCACTGAAGGCTCAGATGATGGTTAGCATTTTTTAGCAATAAAGTATTTTTTAATTAAGCTATGTACATTGTTTTCATAGACATAATGCTACTGCACACTTAATAACTACAGTATAGTGTAAACATTACCTTTATATGTACTGGGAAACCAAAACATTTGTGTGACTTGGTTTATTGCAATATTTGCTTTATTTATTTATTTGGCCACACCACGTGACTTGTGGGATCTTAGTTCCCTGACCAAGGATTGAACCCAGGCCCTTGGCAGTGAAACAATGGAGTCCTAACCACTGGACCGCCAGGGAATTCCCAATATTTGCTTTATTTTGATGGTCTGGAACCGAACCCGTAATATCTCTGAGGTATGCTGGTAATGTACACAAAGAGTTTTGCTGAATGCCTGGAATACATCATATACACTCCGTAAATGATAGCATCGTTTTTATCATCAGTAGTGAGAACTGTGTTAAGCAGTTGCCAAGAGCACTCACTAGCTTTCGAATCGGACAGAGCTGGGGGTGCTTATTAAAAATGATGAGAGAGGGCTTCCCTGGTGGCACAGTGGTTGAGAGTCCGCCTGCCGATGCAGGGGACACAGGTTCGTGCCCTGGTCCGGGAAGATCCCACATGCTGCAGAGCGCCTAGGCCCGTGAGCCATGGCTGCTGAGCCTGCGTATCCGGAGCCTGTGCTCCGCAATGGAAGAGGCTGCAACAGTGGGAGGCCTGCATACCGCAAAAAAAAAAAAAAATGATGAGAGTCCACTCAAACTCATTTTACTAGGCCATCATTAAACCCATACCAAAGCAAGTTAAGGACACTGCAAGAAAAGAAAATTACAGGCCAATGTTCTTGATGCACTTAGATGCAAAAATACTCCACAAATACTAGCAAACCAAATTTAATAGCACATTAAAAGGATCATACACCATAATCAAGTGAGATTTACCCCTGAGATGCAAGGATGGTTCGGTTCAACATACACAAATCAATAAATGTGATCTGCCACATTAACAGAATGAAGGATAAAAACCATATGGTAGTCTAAATAGATTCAGAAAAAGCATTTCACAAAATTCAACAGCCTTTTGTGATAAAAATTCTCAACAAATTAGGTATAGAAGGACTGTGCCATAACAAAGGCCATATATGACAAAACCACAACATCATACTCAATGGTGAAGAGCTGAAAGCTTTTCCTTTAAGATCAGGAATAAGACAAGGGTGCCCATTCTCACCACTTCTATTCAATGTAGTACTGGAAATCTTAGAGTAATTAGGCAAGAAAAAAAATGGCATCCAAATTGGAAAGGAAGAATAACAACAAAAAACAAAACAAAACAAAAACCAACCAAACAAAAAAAACAAATTGAAAAGGAAGAACTTAAATTGTCTCTGTTTGCAGATGACATGATTCATATGAGTAGCATCGACATATATACACTACCAAATGTAAAATAGATAGCTAGTGGGAAGCAGCAGCATAGCACAGGGAGATCAGCTCAGTGCTTTGCTACAACCTAGAGGGGTGGGATGGGGAGGGAGGGAGGGAGGCTCAAGAGGGAGGGGATATGGGGATATATGTATGCATATGGCTGATTCACTTTGTTGTACAACAGAAACTAACACAGCATTGTGAAGCAATTATACTCCTATAAAGATGTATTTTAAAAAAAAGAAGAAAACCCTAGAGACTCCACCAAAAAATTAGAACTAATAAATGAATTCAGTAAAGTTGCAGGATACAAAATCAATATGCAAAGACCAGTTGCATTTCTATACACTAACATAAACTATCTGGAAAAAAATTAAGAAAGCAATTTTATCTACAGTAGTACCAAAAACAATAAAATACTTAGGATAAATTTAACCAATTAGCTGAAAGAGCTATATAATGAAAACCATAAGACATTGATGAAAGAAACTGAAGAAGACACAAATAAATGGAAAAATATACCATGTTCATGAATTGGAAGAATTAACATCGTTAAAATGTCCATACTCCCCAAAGCCATCTTTAGATTTAATGCAAATCCTAAAATGCATGTGGAACCACAGAAGACCTTGAATAGCCAGAGTAGTCTTGAGCAAAAAAAACAGCTGAAGGCATTACACTTCCTGATTTCAAGCTATATTGCAAAGCTATAGTAATCAAAACAGTATAGTACTGGCCTAAAAACAGACACATAAACCAAAAGAACAGAATAGAGAGCCAAGAAATATGCCCATGCATGTACATATAATATTTGACAAGAATACACAATGAGGAAAGAATAGTCTCTTTTAATAAATGGTGTTGGGAAAACTGTATATCCACATTCAAAAGAATGAAATTCAGGGCTTCCCTGGTGGCGCAGTGGTTGAGAGTCCACCTGCCAATGCAGGGGACACGGGTTCGTGCCCTGGTCTGGGAAGATCCCACATGCCGCGGAGCGGCTAAGCCTGTGAACCATGGCCGCTGAGCCTGCGTCCGGAGCCTGTGCTCCACAATGGGAGAGGCCTGCATACCGCAAAAAAAAAAAAGAATGAAATTCAACCATTACACAAAAATCAACTAAAAATGAATTAAAAACTTAAGTGTAAGTCCTGAAACCATAAAATTTCTAGAAGAAAACAGGGAGTAAGCTCCTTGACACTGATCTTGGTAATGATTTTCTGGATGTGACACCAAAAGCACTGGCAACAAAAGCAAAAAGAAAACAAGTGGGATTATACCAAACTAAAAAGCTTCTGTACAGCATAGGAAACAATCAACAAAATGAAAAGGCAACTTGCAGAATGTGAGAAAGTATTTGCAAACTATACATCTGATAAGGGGTTAATAACCAAAATACATAAATAACTCTTACAACTCAATAGCAAAAATATTAAAAAGATTAAAAAATGGGTAAAGGACCTGAAGAGACATTTTCCCAAAGAAGACATTCAAATGACCAATAGTTATATGAGAAGGCATTAAATATCACTAATCATCAAGGAAATGCAAATCAAAACCACAGTGAGATATCACCTCACACCTGTTAGCATGGCTAGTACCAAAAAGACAAGAGGTTACAAGTGTTGGCAATGGTTGCATAAAAGGGAACCCTCCTACACTGTTGATGGGAATGTAAACTGGTACAACAATTATGAAAACAGTATGAATATTCCTCAAAAAGTTAAAAATAAAACTAAATACCATATGATCTAGCAATCCCACTTCTTGGTATATATCCAAAGGAAATGAAATCAGTATCTTGAAGAGATATCTGCTCTCCCATGTTCATTGCTGTATCATTCACAATAGCCAAGATATGAAAACATCCAAAGTGTCCATGAACAGATGAATGGATTTAAAAAGGTGGTATATTGCTAAAATAAAATAAAATGGAGACTGCTTGAAAATCCCCCAAGTAGAGAAAACCATTTAATCCACATAAGCAAAACTCAATACAGCTTATTTGATGAATGTAAGCAAAATTTAAGTTATTTCTTCCTCCACACTTCCCAGTTGCTGTAAAGTTAAATAATTAGGCCTGCTGATCAGTTTCATAGTAATATGTAATCATTATTTAGTATTCACCACATGGAAGACACCACATGTGCTACGTACTTTGCATACTTCATCTCATTTAATCCTCTTAGCCTCGCAAAAGTAGCTTTTGTTATCTCCAGTTTATAGATAATAATAATCATGATGATTATAGCTCTTGAGTGCTTACCAGGGTCCAGGTACTGTGCTAAACCTTTAATATAGGTTACCTCTCTTTATCTTTATTAAAAATCCTATGTGGTAGGAACTAATTTTAATCCTCACTTTTCAAATGAGAAACCAGATGTTCAGACAGGTTAAGTAACTTGCCTAAGGTCATACAGCTAATAAATGATGGACAGGATTCAAACCTCTGGTCTCTGTGATTCTAGAGTTCAAGGTTTTTCCCCTCAGAAACCCAGCCAGCTTCAGGCACAGACATGTCTTTGCGTAAGTTTCAAAGTCTCTCAAAATCAAAAAGTCTATTTCTTTTCTTGATAGCTCCAGCAGCAATTTCCCTCAGTAAATTATCTGTTGCCTGACTAGCTTCACATTTAATGACTTTATTAATCTCCAGTTTGAGTTTCCCCTTATCATTACCCTTTTAAACTATCCCAGATGATTTCTCCGTGTAATGTTGTCCCTGAGGCATTGGAAAATATATCACTTGAGGAAAAGTTATGTAAGATAATACACTAAATACAGGGTCCATTAAGACCAACCGTAACACAATAAATGTTAGAAAGGATTAATGTATTTCCGTCTTTGCCACTTGCAACTATTTATTGGCATCCTCCTCTCTGCTTAGCACTGTACTAGGCATTCTGACCTTGCAGATCTATGACCTCATCTCCCTCCCATGATTCTTTGCTCCCCCTTTCTTCAGCCACTAATCCCCATGGTCATACCTGGCTTGGACATCACAAATAGTGTCAATACCTCAATGTTCAATTAATGCACTTCCCTCTCTGATCATCACTTTCTACCCTTTCAGATACTCTTATTCTTACTTCTCCTCACTATAGTTGTTTGACCCTATGGGGACCTTTAATCCATTGACGCTCCTATTTTTTTATTATCCAGCAATCCTTGTGTCCTCCCTTCCCTTTGAGCCCATCTTACATTACATGGCGTTATAATGACTCCCTTTGGAACACTATTAACTTGCTTACCTCCCTCTCTCTCCATCCTCCTTATTTGGCAAATTGTCAACTGGCTAAACTCAAATATTTGCCAGATATCCGTGCCAGCTCCTAAGAAGCCACATGTGGCTGGGGAGCATCATAACCTTCGTTACCTGTGCCCGTTTCTGGGCCTTCTCTCCCTTTACAATAGATGAGGGGTTCCTGCTCTCATCAGAGGTGTGGTCTATGGAGCTTTCCTACTCCGGTAGACTACTGCTAGAATTAACCCCCAGTCTCTTTCATCTTTAAGTTCTCCCTACTGGATCAAAGCATAAAAGCACCTTCCATTATCTTGCATCTTTAAACAAATCAGATCTCTTGAACACACTTATTTATAGCTACTGCCCCATTTTTCTGTTTCATTTCAGGGCAGAACTTCTGACAGAGGTGTTTGTGGTCAGCATCTCCACTTCCTCACTTCCCATTTACTCTTTAACCCTCTTGGTTAGACCTCCACCGCCACCACAGCATGAAAACTGCTTTTATCTGATGATAAGGGCAGTGTTGACAAATCCAGTGTTCACTTCTTTGTACTGATTTTCTTCAAATCTCAAAGGTATGTGCAGTAATGAACTACCCTCTTATTCTAGAAATGCTCTTTTTTTTTGGCCGCGCAGGGTGACATGAGGGATCTTAGTTCCCCGACCAGGGATTGAACCTGTGCCCCCTGGAGTGGAAGCGCGGAGTGCTGACCACTGAATCTCCAGGGAGTTCCCTTTTTTTTGACATCTGGGAAAACACTCTTCTGGTTTTCCTACCATCTCACTGGCAGTTCCTTCTTCTAAGTCTTCTTTAAAAGTTCCTCTGCATTACCCTGGCTTGTTCTAGGGATTTCTCCTCAGTTTATTTCTTTATTTCTCTTTCTACCTACACTTGCATCTTAGGTGATCTCATTCAGTCCCATAGTTATAAATGCCATCTATGAGCCAATGATTCCCACATCTCTGTCTTCAGACTAACATGTCCAGACTCATGTATTTAACTGTTTACATGACATCTTTAGTTGGACGTCCAATATGCATCTCAAATGTGACAAAGGCAAAGAACTCATGATTCTACACCATTTATCCCCAATCTAGCCCTAGATAAGCATCACTACTATCCATCCAAATTCTTGGGTCAAAATCCTAAATGTGAAATGCCTGTAATAGGCAAATCTATAAAGATAGAAAATAGAGTAGTGATTGCCTAGGTGTCCTGCGTTGAATGATGGCCCCTAGAAAGATATGGCTGTGTCCTAATCCCCAGAATCTATGAACATGATGTTATTGGAAAAGGGTCTTTGCAGATGTAATTAAGGATCTTGAGATGAAATCATCCAAGATTCCCCAGGTGGGCCCTAAATCCAATGACAATTGTCTTTATAAGACAAGAAGAGAAGACATGGAAGAGAGGAGAAGGCCATGTGAAGATGGAGGCAAAGATTGGAGTGATGCAGCCATAAGCCAAGGAATGCCCGAAGCTGCCAGAAGCCAGAGAGGTAGAGAAGGATTCTCCACTAGAGCTTTCAGAGGGAGCACAGTCCTGCTGACAGCTTGATTTTTCACTTCTGGCTTCCAGAACTGTGAGAAAATAAGTTTCTGTTGTTTTAAGCTATCAAGTTCCTGGTAATACACTAGGGCTGCTGGGTAGAGGGAACTGAGAAATGACTGCTAATAGGCATGAGGTCCCTTTTTGGAAGATGAAAATGCTCTAAAATTATGATCATTGTTGCACAACTCTGTAAATATACTAAAAAAACATTGGTTTGAAGACACTAAATGGATGAATTTTTTGGTATACAGATTATATCTCAATAAAGCTGTAAAAATAAAATGTCTTGGAGTTAGTTATCTTTTAACCCTGAAATAAAAAAAAAATAATAATAAAGATTTCTTTACACTTTGGGCTCTCTTCCAAAATATATCTCAAATGTGACTACTTCCCTTTATCTCCATGGCCACCTTTTTAGTCCTGGCCTGTCATCTCTGGTCTATATAACCACAATAGCCTGTTTCCCTGTTTCCACTCATTTAAATCCATACTCCTTAAAGCAGATAAAATGGTTATCTTAGAACATAAATCAGATCATGTCACTCTCTTCCTTAACCCCTCTCTACCTGTCCCCATGGATTTCCTTTATACTTGGAATGGAATCGAAACTCTTCACTGAGTGCCACTGAGCCTTCTATGACCTATCTGGCCTCTGTCCACATCTGAGATCCCATCTCCTTAAATGCTGCCTTTTCTCCACACTTTATCCACACAAGCCCTCCTTATGATCCTGGGACAGACCAATCTTGTCCCTGCCTCAGGGCTTTTGCCCCTGCTGTTTCTCCTGCATGTAGCACTTTGCTTCTCAGCTTCCCCATGGCTGTTTCTTTGTCAAAACCATTCTGACCACCCTATAAAGAGTTGCCTCTCCCCAATTTACTCTCACTCATGTCACTTTGTTTTATTATTTAGCAATTTTTGTTACCTGAAATAACGCTGTCCATTTAGTTCGATGCTTTTTTATAGTCTTATTTCTTCTTATTAAAGATAAGTTCTATGAGATAGGGACTTTATCTGTCTTGTTCTTTGCCGAATCGCTGCTCCTACCACAGTGCCTGACAAAAGAGATGCTCAATAAATATTGCAGCCATGAACAAGTGAAGGATACAAATCATAATGCACAGCCTTTTGCCCTTAAGACACTTACAGTCTATTGGAGGTCCAAGACATACTTGAAGTGTCGTAAAAGATTCAACAACAATTTAAGATAGAAGGAAAACTGCCAATATGTAAATAGAATAGTCTTCTCCTAGAACAAGTCTGATGACCATCCCATGGTAAGGAGGTCCTGGGGAGCACATTCCTTCCCAAGCCTGCACTGGTTGGGCAGCTGGAGTGACTGAAAGGGATAGTGAGGCCTGTGAGTTGTGCAGGTGCTCACGACTTTTGATGACCTCTGCCAGGATGCAGAAGCAAGTCCAGAGAGCTGTGGCTTCCCTGGGCCGTATCCCTGGACCAGTTCCTATTTCTTTACAACATGTGTTCCTCGTTCTTATCCTTCTTGGCTTCCAGATTCCAGTCTCTACACTGTAAGTTCAGTGCCTGCTTCTGGCCCCAAAGTCTTGATCTTTGTGGGATTTTGAAATGTCCCTCTATTGGCCCAGCACCCTGCACAGCCCTGACTGTCCTCTGAATCCTGGAGCAAGAAATTCCCTTCCCCAACTCTGGTCTCCCAGACATCCCTCTTTTCCCCTGAAATCTTTCTCTGCCACAGAGGAATTTCTGCAATTGATATCAAGATTAAACAAGATGTGGTATAGTAGAAAAAAGCATGAGACTTGGTGTCAAAAGAAAAGTTGAGATCACAGCCCCACCACTTACTGTTTGTGTGACCTTGAGTCTTCCTTTCATCCCTTTTTAAATCTCCAAAGTAATAACCTATGTAACAGGGTTGTTGAGATGAAAAATAAGGAAAAGTCCTCTTTTTGCCCCTATTTCTCTGTCACATCCTCTTACAATGTTTTCTGTCTTACTGAACAGCATTATTACCATTCACCCAGCTGCTCAAGCCAGAAGTCTGGGAGATCTTCTTTACGGTATCTCCAGATCTACTTCTTGCTGTTCCAAAGCCAAAAAAACTTTCACTCAGGTCTACTTTTTTCCATTTCACCACCATTTCTCTGGCCTAGACAATCATCTTCCACCTGGAATGCAACAGCAGTCTTCTAACCAGTCTCCAACACTGGATCCATTCTTCACAGCAATGACAATTATTTAGTAAATGCAAATTTCAGGAGCTCACTTACTTCCTTGAAACTTATCAAAGGCTTCCCTTTGTTATCAGGACAAGGTACACAACTGTTGCCGTATACCCTGCATTGCCAGGAACGGGCTTCCTCTCCAGCTTTACCTTGAACCCTCCTGTGCTAAGCTTCAGACATACTGGTATTTTGTCCCTTCTGGAACCCTCCAAGCTCCATCCTGCCTTAGACACCCTAATATACTCTTCATTCTGCCTGGGGCCCCCTCCTTCTCTCTCTGCCTTTCTGTTCCTTCTACCCAGTTCATTTCTACCCATCCCTCAGGTCTCAACTGAAACATTGTTACTTCCTCAAAGAAGATTCCTCTCACTCTCACTTCCCTCAAACCAGAGTATGTCCCCCATCAGGTGCCTCCATCACACACACACACACACACACACACACACACACACACACACACACACACACACCCCTCATGGCTCTTTCAGTTACTTGATTAGCATCTTATTCCCAGCTTTAATTATGCTTCCTGAAGGCAAAGACTGTGCCTACCTTGTTTACCTTTGGGCCTCTGGTGCCTATCAGTATATAATAGGTGCACAAAAAATGCTTGTCAAATTAATGAAAAGAGTATGTCTAAGTGTATTGTGAACTATAAATGGACTATAAAAATAGCAATATTCTTATTGCAGTCGCATAATCAGGACATTAAGAATCTAGCTTTGAGCTTATAGCAACCATCATGCTGGCTACAGCTATGGCATATTTGGGTTCCTGGCTATCTGATGCTAATCCAAATGGCTGTGAAAACTTCTGACACTTACATTCCCCTTATCTTGACCCTCTAGGTTTCTTTAACTGATAAACTCAATGGAAAATAGCACAGGCTTCGTGATGGCAGAGACATCCTCTGTCTCATTCACCCCTGTATCCCTTAGATTTAGACTGTAAGCACATAGTATGTGCTCATTAAATTGTTTCCTAATAAATGAATCAGCCAGGTTTAATGACATTTCAAACGAAGCACTCCTACCGCCACCAACAAATATCCTGAGCATCTCAAACTCAGATTTGCAGTGTAAATAATATGTAAATAAGTAGACGGTATTTTATTAAAAAGGAAAAAACCACTGAGAGTCCTCAGAGAGGAACACAGGTAAATCAATTTACTTGTTAAAAAGATTAGGCTAAATGAACACAAAGGTCCATTTCCTTACAAAATTCTGATTCCAGGATGTTAGGCGATTGGAATAGTAGGTAGATGAGCTTACTGAGCAGTCATTGGGTTCCTGGGACAATGGTGCAATTGACACCCCAATTTAGTATTGACTTTTCCCAGGACATTAGCAAGGATTTTGCACTAATTGGTTTTAAAGCTTAATGACTACAGCATTCCTGTTAATAGATCATCTTGTAGCTTAGGAACAGTTTTTCAAAGAGACCCAAAAGTCCTGAATTCTTCCTCATCAGTACCAGCTTATGATGACAAGGCCAAGTACTAGAGTAGAAAGAACACTGGTTCTGGAGCCAGGATTGGGACGAGTCCTAGCTCTCTACCTGCACTATCTGTATGGCCTTAGATCCATCATCTACCTCCTGTGAGATTTAATTTTTCTCCATATGTAAGTAAAACTTTACCAAGTAATCTCTAAAATCCCTTCAAGTTCTGAAGAGTCATGATTCTAAGAGACTGTAAAAGCTTATAAACATGCATGTGTTATTCCTGTGCTTTAAAATTCCCAGGGCTGGGAATTCCCTGGCAGTGCAGTGGTTAGGGCTTCGCACTTCCACTACAGGGGGCATGGGTTTGATTTCTGGTCAGGGAACTAAGATCCCACATGACCAAAAATAAATAAATAAATACAAATTTTAAAAAATAATAAAAAGGGACTTTCCTGGTGGTGCAGTGGTTAAGAATCTGCCTGCCAATGCAGGGGACACAGGTTCGATCCCTGGTCTGGGAAGACCCTACATGCCGCGGAGCAACTAAGCCCGCACACTACAACTACTGAAGCCCGCGTGCCCTGGGGCCCACGTGCTGCAACTACTGAAGCCTGTGCGGCTAGAGCCTATGCTCCAGGACTAGAGAAGCCACTGCAATGAGAAGACCACGCACCGCAATGAAGAGTAGCCCCCTCTCGCTGCAACTAGAGAAAGCCTGTGCGCAGCAACAAAGACCCAACGCAGCCAAAATAATAATAATAAAAAAATTTAAAAAATAAAATTCCCATGCCTCCCATTGTACTTAAAATCCAGATTCCTTATACTGGTCTAGATCTCTTGTATGGTCTGGCTCTTGCCTGCTTCTCCTGATCTCAACTCCTACCAATTGCTGTTTTTTTTGGCTGTGCTAGGTGTGTTGCTGCATCAGGATGGAGCATGTACTTTTCCCACTAGCTAGGATAGTCAGCCCCCAGCTCTCTACGTTGCTGGCGACTATCATTCAAATCCAGCTCAAATGCTACCTTGTGGGAGAGGTCTTTTCTGAACACTCAGTGGGAAGTAGACCCCACCCCCCCAAGCCCTTCTGTCACTTCATCCTTGCCTTATTTCCTCCACTGTACTTATCACGATCTGAAATCACCTTTTGTAGTTATTTGTTTCTTTGCTAATTGAGGGATTCACCCTACTAGGAGGTGCAGGCATACCTGGAGATACTGCAGGTTCAGCTCCAGTCCGCCACAATAAAATGAGCCACACAAGTTTTTTTTGTTTTCCCAGTGCATGTAAAGTTATGTTTGCGCTCTACAGTAGCCTATTAAGTGTACAATAGCATTATGTCTAAAAAAACAATGTACTGGCCTTTCTCACCTTCTGGGATGGCCCACACTCTGTGTGTGGAGTGTGTTTCTCTGTAAATAAATCCACTTCTTACCTAAAACAAACAAACAAACAAAAAAAAACAATGTACATACCTTAATTAACGAATACTTTATTGCTAAAAAATGCTAACCGTCATCTGAGCCTTCAGCAAGTCACCATCTTTTTGCAATCGTAACATCAAAGATCACTGATCATAGATCACCATAACAAATATCATAAAGAAAACATTTGTGTCTCACAGAGACACAAAGTGAGCAGATCCTGTTGGAAAAGCAGTACTGATAGACTTGCTTGAGGCAGGTTTGCCAACCCTCAATTTGTAAAAGATGCAGTGTCTGAAGTGCAATAAAGCAAAGCGCACTAAAACAAGGTAAGCCCTGCTGCTGTCTGAAAGCAGGAAACTTGTCTGTCTAATGCCCCGCTGCAGCCCCAGTAACCTAGCCCAGTGCCTGCCACCAAATTAGATTCTTAATTTACTAATTTCAAGTTCAGTTTTTCTCTCTGCACCAGCCTTATTTGTTTGCCCCATTGATGTTTTTTGCATAATCAAGATATGCAAGATCTTTTTTGCATAATCAAGCTACATCCCCAAATATTAAAATATTCTTGGAAAGAAGAAAAAATAAAAGAAGACATTATTTTAGCTTTAAGAACACATCACTAGGGCTTCCCTGATGGCGCAGCAGTTGAGAGTCCGCCTGCTGATGCAGGGGACACGGATTCATGCCCCGGTCCGGGAGGATCCCACATGCCGCGGAGCGGCTGGGCCTGTGAGCCATGGCCGCTGAGCCTGTGCGTCCGGAGCCTGTGCTCCGCAACGGGAGAGGCCACAACAGTGAGAGGCCCGCTTACCGCAAAAAAAAAAACAAAAAAAAACACATCACTAAAATGAATGGATTGGGGCTTCCAAGTACATCACTGAGAAGCGATGATATTCACTGGATATCCAAAATAGTAACCTTTATCAATAAACAATAAAGGGCTTAGATGAGTGCTATCAATTTACATTGAACTGCTGAAATTATTCTCCAGTAAACATTCACTGTTTTTACAATCTATAATTTGTCAATGGCTGGAACTCATAAAAACTAGCTTGGTAAATTGTTTGTTTATAACCTGGGGTGTGTTTGTCCAAGAAAATGATTCTTCTCAGTGTTGATATGGCAAGCAAGGCAAAAAAAAAGTACTAAATTTAAGACCCGAATTTAGTACTGTACTAATGTATCAGGTCCCCATGACTCACACTGCTTCTGTAAAAAAGAAAAACATCACCTGTAGATTTCCAGAAAATTATTTCTGGGCAGCATCCCTTCCCTTATCCTACCCTATCCTCTGGGCTCCAGTGCTTTTGGATTTCGTTTTTGAAATTTTTTTGGTTCTTGCCTTCTCTTCCTTGCCACAGTGATAGGCAGTATAAACTGGAGAAGGTTTCTGTAAATACAGTAGAAGGTAAGAGGATGACTCAGTCGGGCTGCTTTACGGTTTCTCATCTGTATTCAACTTCAGTGAAGGAGTTGATGAAATTTTTGCCAAATATTCCAGTGGACCCCATCAACATTGCAGTAGTCTAAATCTCAGCCCAGAGAGCAGAATTGACTTCATAAATTGCAATCAGAACTTCCAAGAAACATTAAAATGAACAGTATTTTCCAATAAATATTATGTACATGAATGGATCGCTGGAGCTGGATGTGAAGATGAAGATCATATAAGCCGAACCTTTTATGTCTCACAAGAGAAAACTGATATGTGGAGATAAAATAACATTTCCAAGGTCACACAGTGGTAGAGCCAAGGTTTCAAGTGACTGCTATTTCCAGCAGAGGACAGAAGAACCCATTTTGATGTTCCTCTCACATTGGAGCCAAGGAACTGCTTTATGTTTTCCAATAAACATTTGTTGAATAAATGAGACTCCCTTACCTTCAAGTTCTAGCCTTGTTTTGATCCATAAAATAAAGTATTTGTGTCTTTGAACTTAAGCTAGACACATATCATCATGACTCAAAACTGACTGTTGATGCATTTTGCTTATTGGTTCAGTGCAGAGGTTTTCCTGCCCATTCCCCTCCCCGCTTGGAGTCCATGGATAGAATTCAAGAAGTCCATAAACCTGAATGGGAAAAAATTACATCTTTATTGTCACAAACCTCTAACTGAAATTTAGCAGTATCTTCAATTATGGATAGAGGCAACAAACCACAGTATCATTAACCTTGATCACACAGTAGTAATCATAGATGTTTTATATCATATTATCATTTTTGCAGATACCTCAAAATATTATTTATACTCAACATTACTTCAACATTATAGTGGTTATTGGACCCATCATGGACCATGTTATTTAATACATTCTTGAAGAATTACATACATTACTATATCACAAATTTGTTTTTATAATTTTTCAATAGACATAATAATGGTTATATTATTATAACCATAACATAACATGTTATGTTACGGACATAACAAAGCTGTCCACATTCTAATCCTCAGAATGTGAATATGTTACCCTACACGACAAAAGGAACTTTGCCAATGTGATTAAGTTAAGGATCTTAACAAGATTAGATTATCCTGGGTTATCCAGGTCGGCCCCATCAAGTCAGAAAAGTCCTTAACAAGGAAAAAGGGAGAGAGGAGAATCAGAGTGAAGGAGCTGTGACCATGGAATCAGAGTGATGCAATTGCTCACTGGATGCCATAAGTCAAAGAATATGGGCAGCATCTAGAAGCTCAAAAGACAAGGAAACAGATTCTCTCCGAGTGCCTCCAGAAGGTATGTAGGCCTGTCAATACCTTGATTTTAGTGTCACAAGACCAGTTCTGGATATCTCACCTCCAGACCTGTAAGATAATAAATTTGTGTTGTTTTAAGCCATTAGGTTTGTCGTAATTTTTTACAGCAAAAGGAAATCAATGCAACATTTTACTATCATTCATTATAACTGTCTTCCTTTGTAATTTTCTCTGCAGTTTATTTTTTGCATTTAAAAGAAATTTAGTTCTGCCACTTACTAGCTGTTGTGACCTAGAGCAAATTATTTCCCCTCTGTCTCCTTATCTATAACTTGGGAATTTAAAAAGTCCACATCCCAGGGTTGTTGTGAGAATTAAATGTGACAATTTATATAAAGATCATAGAGAACCAGGCTCACAGTAGGGACCCAACAAAACGTTCTTTCCATTGTCTGTCTCCCAAAACCCTAATGATTATGGATTTCTTAATCAATTTCAATACTCAGTTTATGACATTATGACATTTTCCAGACCTGAACAGTTCTGTTAAATCTTAATTGCAGCTACTGTTAAAAGTATCTAAGACCAGTTGCTTACTTTGACTTTTTTTTTTTTTGCGGTACGCGGGCCTCTCACTGTTGTGGCCTCTCCCGTTCCGGAGCGTAGGCTCTGGACGCGCAGGCCCAGCGGCCATGGCTCACGGGCCCAGCCACTCCGCGGCATGTGGGATCTTCCCAGACCGGGGCACGAACCCGTGTCCCCTGCATCGGCAGGCGTACTCTCAACCGCTGTGCCACCAGGGAAGCCCTTACTTTGACTTTGACCTTGAAATATTTAAATACTGACAGTGTGTTTAGAAGCCTAGTTCCAGTTTTGATTACTATTTTCTGAATAGCTCTGGGTAAATAATTTATTGTTTCTATTTATAACATTGCTCCCTTCCTTTTGAGTAAACATTGGTACATAAGTTCAAATATAATCTATAATTGAGATGGCGATTAAGACAGAATGAAATGATTAGGTATTTTTCGAGAAAGCATGTACAAGAAACAGTGTCTTAATGATTAAATTGTACTTAATGAACCCCATATTCTGAAGTAGTCCTTCATTGTTAATTAGGCACCTTTGAAATCATTACCCTTTGGTGTCTAATTCATATCAGGAAGGGTGACATAATAAGCAGCCAGGTTATCCAGGTTTCAAAGGTCCGTGCATTATAAGTCAATAAGCATTTATCAGATTCCTACTTTTCTATCAGTTCCTTGAGGGAGGGGTTTTGTAGTTTCCATTCCTCTCATTTCTGGATAATTTGGACAAATCATCTAGAATGTATTAAATTCAATGACATGTCTTCAAAATTTTTAAAGCAGGATAAGAA
The DNA here is from genome assembly GCF_003031525.2 of Neophocaena asiaeorientalis asiaeorientalis. Classification (NCBI taxonomy): domain Eukaryota; kingdom Metazoa; phylum Chordata; class Mammalia; order Artiodactyla; family Phocoenidae; genus Neophocaena; species Neophocaena asiaeorientalis. The sequence continues at coordinate 8,759,951 of NW_020172779.1, forward strand.
AACCCCAACTTGCAAACAGGTTATTTCACAAAGGTTTCTGTTTTCTTAACATAGTTTTCTATAGAAATATGTGTGTATGTTTCTTTAGAAATAACTATATAAATAGAAATGATAATAGAAATATATTATTAATATACAATATAAACTCATGACTATTATAATTATGTAATATTTATAAGTAAATGTCATATTAAATATATAATATATTGTTTCCAAGCTAGCCCATAAACTCCAATTGGGCCCATAATAAATAAAGCTACCAGACTGCTACTTGATTTTCAACATCATTACATATATTTTAATATATGACAAGATTCTTAGGGGTTATCACTAGGCCAGGTTTCCCTGCAAAACAAACCTTTGATACACAGCCACTGTTTAAATCCCCAAGCAGGATGCTGAGACTGGATTGGGGGAGAAGAGGAGAGAGACAGCAGGCATGGGGAACGCCTATGATCAGCACCCTGATGACAGGAAAGGGGACTAAGAGACTTTAGTTTGCACTTATCTGGCTCCCGGGAAATAATATTCATAACAGCCTCTGCCAAAGTTAGTCTTTTTCATTGATAATTTGTTTTCATGCACATCAGGTGTGTATAACCTGGGGTCTGTGGGGTGTCTCCTGGAAGAAGTAGAAGTAGAAGAAATTCTGGAGTCCAGAAGTGACTCCTCTGAAATTGTAGGCAGAGTCTAGATTATATGTACATTTTTCTGGAGAGGACCGTTCTCAAAGGGCTCTGTGACCCAAGAGCCCAAGAGCTCAGTCTCATCTGTCCCCCCGACCCCATAACCACTTGGTGAGGGGGATAGAGTAAGCACTTTTGTACCTTAGGACCCTCCCCCAATCAGAGGCCATGGGTAACAGGTGGCCCCTGGTCCCACGAAGTCCACCAACCAGCTGCTCAGGCAATCAGGAGTGAAAGTACACAGGAGCAGTGAGCAGGACAGCAGGAAATCTGGGAAATGGCAAGCCTATAGTTTTTATCTAAAGGACATAAAGAAATGCCTAGAAAAGGCACAGTCACTCCCTCAAAGAGCTCATACCCTTGTTGGGGTATGGGGATGTAGAAGTTAGGATAAACACAAAAAACTATAAGTTGACTGGAGGTTAAGTGCTATTATATGCATCTGGCCATATTTCACAGTCATTATCTCAGTGTACGTAGTAGGGGCTCCATACACATGTTGTTTGCATATCACGTTGATGGCAAAAACCCTGGGGATAAAAATAGAATATGTGATCAGTGTGTGGTACTGCTCACTGCATAGGTGGTTAAAGAGGATAGAATAATTGGGGAAAAGCCAGAGAGAGACAGATTTGGCTGCATCAGAAAAGATGAGCAACACTTTTAGGAAGCAAAGATGCAGCTGAGTGAATGTTTAGACAGATAGTGGGGGCAATAGTGATATTCATGTGCTTAAAACTTGGGGGGGGATAAATTGGGAAATGAGGATTGACATATACACACTACTATACATAAAATAGATAACTAATAAGTACCTACTGTATAGCACAGGAACTCTACTGAATACTCTGTAATGACCTGTACGGAAATAGAATCTAAAAAAGAGTGGATAGGGAGTTCCCTCGCGGTCCAGTGGTTAAGACTCTGCGCTTCCACTGCAGAGGGCGTGGGTTCAACCCCTGGTCTGGGAACTAAGATCCCGCATGCCGCATGGCCAAAAATAAATTAATTAATTAAAAAGAGTGGATATATGTATAACTGCTTAACTTTGCTGTGCAGCAGAAACTAGCACAACATTGTAAATCAACTATCCTCCAATAAAAATTAATTTAAAAAAACCCCGTAGCTTACATCTTCATTCGTTTCTCTGTTAATTGGCTGTGCGGTGTAGTGCAATGGTTGCGAGCAAAAGCTATAGAACCAGACTAACAGGGTGCAAAATCACACAGGTCTCCTCTAGCTGTGTGATCTTGGGTATGTCCTTTAACTTTCCTAAGCCTTCATTTCCTCATCTATAAAAATGGAGAAAATGGCAGTATAATTTACCACTACCAGCTACCTTCACAGGGTTGCTCTAAGGATTAAATGAGTCAATAAATATAGAGTAATTAGAACAGTGCCTTTCAGAACATTATAAATTTATTTATTCCTGCTATTAATATTATCTTTCACTTCTGGTCTGGCCAACTATCTACTCTACCTTTTTTAAAAGCCTGAAAATTATTTTTAAAGTTACAGAAAATTTTCTAAACATATGACTATTTGCATAATTATTTTCCTTAAAATCAAACAAGGCAATGTGCTTGGATGAAAATATAATAGATTTTTCTAGGATATATCCCCAAAATACTAATGCTTGACCCTATTTAATGATGTCTGATAAAATGAGTTTGGCATCAACAATATTTCAAAACAACTATAACATCCTTGGGTGAATTAAAACTGATTAAAAAATTTTTTTTATTGAAGTATAGTTGATTTACAATGTTATGTTAATTTCAGGTGTACAGCAAAGTGATTCAGATATATATATAGATATATATATAATTCTTTTTCAGATTCTTTGCCATTATAGATTATTACAAGATATTGAATATAGTTCCCTGTGCTATACAGTAGGTCCTTGTTTATTTTATATATAGTAGTGTATATCTGTTAATCACAAACTCCTAATTTATCTCCATACCCTTCCCCTTTGGTAACCATAGGTTTGTTTTTTATGTCTGTGAGTCTGTTTCTGTTTTGTAAATAAGTTCATTTGTATCATTTTTTTTTTTAGATTGCACGTATAAGCCATATCATATGATATTTGTCTTTCTCTGTCCAATTTACTTCACTTAGCATGATTAGCTCCAGGTCCATCCATGTTGCTGTAAATGGCATTATTCATTCTTCTTTATGGCTGAGTAATATTCCATTGTATATATATCACATCTTCTTTACCCATTCATCTATTGATGGACACTCAGGTTGCTTCCATGTCTTGGCTATTAAATAGTGCTGCTATGAACACTGGGGTGCTTGTATCTTTTCGAATTAGAGTTTTTGTCTTTTCTGGATATATGCCCAGTAGTGGGATTGCTGGATCATATGGTTTTTAAAGTAACCTTCATACTGTTCCTCATAGTGGCTGCACCAATTTACATTCCCACCGACAGTGTAGGAGGGTTCCCTTTTCTCCACACCCTCTCCAGCATTCATTATTTGTAGACTTTTTGACGATGGCCATTCTGACTGGTGTGAGGTGATGCGTCATTGTAGTAAAACTGATTATTTATTTATTTGGCTGCGTTGGGTGTTTGTTGCTGTGCGCGGGGCTTTCTCTAGTTGCGGCGAGCAGGGGCTACTCTTCGTTGCAGAGCACGGGCTCTAGGCACATGGGCTTCAGTAGTTGTGGCACGAGGGCTCGGTAGTTGTGGCTCCCGGACTCTAGAGTGCAGGCTCAGTAGTTGTGGCGCACGGGCTTAGCTGCTCCGCGGCATGTGGGATCTTCCCAGACCAGGGCTTGAACCCGTGTCCCCTGCATCGGCAGGCAGACTCTCAACCACTGCGCCACCAGGGAAGCCCCCCTAAAACTGATTTTTTTTTTTTTTTGTGGTACGCGGGCCTCTTACTGTTGTGGCCTCTCCCGTTGCGAAGCACAGGCTCCGGATGCGCAGGCTCAGTGGCCATGGCTCACGGGCCCAGCTGCTCCGCGGCACGTGGGATCTTCCTGGACTGGGGCACGACCCCGTGTCCCCTGCATCGGCAGGCAGACTCTCAACCACTGCGCCACCAGGGAAGCCCCCCTAAAACTGATTTTTAATAGAAATAGTTGTCTGGGGACCTATATGGGTGGGCAGTGACAGCATCATATGATTATAAGTCCAGGCACCTGCTCTACAGACTGTTAGCCAAGAGAACAGGCTAGAACAGAGAATTTTCTTGTTTTAAACTTTTGCTTTTTTAAGCTATGTTAAGGCAACCACCAAATGTATGGAAAATATTGCTAGCTGCTTAACTGCAATATTCTCTTTCTTTTGTGATTATTGAGTACATGTATAGTTGCATTGAGAATTTATATTAATTATAATAATTTATATAATTATATGAATTTATATTATATGTAGACTGCTATAACCCTTACTTTATCCCAGAGGTCTAAAAATTTTTAATTAGGCACACATCTATCATTCAGATTGAGGACCCCAATATATGTATATTCACTTCTTTTTAAACTAGATATGCACATAGTATTGTACCACTGTATTACATACATTATAAACATACACAAAGATAGAACTTCACAAAGCATGAGTTAAAATATTTGTTAAAGATCTGCATTAGTTTCCTACTGCTGCTGTAACAAGTACCACAAACTTAGTTGCTTACAACACAAATTTGATCTCTTATGGTTCTGGAAGTCAGAATCTAAGATCGGGATGATGATAGGGCTGAAGACTTCAAAGGAGGATCCATTTCGTTGCCTCTTCCAGCTTCTAGAAGCCACCTACATTCCAGCCCCTTCCTCACAGCATTCCAGCCTCTTGCTTCTGTTTTCACATCTCCTACTATTCACTTTGAGCCATGTACCTCCCTCTTCTAAGGGCCCCTGTTATCACACTGGGCCCACCCAGCTAATCCAGGAAAATCTCCCCATCTCAAAATCCTTAATCACACCCACAAATTTCCGTTTACTGTGTAAGGTAACATATTCACAAGTTCTGGGACTAGGACTTGGACATCTTTGGGAACCCATTATTCAGCCCACCACAGTCTAACATTCCTGAAAATCTCCTGTGTTGCATGAACCTTGCTATAGACTTGACCAGTCTGGACATACCAGAGGGCCCAAGCCCAGGGAGCTTCACCAGAAATTCCTCCTGGACCATCCTATTTCAGGCTAGCAATTCCTGACGGACTCTGAACACATATTGTTATTCGTGTAATTTGTTAGTACTCAGGAAAACAAGCAGTAAACACATGAAAAGAGGATTGATTCTCTCTCGATCCTTTCCTGGTGTAACCACGTGAGAAAAGATGTACAAGTCTGAGAGGACTGGATCTTTGAGCGCAGGATGGCTCAGCTGAACTCCTGGAGGAACAAACCTGGGGGATCTGACCTTGTTGGGGGTCAATATCTTGTGTGGTTCCCATCAGCTTCTGCATTAAATCCAAGGCCTTCTGCACTGCCCACAGGCCATTCGGGATCTGACCCTCGTCTCTCTGTCATCCTCTCCCTGAGCACCCCCTAGTGGTCCTTTTGGTGCTAGCACAACCAAAGTCCATTTAGCTGTCCTCTCAATCACACACGTTCCCGCCGCCCTAAAGACCTCCTGGCACAGGAACTTTGTGAACAAACTCCTTGTTTAAGGAACTCATCCCACCTGGCTGCCTTAATGAAACATCCCCTCCGATTATGGGTTCTCCTCTCTACCCTCTTGGTAACATTAGTAATTCTGTATCTATTCTAGTGATCATGAGCTACATAATTTTTGGAGCTCAGTGCAAAATGAAAAATGAGGGGTCCCTTGATAGAAAATTATTAAGAATTTCAAGACAGCAAGAGCAGAGTGTTAAACCAAGCACAGGGCTATTTTAAGCCCCTGGCCATGTGCTGTTGCACAGGCTGCACACCCATGAAGCTGGCCCTTGACCCTAGCATGGGTCTTCTAAGGACCCTGAGGAGAGAAACTCACCTGTAATCCACATGTTCCCCAGACCTAGGTCAGGGCCCCTTCCCATTGGAACACAAAAATGACAGTGGAGTAGACGCACAAACGAATGAATAAGCGATGTTTAAGATAGTCTCTATTTTACAGAAGATTGTATGTATAGGTTTCCTATTATATATGTGAGTTTCCTAGGGCTCCCGTAACAAATGACTACAATGTTGGTGGCTTAAAACAACAGAAATTTATTCTCTCATAGTTCTGGAGGCTAGAAGTCTGAAATCAAGGTGTCAGCAGGTCCCTGCTTCCTTTGAAGGCTCCAAGGAAGGACCTGTCCTTGCCTCTTCCTAGCTTCTGGGGCTTCAGCAATCATTGGGGTTTCTTGGCTTGTAGCTGCTTCACTTCAGTCTCTGACTCCATCATCACATGGCCTTCTTTCCTCTGTGTGAATCTTTGTGCATCCTCTTCTCTTCTTATAAGGACAGCAGTCATTGGATTTAGCACCCACCCTAATCCAGTATGACCTCATCTTAACTAATTACATCTGCTAAGACCCTATTTCCAAATAAGGTTACATCCTGAGATTCCAAGTGGACATGAGTGAGAGACAGCACACTATTCCACCCACTACATTTATTATAGAACATTCTTCAGAATGTGGCAAGAATTTTATTTGCTGATAGATATTTAACAGTTCATATGAATTGGAACTTAATTGTATTTGCCTTGGGAACCTTAAAGGATACATAAAGCCATACAAGTTGTAGAGAGGCATGTATAACAAATATACATTAAGTATAACCTGGAGAACTAAAAAAAAATTGGATGTGGTCATGTAAGCAATATAAATTATAGTTGGAGCATCTTAGAAATGTGAAAGGCAACAAAAAGTGTTGGGGAAAGGAATAGGAAGACATTTTTTCATAAAGTAAGGTGAAATCCAGGAACTGCTATGTTTTCTGCCAGGTATGTGTTTGTAAACTGCTGGGACCTAACTGGCTGGAGTTCCTAGGTGGTTCCCCTCCTCCCTGGAGAGACTAGGGTAAAATCTAGGTGTTTAGAATGCCTTTGGGGCTCAGCAGTTTACATAAATTGTTTATTAAGGGTTAGGAACAATGTATCACTTTGCATGTGGTAAGTAGATAAGGATCTGAGAGAGGCCCTTTGGGGGTTTCATTAAAATAAACTGTTGACATTTAGCAGTTCCTGGCTGAACCATTGTTTCGTTAATTGTTTAAACTATTATAGAAGCCTGGAGGGTTTAAGGATTTTTTTCACCTTCATTGAGGTATGAAATAGCAATGAATAAAATTGTAATATATTTAGAGTGTACAACATGATGACTTGATATATGTCTACATTGTGAAATGATTCCCACAAACAAATTAATTAAAACATCCATCACCTCATATACTTTTTTTTTCTTGGCACCATCATATAAGATCTACTCTTAGCTAATTTCAAGTATACAATACTCTTAACTATGTCAGCATGCCATACGTTAGGTCCTCAGAACTTATTCATCTTATAACTGAAAGTTTATACGCCTTGACCAACATCTCCCCATTTCCCCCACCTCCCAGCCCCTGACAACCATTATTCTATTCTCTGTTTCTATGAGTTCTCCTTCTTTGTTTGTTTGTTTAGATTCCACTTATAAGTAAAATCATATAGTAGTTGTCTTTCTCTGTCTGGCTTATTCCCCTTAGCATAATGCCCTCCAGCTTCATTCAGGTTGTCAAAACAGCAGGTTTTCTTTCTTTTTAATGGCTGAATAATATTCCAGAGTGTGTGTGTGTGTGTGTGTGTGTGTGTGTGTGTGTGTGTGTATCACATTTTCTTTATCCATTCATCCATCAATGGACAGTTAGGTTGTCTCCATATCTTGGGTATTGTGAATAATGCTGCAGTGAACATGGGGGTGCAGATATCTCTTCCAGATAGTAATTTCATTTCCTTTCAGTATATACCCAGAAGTGGGATTGCTGGATCATATGGTAATTCTATTTTTAATTTCTTGAGGAAACTCCATACTGTTTTCATAGAGGTTGTACCAGTTTACATTTCCACCAACAGTGTACAAGGTTTCCCTTTTCTCCACACCTTTGCCAGCATCTGTTGTCTCTTGTCTTTTTTTTTTTTTTTAATTTATTTACTTTTGGCTGCATTGGGTCTTCGTTGGGTTGCGCAGGCTTCTCATCGCAGTGGCTTCTCTTGTTGTGGAGCACAGGCTCTAGGTACGTGGGCTTCAGTAGTTGTGGCACACGGGCTTCAGTAGTTATGGCTCTCGGGCTCTAGAGCACAGGCTCAGTTGTAGCACACGGGCTTAGTTGCTCAGTGGAGCACAGGCTCTAGGTACATGGGCTTCAGTAGTTGTGGCACACGGGCTTCAGTAGTTATGGCTCTCGGGCTCTAGAGCACAGGCTCAGTTGTAGCACACGGGCTTAGTTGCTCCCCGGCATGTGGGATATTCCCAGACCAGGGCTCGAACCCATGTCCCCCACATTGGCAGGCGGATTCTTAACCACTGCACCACCTGGGAAGCCCGTCTCTTGTCTTTTTGATAATAGGCATCCTACCAGGTGTGAGGTGATATCTCATTGTGGTTTTGATTTGCATTTCTCTGATGATTTGTGATCTTGAGTACCTCTTCATAAACCTATTGACAATTTGAATGTCTTCTATGGTAAAATGTCTGTTCTGTTCCTTTACCAATTTTTTAATTGGGATATTTGGCTTTTTGTTTTGTTTTGTTTTGTTTTACTATTGAGTTGTAAGAGTTCCTTATATATTTTAGATATTAACCCCTTATCAGATATATGGTTTGCAAATACTTTCTCTCATTCCATAGACTGCCTTTTCATTTTGTTGATATTTTCCTTTGGTGTGCAGAAGACTTTTAGTTTTGTTACTGAACTCAGGTTCAGCTGCTCATCACTCAAGAATCTAACACAGTGGAACTTCCCCGGTGGTCCAATGGTTAAGACTCTATGCTTTCACCACTGAGGGCCTGGGTTCAATCCCTGGCTGGGGAACTAGGATCCCACAAGCCGTATGGCATGGCAAAAATAAATAAACCAATCAATAAATCAGTAAATCTAACACTGACAGACAAGTGTTGGGTAAAAGGAAAGACAGCTTTATTGAGGAAGCTGGCAATCCTAGGGAGAAGGTGGACTCATGTCCCAAAAAACTAATTCTCCCAAATCCCCAGGTTTTGTTCAGAGATTATATAGGGAAAAGAGGAAAGGGCTATGTGCTAGGGAGGGGGTAATCTTCTATTTTCATAGACGATTATTTCCATCACATGGTTCTAAGTAGCTGTCATGTCTCAATTGTGATTGGAACATTATCTGAGCCATAAATCTCTGGTTAGCTAGTCCTTCTGGTTTTAACTGGTTTGGAGTCTACATGCTTGTGGTCAGCATACAGTTAACTTCTTCTACTGGGGGGTTTCAGTATCTGCAAAACAGCTCAAAGTATATGGGTCAGAATAGTATCTATAGTCCTTGAGGAGAAACTAAAGGTCCTTGACTTTGTTTAATAGCTAAACTATTATTATTTTGTCTTGCTTGACTGCTTTCCTTTGTTTGTGTATTTTCTCATTTTTCTGATTAAATTTATTCTTTGGCTAAACTTTTTTGTACAGACAAGAGGCAGGCAGAGGACATGGGGGAGGGGGAGCAGTCTGTTCCAGGAAGGCCCCATAGGGTCCTGCTCAGTTACAGTTTGATGTAATCTCACTGGTTTAATTTTGCTTTTGTTACCTATGCGTTTAATGTCATATCCAAAGAAATCATTACCAAGAACCAATGTCAAGGAGTTTTCTCCTAGGAATTTTATGGTTTCGGGTCTTACATTTAAGTCTTAATCCATTTTGAGTTCGTTTTTGTATGTGGTGTAAGGTAAGGGTCCAATTTTATTCGTTTGCACGTGGATATTCAGTTTTCCCAACACCATTTACTGAAGAGAGTATCTTTTTCCCATTGTGTATTCTTGACATCTTTGTTGAAAATTAGTTGACCATATATGTGTGGATATAAGGTTTTCTTAATGCATTCCATGTAAAAGAAGAAGAGTGTTGCTTAAATAATAAGAAGAATCATGTTTAACGCTCATTTGATAGTAAACCAGGGGACCTGTAGACCTTTCCCTGCCCTGCAGGTACTGGGCTAGGTTCCTTAGTCGCTCCTTGGCTCTGCCTGCCTTTATGTAAGAAGTAGAGATGGAAAGCCTTTCCATTAGAAGCTCTGAGCTACCAAGTAGAGTGCTTCTGTGAGCAGCCACACTGAACTGGGCTGCCCCTTGCCACCTCTTCCACTGATTTCCTCAGGCTGGCCCAGGAAACCAGCACCATCAAAACACCTGAATGTTCTCCTCCAGGTGCACGTACCAGACCCTGTAGCCCCTCAGTCACCCAACGCTGCAACTTGTGGATTCATTTGTATGGAGCTTTGATGCTCCAGCATTGCCAGTGCCCCTTATTGTCTGGAGTGCACTCTTCCGGTCAAGAGACCCTTTAGGAAGTATTCTAAGATAAATCTCTGGTGCTTGCAGTTTGTGTCCTTGGATTCCTTCTGAGTGCCCCCTTTCATGGGCTGAGTCTCTCAACAGGCCACCCTATCCCAATATACATCAGTTAGCAGAACAGAGCAAGAGATTCTTGTCCTCAGGGCTGGATTTAGGACAATGGGAAGTTAGCAAGAGTAAACATCATTTATTTAATCATTCATTCGTTTATGGGTTCCTTTATTTGTGTATTCATTCATTCAAGAAGCATTTATTAAATATTTACTATGTACTGATCACTGTGTTAAGCACCGAGAGATACAGTGATGAACAGGACAGGCAAACCCTCTGACTTGGTGGAAAGAAATGAAAATACACAATATAAAAGTAATGAACAAATGAAGAAGATAACAGGTCATGAGAATGCACTCAGGAAATTAGCATGATGTTGAGAAAATGCAACTTGGAAAAGACAGTTTAATCAAGATGGGCAAGTAAGGCTGCTCTGAATGAGGAAGTAATGTTTGAGCTGAGACTCAAGGATGAGAAGGAGGGAACCATGTGCAGATCTGAGGAAGAGCATCCTCAAGAGAAAAAGCTGATATAAGAGCTGACAGACAGCAGAGGCTGGGACCATCTTGTGCAGCTGGGCAATAGTCAGATCATGCTGGGCTTTGTGGAGCATGTAAGTTAGATTTTATCCTAAAAGCAATGAGAAGACATTGGAGGGTTTTAAGTTGGGGGAGAGACATGATTAGACATGTTTTAAAATGAGAGCCATGGTTGCTGCCTAGAGAATGAATTCTAGGTATAAATGGGGACTCCAGTTTAAGGCCAGAGGAATCTGGGCAGGAGGTGCTGGTGACTTAAACTAGGCTGAAGACAATGGAGATGGAAAGTTGAGGACACAAGGTATGTATGTTTTGAACCTAGAACAAATGGAACCTGCTGAAGGATCGTTGTAAGGATTGGGAAAGGGAAGATGCACGGACAACTCCTACAGCTTGTTCTTGAAAAGCTGGGCAGGTGGCAGTGCCATTTCCTGGGATGGAGCCCCCAGGGGAGAGGGTTGGGGGCTGCCCCAGGGATCTCCCCCTGGTGCCCTGTGAACTGATCAGGTGCAGACTGGGAATGCCTCTCCACAGATGTGCTCTCCTCCCCTCGTTGATATTAAACACCTGTGGCCATCTCGGCACTATCCTCTCCTGTAAATCTCCCAACAACTGTGAAGTGGGTTCTAGTATACCTAATTCCCGAGTCAAAAAACAGAATAAGAGGGCTTCCCTGGTGGTGCAGTGGTTAAGAGTCCGCCTGCCGATGCAGGGGACACGGGTTCGTGCCCTGGTCTGGGAAGATCCCACATGCCGCGGAGCGGCTGGGCCCGTGAGCCAAGGACGCTGAGCCAGCGCGTCTGGAGCCTGTGCTCCGCAACGGGAGAGGCCACAGCAGTGAGAGGCCCACGTACCGCAAAAAAAAAAACCAAAAAAACATGATAGGGGGGCTTCCCTGGTGGTGCAGTGGTTGAGAGTCCGCCTGCCGATGCAGGGGACACGGGTTCGTGCCCTGGTCTGGGAAGATCCCACATGCCGCGGAGCGGCTGGGCCCGTGAGCCAAGGACGCTGAGCCAGCGCGTCTGGAGCCTGTGCTCCGCAACGGGAGAGGCCACAGCAGTGAGAGGCCCACGTACCGCAAAAAAAAAACCAAAAAAACATGATAGGGGTACATTCCTTCAAGGTTTCAACAAGGTCAGATCAGCATGTACACAGCGAGCCCCTATGGCGTTGGCACCTGGGAAGGGAGGCTTATCATTGAAGGAGGACTAACACAGCCGTCCCAGGAAGGGAGACATTTCATCTTTATCTTTAAAATCAACATTCTGTACTTCTGGCCAATGCACCCTTTATTGGTCGAAGAAGATGTATGATGTATGTTTGATAAGCCACAAAACAGGCTGTTCTAGTTAGCATGTTAAAGTTCAATTTAAGTAATGTAGAAGCCAGAATGACTTGCTCTTACCTCGGTATGTGAAAATTTCTTCCATCAGCAGGAAGCCTGGGAGCAAGATTTAAAAAGGGAAATTCTGCAAAAAATTGGGATCGGGGAAATGAGAGAGGAGAAAGGTGCTATAGGTCCTGGGTGAAGAGGGAAACAGGCCCCACATTCCAGAATGGCCCCTGGGTTTGTCTGGGCAAATGACAAGACAGGGAGGCTCCCCCAAAGTCCCCTGACCCACCCAAGTGCGGTGGGAGCCCCAGGAGGCCAGGCAGATGCAGACAATCGTAGTCGCAGCTGAAACCTCGTTACTCAATACTTTGGCATCATCATAATTTTGAAATCATGTCAAAGTTCCAGGTGTCAGGAGGGTCTCCAAAACTATGGCCTAATTCTCAGTGGGAAGATCTCCAGGAATGAGTTTAATTTTCTATCAGTTGGGAGGAAGGGAACCTTGAGGTTAGAAATTAAGTCGAATTACAGAAAATAAAGCAGCCCCTACTTGTTCTAAATGTAGTGGGTAAGTGTCCGGGGCCATTCATGGCCAAGAGAGGAGTTTTTATGGGAAAAGTGTGTTTTGGCCCTGTCCTATTTAATTTTCTGTCTTGAGCTGCAGTGACGTAGTTGGCATAGGGAAGTGTAACGCTGGATTTTTCTTTTCTTATTTTGATTTACACAAGAAATGTTACATTTTGGAAAATCCTCAGTCAGCAACCACTTGGTTTAAAAAAAGGATCCAATCACATTTTCAGAGAGATTACCTGTTAGGCTTACTTAAGACAAATGGGTTGAGTGACAGGTGATTCTTTGGGAAACTCAAAGGAGGGCTAAGGTGACCCCTAACCGTAGGGTGTATGTCTTTGCCTGCTGCTACTGACCGTGCTGCCACCATCTGATAGCCAGGCTGCCCTTTCATTCCTTCCCTTCTTATGACTAAGGGCAGTGTTCTTGTCCTAGAGCCAGTTTCTTCTTGTGGGATATTTCTTTATGCTTTTGCTCTATTCTGCCAAAATGAGATCTAAACCAATAAAGTGGAATTCTCCTGAGGTTGGAGGGTGAATGTAGAACGACTAAGACAGGGAGGCTGGAACATGAGCCTGCAGCTTTGTACTTTGCTCTTCCATTCAGGCAGTTTTTGTTTGTTTGTTTCTTGGCTGCACTGTGCGGCTTGTGGGATCCTAGTTCCACTACCAGGGACTGAACCTGGGCCACATCAGTGAAAGCAGCGAGTCCTAACCACTGGACAGCCAGGAACTCCCCCATTCAGGCAGTTTAATGAGTACTGTGTGTTTTTAAATTGGAAGAGTGTGACCTTGTGTTGAATGTGATTTTTCACTAGGTACCGTACTCTTTTTAAAATTTTATTGAAGTATAGTTGATTTACGATATTGTGTTTAATTTCTGCTGTACAGCAAAGTGACTCAGTTATACAGATATATTCTTTTTCGTATTCTTTTCCATTATGGTTCATCATAGGATATTTAATATAGTTCCCTGTGCTATACAGTAGGACCTTGTTGTTTATCTCTCCTATATATAGCAGTTTGCATCTGTTAATCCCAAACTCCCAGTTTGGCAACCACAAGTCTGTTCTTTATATCTGTAAGTCTGTTTTTGTTTCGTAGATATGTTCATTTGTGTAGTATTTTAGATTCCACATATAAGTGATGTCATATGGTATTTGTCTTTCCCTTTCTGACTTACTTCGCTTCATATGATGAGCTCTATGTCCATCCATGTAGTTGCAAATGGCATTATTTCATTCTTTTTAATGGCTGAGTAGTATTCCACCATGTGTATGTATGTGTGTGTGTGTGTGTGTGTGTGTGTGTGTGTGTGTATATATATATATATATATATATATCTCACATCTTCTTTATTCAGTCCTCTGTTGATGGACATTTAGGTTGTTTCCATGTCTTGGCTATTGTAAATAGTGCTGCTATGAAATAGGGGTGCATGTATCTTTTCCAATTACAGTTTTTTCTGGGCTAGATATACTACTCTTAAAATTTTTTTAATGTATGGTGTATTTATGATTATATGTGCTGCATTATTGAGTATATTCCTAGCAGGAGAGAAATTCCATTTTAACCAGACATTGTCAAGAACCAAATCCTACATTTAAAATTGTACCTGTCTGAAGATTAAATTTTCTGCACTCTAGTTACTGATCTCTTACTTTTGAGACCTGGTTTCTCCTCCATGGCCCATATCCTTCCAGTGCCCAGCACCAGAGAACACATTCAAGTCACCATGGGACAGCTGGCCTGCACTGTGTCAAGATGCCCGTGAGTCAGGAGCCAAACATAGGAATACTCCTGGAAACTACTCCCAACTTGAATGGCTAGCTAGAACCTAACCACACGCAGAAGTGACTGCAAGAGCGTAAATGTATCCCACTAACCCCAAACTACATGTATTCTCAACTTAACCTACTTGGTTCCCAGAATGCCTGCAGCCACTCCAGGGTCACTCTACAAAAAGGGAAGTGGGCCAGAGGGGAAGGTGGCATGGAGTGACACAGCGCTCTTAACTATTTATGGTGAAGACATCTTACTTTAGCAAATTTTACAAAAACACATGACCTTGTGAAACGATGGTGAAGGGCCCCATGCAGGGCCTTTGGAAGGGGCCTGTGCAAGTGAGGGGACGTGAAGCTTTAGCTTCCTTACTGTCACAGTAAATCTGCTTCTGAGAATGGGAAAGAAACTCACTAGCTGCTGCTATGCCGAGGGTGAGCGTTGTGTACACACGCCTTAACTCAGCTGGTGAGGCTGCTACACATCTAGTTGCCTGAAAGCAGAACGACCTGACTCTGAAAAGTCATTTCTCAACGAATAGTTATCTACTGTGCACCTCCTCGCCCAGGCGCTGTGCTGAGGGTCAGGACAGAGAGAAAACATGGACCCCTGATCTTGAAGGGGTCACCGTCCAGCCAGGTAGATCTCTGTACTCAGTGGCATGTGCCACGTGTGAGAAATGAACAGAGCTTTTAAGGGCACCCTAGCAGAGGCATGAGTTCCAGACGTGAGGGTGTGGTAGAGGGAGGGAGGGAGGGAGGGAGGGAGGGAGTATGGTTGGGAAGGTAGGAGGGGGTGATGCCTGAGCTGAGTTTCAAGGTGAGGAGGGTGTAGGGAGAGATGAGGGATAGGAATGCCCTTCAGCATTTTCCCTGGGCTGTGATAGGTCATCTTCTTTAGTGATTTCCTAAAGCCTGCAGGTGAGTGGACTGGCCAGGTGGGTAAGAAGCATCCAGTGGGCAGAAGGAAGGTGGGGAGTGTGTTCAGAGCCCTCACTACACCCACCCAGAGTGATGCCATCTCTAAGCACCCGTCTGTTTTCCCATGAATGCACCCCCTGGTGGAGACACCTGGTAATACATGTACATTCAGACTGCACCACTTTATTCACTGGTTCCACGCTTTTAAGCCAGCAGCTCTAATCCAGAGAGCTCTAAACTATGTACCTAAATTTTTATTTATAAATTTTGGAAAAGAGTTACAGTACTAATGTATTATGTACTTTACTAAATATATGCAGATATAGAAATTAAAGATATGAGATATAAAAAATAAATCAAAATAAGAAAAATTTAGTATTTCCCCTCTTTACCCACTAGGACCCTCTTGTATACTCATGGGGTGCATTGCATCATTTTGGAGCCCTGTGAAAATCAGTGTTGTCAAATTGTTCTTCAAAGCAGCACAGGGACGGTGGTTAAAAATGTAGACTCAGGAGTCAGCTGGCCTTTATGTGAATCCTGGCTCCACCACTTCCTAGCTGTGTGACAACCTCAATATTGCTTTCTTTAAAACACAAACAATAATAGTACACACCTCATAGAGTTCTTAGAAAGGCTAATTAATATAAAACATTGACATCAGTGCTTGGCACATGGTAGGCACTTGTTAAACATTATTATTTTCCTCAGTGCCACTATTAAAAACAACTTAAAATCTTTGGTTTTACATTGTCCTTAAAAAAACCCAGATGGGAGGAAAAGGAGAGAGAAGCCTGGAAGGACTTCCTGAAAAAGGTGACCCCCCCCCAATCTGAATTGGGATTTTGAGAAACACATAGGAATTTGCTGGGTGAAGATGAAAGCAACAAGAGTCAGTTCAGCCTTTTAGGTAAACTATACATTTTATTAACACTTTTTCCATAGATGCTGTTCTTGGCTCTTATGTCTCCTTCCTGTCATTCATTCTAAATCCTTCTCCAGAACCTCTTTGTTGTTTCCAGGGGCTCTTTCACCTATTGCCTACAGGAATGCCTGACTTTCGCTCACTCTTCTTTATGCATCTCGATTATTTCCATAATCAGAAAGTAAAACCAACCCACTTCCCAGCCCCCCCAGCAGTCGGTGGTGGGGGGAGGGTTGGCAATAAGACCCTTCTGTCCCAGAGGGGTAGGCGGAAGTCCACATGGTGGGCATTTCTTATTTCTTCTTGCTCTGCCCTATTCTTCAAGGGTCACACTGAGGCTGAGAAGGAGCCTGGGTTGCTGAGGATTTTCCTGAACAGCTACACCAGCCCTGGACGTTTATATTAAGATAGATATGCCTCTCCACCCACTGCGGAACCGCTATTTTGGAGGTTTCCGTTACTTGTCGCCAAATACACTCACACATCCGGATTAACCATGTCAATAAGGGATGTCTAATAGAGATTGATGAAAAAAGGCCCATGGGAAAGGGTACGACCCCTGAGAAGCCGGGAAAATCCAAACCATCTGAAACCAAAGAATTCAGAGGCTTCGACTACTTTGCTGCTGGTTATTGCTGCCATCTAGTGGCAGTATTTTGGAACTAAAATTCTTTCTGACCATAAACTGCAGATCTTTCTTCTTTCCTTTCCTCATTCATTCATTCATTCATTCACTCACTTATGTGTTCATTCTACAAATACTTTATGAGGATGTACTATGTGTGGTGGGCCCTCCTAAATGCAATAAGGAAATATGATAATGAGGGGAAATCCAGCTCCTTGCCCCTTCAAACATACATACTTGGGGGGAGATAGCCACTGATCAAACTTAAAAATGGAAAAGTATTATTAAAACAGAAAAAAAAGAAAAAGTTGGGAAGGGTATAAGAGAAGAGCATGGTGCTATGAAAATCGTTGATAAGGATTTGACTTATAGGGGAGATAGGTCGGAGGTTAGAGAGAGTTTTCCTGAGGATGTGCCCATTGGCCTGAAATCTCAGGAAGAACCAGGGGAGACTGCAATGAGAGCAGTCATGAATGTGAGCTGCAACGAAGAGAGAGAGTGTATGTTGAATACAAGGGAATAAAAGGCCATGCATTTAGATATACCTGCAGAAGAATGAAACTGGACTGCTTTCTTACACCATGTACAAAAATAAACTCAAAATGGATTAAAGACTTAATATAAGACCTGAAATCATAAAACTCCTAGAAGAAAACAAGCTATAACCTCCTTGACGTCAGTCTTTAGCAATATTTTTTTGGATATGTCTCCTCAGGCAGGGCAAAAAAAGGGTGACAAAATAAACAAATGGGACTACATTAAACTAAAAAGTCTTTTGCACAGCGAAGGAAACCATCAACAAAATGAAAATGCAACCTACTGGAAGGGCAAAGAGATTTGCAAATGATATATTCAACAAGGTGTTGATACCCAAATATATAAAGAACTACAACTCAATATCAAAAAGACAAACAGGCCATTTAAAACATGGGCAGAGGGCCTTAATAGACATTTTCCCAAAGAATATATACATATGGTCAACAGCACATGAAAAGATGATCAGCATCACTAATCATCAGGGAAATGCAAATCAAAACCACAATGAGATGTCACCTCACACCTGTCAGAATGTCTATCAACAAAAAGACAAGAAACAGGTATTGGCAAGGATGTGAAGAAAACAGGACCCTTCTGCACTGTTGGTGGGACTGTAAACTGGTGCAGCCACTATGGAAAACAGTATGGAGGTTCCTCAAAAAATTAAAAATAGAGCTACCATATGATCCAATAATTACATCTCTGGATATTTATCTGAAGGAAACAAAAACACTAATTTGAAAAGATATATGTACCCATATGTTCATTGCAGCACTATTCACAATAGCTATGGAAGCAACCTAAGTGTCCATTCATAGATGAATGGATAAAGAAGATATGTTATACATATATACAATGGATTATTACTCAGCCATAAAAGAGAATGAAATCTTGCCATTTACAGCAAAATAGATGGACCTGGAGAGTATTATGCTAAGTGAAATAAGTCAGAGAGAAAAACAAATATCCTATGATATTACTTATAGTGGAATCTAAAAAACAAAACAAATGAAGAAACATAACAAAAGAGAACAGACTCATAGACACAGAGGACAAACTGGTGGTTGCCAGGGGGGAGAGGGGGAAGGAGGATGGATGAAATAGATGAAGGGGATTAAGAGGTACAAAATTCCATCTATAAGAAAAATAAGTCACAGGGAGGTAATGTACACATAGAGAATATAGTCAATAATATTGTAACAACTTTGTATGGTGACAGATGGTTACTGGTCCTATTGCAGTAATCATTTCATAATGTATAAAAATATCAAATCACTATGCTGTACACCTGAAAATAATATAATACTTTATGTTAATTATAAGTCAATTACATTTTTTTAAGTCTATGAAAAAAATACATTGACATAACATAAATGGAGTCAAGTAATAGTGTGTTATCAGTGAAATAAACACAGGCAGATGTCCATTCAGGAAGCTGTGAGACAAGGTCTAGGGCAATGTTACTGTGGACAGAGGGATGGAGATTCCCTGTGGAACTATGTCAAGGCGGGTCAAGTCCATAAAAAATGGAGATGGCTTTGTTCTAAACACCGAGGGCAAGAACAAGGCATAAGTAAAAGTCCCAGGTTTCTGACGTGAGTGTCTAGGAGACTGCCAGGGGCATTTCACGAGCTAAAGAGAAGTGGGGAGAAGTGAGTGCATTTTGGAAGTGTTGAGTTTGAAGTGCCTGGGAGACACCACGTAGGGAGGAAATGGTAGACCATTATACCCATAAAAAGAAGCATTCAGTGAGGGAGGAGGAAAAGCAACAGGATGTGTTCTTCAAAAGGTAAGAGAAGGAGGGCTTGATCTCTTCTCCACACTCACAAAGCATGAAGAAACTGAAACTCCAGTAACATTTAAACTTATTTGCGAATGTACCAATAACACAAAATTGAGTTGTGTGAAGGCAAGAACTGCATCTTATTCAATTCTCTGTGCTTTAATGAGCTTAGCACTTGGGGAGATTAGCAAATAGTTGGTGTTCAAAATATGCAGAAGTGATGCTGAAATGAATGAACAAAAGAAGAGGGACCCAGTGGAAGGGAAAGGCATTCCAGGTGCAGCCCGCAGAGTGAAGAAAGGTAGGAAGAGAAAAATAATTAAAGGGAAGCAATTACTCCTCCTTATTTTCAGGCTCCAGGATATCTCAAGCTGTGGACGAAAGCTCTTGTATATACAGCCAGCCCAACACAGTTCAGAACCTCATTCCTACAGGGGGGAAAGCCCTTAAAGGATTGAATGTAGCCTCTTGTGAGGTATATGATCCCTTGGTCTTCAGTATGCTGGCGTCTCATCAAGAAGAGATGGTTATACAAACGCATCTCCAGGTGAGGTCTCTGTGACTGAGATTAAGGTGGAATTAGATCTTTCTGGCCACTCTGGGAGGGTCAGTTTGTGAAGAAGTTTGCCCAACCTCCTCTCTCCTCTCCAGCTAATCTCCCTAGCCTACTTCTCCTTTACTAAGTAACTATCCTCTTCTGTATTTGAACTCATGGGTTGTCTACAAGCTTGTTTATTATGGTCATTGCTGGTTACTTTTGCTTTGTTCTGATTTTAATGAGTTCAAGTGATGGAACTGGTGGGGAAAGTGAGGTCATGTGCTTGAGTGACGGGGATCAAAGTGGCCATCTACAAGTGTGGCTCATTTGTAAATCTGCAATTTTAAAAGGACCACTTCCAGCACTCAGACATTGCTGGCTTTCAATCATATCCCCCCATAGTTTGTTTACCTCAGGTTAAAAGTAAGGTGTAGTCTGGGTCAAAGTTTGTATGACCTTAGTTTAATTATTGTTGCAAGATGTCAGACTGACGGTGGAACAGAAAGAAACCTAGAGAAAGAACATTTTGTAAGATATGACTTCTTCCATCCCCTGCTATAAATAATAAACTAAAGGGAGTTTTGATTTGTTTGAGACTCAAAAAAAATTTTTCCTGACTGCATCATAGATTTTCTGCAGATTTTTCTAGTAAATAAAAATAACATTTGTTCATCATATACAATTTATAACTAGAGAAAATGTATAAAAGAAAATGGAATCATCTGTAATTGCATCACATTACAGGGAATCTTAGTGAGTCAATGTTCACATATTAGAGCATGCCCTAATAAATTTATTTATGTACAAAAATTAATAATATGCCATGATCTAAGGCACAATTATAGATTTTGCAATTAGCACTGCAATAAGAGTAACATCCCATGTCATTAAAATTTCATATGATCATCACCATAATTGTATAATATTTCCATCAAAAGGATGTACCATAATTCTTTTAACCTTTCATCTTTAGGTTTAAAACAACAAGGACCATTTTAGTGTATCAACCTTTGTCTGAATTTATGATCATTTCTACATTTATGGAATGGGTTAATAGTTAAATAAGTATGAACATGTTCAAGCCTGTTTGTGCTCAAAGCAATCATTTTCTTAATAACTATAGTATTTGCCAAGCCATTACTCATGGCCAGGAACTATACAAGATGCTGGGGCCATAGCAGTAAACAGAAAAAGAATATCCCTTATCCATGAGAACATTACTTGCTACCAGGGGAGAGGGGCTTTTAAGTATAAACAAATAAATAGCAAAACAAGAGCTAAAGAAGAAATTACAGTGCTAAATAGTCATAATGTGGAGGGAAGAGAGTGTTTAATAAAGGCCTCACAAGAAGATGACCTTCAGACAAATCACCAGCCACTGTATTTTCTAGGGGAAGGGCATTTCAGACAAAGGGGACAGCAAGTACAAAGGCAAGAGCACAAGAAAAGGTTTGGCCAATTTTATAAAGGAAGCGAAAGGAGACTGGTGTCCCTAGAATGTGTTTAGCCAAAGGAACAGTTCCATCTCAGGCTGAGATTTAGGTGCCAGATTTAGGCGCCAGATTTAGGTGCAGCACGGGACTAAGGGAAGGCTTTCTCCAAATTCATTGCATCATTCCAGGTTCACTTCTTTCTTTTGATATGTGAGCAGCATTGCAGAGAGTATCTGAGGGTTCTGGAGGATACCATCTAATTTGAAGTTTTTAAGCCGGCAGAATTCCTTCTTGTTATTAATTTCCCCTTAGGCAGGAACAAGTAACGGTTGGCCACAACAAAGATGGCGGCAGCGGCCTCACACGGCAACGGCAACGTCGACGCCATTCATCAACGAGCGCGATATCATATAGTTCCGCCTTGCCGGTCTAACGTCACTTCCGGCCCCAGCCAGCGGCGTACGCGCCTGTCTTCCGGCTTTGAGGCTTGGATGTACGGACGGAGGTGAGAGGTCTCCGGGTCTCGCAGAGGGAATCGGAGGGAATCGCAGGGTATGCGGGGCCAGCAACATGGACAGAGCCGGCGGGAAGTCCGCGGCTGTTGTCGCAGTTGTGACTGAACCTCGGTTTACCCAGCGATACAGGGAATATCTCGAGAAGCAGGAACTCCTGGAGAGACAGCACCGTGTGGAAAAGATGCCGGATGGCACCGTGGCGCTACCGGTGCTGGGAGAGGCCCTCACTGAGCGGCACCTGCGGGAGCTGAGGAATCGTGTGGCTCCAGGCAGCACCTGTGTGGTAACGCAGCTCCTGAATCCTGTTCCTTCAAAGAAGGCCCAGGCTTGTTCACCTGTCCAGAGGCTGCGTCTTGAGGTGAGTCGCTGGGTAGAGGGCCGCGGAGTGACGTGGTCAGCTCAGCTGGAGGCTGATCTGCCCCGATCTTGGCAACGACATGGCGACCTCTTGTTGCTGAGTGAAGACTGTTTCCAAGCCAAGCAATGGAGAAACTTGGAACCAGAACTCTGGGAGACGGTTGCCTCGGCACTAGGCGTCCAGCGTTTGGCCAAACGAGGGCGGGTGTCACCGGATGGCACTCGAACTCCAGCAGTGAATCTGCTGCTGGGCGACCATGGCTGGGTGGAGCATGTGGATAATGGGATCCGATATAAGTTTGACGTGACCCAGTGCATGTTCTCCTTCGGAAACATCACTGAGAAGCTTCGTGTGGCATCGCTGCCCTGTGCTGGAGAAGTGCTGGTGGATCTGTATGCAGGGATTGGTTATTTTACCTTGCCTTTCCTAGTTCATGCTGGTGCAGCCTTCGTCCATGCCTGCGAGTGGAACCCCCATGCTGTAGTTGCTCTGAGAAATAACCTTGAGCTCAATGGAGTAGCTGATCGATGCCAGATACACTTTGGGGATAACAGAAAACTGAAGCTCTCAAACATTGCGGACAGGGTGAACCTGGGGCTTATTCCCAGCTCTGAAGAAGGCTGGCCCATTGCCTGCCAAACGCTAAGACAGGATGCTGGAGGTATTTTGCATATTCACCAAAATGTGGAATCTTTCCCAGGGAAGACTCTCCAGCCTCCTGGAAGCAGTGAAATGGAAAAGGAGTATTGGTCTTCTCCTCAGCAAATGATCACCAACCAGTTGAAAAATGGAGCTGCCAGTGATTCTAGGAGAAAAATGCTGTCAGCCGCCACCAAGCCGGAGTGGCAAAGGTGGGCAGAAGCTGCAGAAACTCGAATTGCCACTCTTCTTCAACAGGTGTACGGGAAACCGTGGAAGACGCAAATCCTGCACATCCAACCAGTGAAATCCTATGCTCCCCACGTGGATCACATAGTCCTGGATCTGGAATGCCGCCCCTGTCCTCTAGTTGGCTAGAGAAGGTGGATCCTGAGACAGGAGGATCTACGTGTGAGTGACCCTTAAAGCATCAACTCAGGCTGGGGCCTCACCCCTCTTGTCTCCTGGTAATCTATTTTAATATTTTGTTGCCCTAAAAGCAGGCTCTAAATCAATGCGTATTATTTCATTTGTCTTCCATTAACACCCTACAGAATGAGCTACGTATCTGGAAGAAGTAGTGTGGCTCATTGAAATGAGGCCTGGCTGTGCAATCGTGAGTTCTGAATTCTGACCTCAGTTCTATCTAACCTGGGGTACGTGGTTCCAGTATTCCTTTGGCCTTGAATTTTCTCATTTGCAAAATGAGGGATTCTTGGCAAGGTCTCACATGGCTGTCACCTAATAAATAGTTATACACAGGGCATTGGTTATTTTAGAGTGAAGGACGCAGTGCTGTTTCCAAAATCACTGCAGCTACAGTATGGAAACTCACCTGAGTGGGGCCAGGATGGAAGCAGGGAGACGGGCGAGGAGGCTTCTGTGGCGGTTCAGGCATGAGATGATGGTGGCTCGGACCAGGGTGGTGGCAGTGGGAGGTGAATGGATTTGAGAAGTAAAACCAATGAGTCTGAGCATTGGGGTCCAAAGCAAGGCATTCAAGTGGTGCTGCTTGGTTATTATGACTGACTGAATTAGGGAGGGAAGAGGACAAAAATTACTCTAAGTTACCTCCATTCGTCTGCTTTAGCATTCCTCAATGAGTAGGTGCGGGGAGGGTGTCTTAGGTTTATTGTAGTAGAGAAAGTGTTAAGAATGACTGCTTTAAATGATAGGGCAGGGCAACTAGATTTCCAGCCCTAGCTAGTGCAGTAGCTGCCAATTGCTAGCTCATTTTTAAAGTTTGAATTGAAATCTTAGATTTTTACAGGCCTCAGGCTCCCTTTCCATCTTCCTTCCCTGGCCGAGAACATCAGGGCCAACATAAGGAGCTCTAAGGAATGTGAGATACTGTGTTTTCCAAGCCTCCCCTTATTTTATGGCTGTCTGCCAGTGCCATTGTTTACTGTTGGAATGACTACATGTAAGGAATCACTGTTTACCTTTAGGATGACTAATTGTCGAGAATCAATTTTCAGACCTTTGTTTTGGTGCACTTTGAAGCCATCTGGGCTTGTTTTCCTCGTGAAGGAAATACAGAAAAGTGTGGTTTGGGAGTTCCCTGGTGGCCCAGTGGTTAGGATTCTAGGCTTTCACTGCTCTGGCCTGGGTTCAGTCCCTGGTAGGGGAACTGAGATCCCGCAAGCCGTGTGGCGAGGCCAAAAAAAGGAAAAAGGTAAAGTGTGGCTTTATCAGGATTTTGATTGTACCTGGCATTTGTCTGGCTGCGGTTGGGCTGGGCTGCTTGTTCTCTTGCAGCGGTGCCAGTAAGGACAGGATTGGTGTTGCTTGCGTTGTTCTGGAAATATTAAATGCCTACTATCAACATGAGCCACAGGAAATATGAAGAGGCATTAGATACCGTCTCTGAGGAGCTCCCAAGCTAGCAACAGACGTAACACAAATGCTGCAAGAGTCAGAACGCAGTAAGTGCCGTACGAGTGATAGCTCGTTGTAGGAGTGTAAAGGTGGGGAAGGAAAAAAAGCTGAGAAGTGAATGAGGAGGTCTTCAGAGAGCTAGTGTTTGAATTGGCTCTTAAAAACAGGGTGAGATTTTGTTAAGTGGAGTCAGATGCTGGTTGAAGAGACTAACAGGTGCTAGAGTTTGGAAGCTCAGAGTGTTTGGGGCATGGCCATTAGATCAGTTTGGAACAGCAGCAGCAGTGAGAGATGTGCTGAAGGTGGGGGTCGCTGTAAGGATGAAAAAGAAGAGTGTCTAGTGCAGAGTAGGCCCCCAGGAAATGTTGGCTATCATGTGACCCTGCAGAGGGGACCTGCTAGATTCCATTCCCATCCCACAGAACGGCCTTCCTGCCTTTGCCTTCATTTCACACACTGGGTTTCTTCTCACACCTGTGCCTACAGCATCCTCTCCTCAAGCTAAAGATGCCAGGCAGAGCTTGAGCCAATCCAGGGGGAGAAACAGGGAGGAAGATAAGTCAGGGAGCCGCATGTCCAGGGGCTGAGGAGTTAGCTTCCTGCCATAAGCTGTGGGAGAGGCGGCTGATGTCACGTGCACCTAAATGAACTCATTCAACTTGTTATACGTATCAGGCCCTGAGTGTTAGTGGGGAAAGAAGATTGACATGGGCTCTGCCTTTGTGGCATTTAGGTTCCACTCATTCAGCTCCTGGCTCCTCTGTTTTCTATGTGACCTGAGGCAAGTCATGAATCTCTCATGATTTCGTTTCCTCGTCTGTATGCTGGAGTTAACAATTGAACATATCCTGAAAGAAAGTTGTTGGGTTTAAATGAGTTAACATACGTTAACTGTCATCACAGTGACTGGTATATCGTGGATATTTCAGTCTTTGTATGAGGGGAACTACCATTTCCCAATTTGGCTGTGAGAGATTGCTGCACATCTGCTTTACTTACAGCAGAATGACTTTATTTTGAAAGCCATTCGCTGGTTTATTAGGATGTTCTGTGAATTTACCCATCAGGCACTGTGCGGAGGGCCAGGGACGTAGAGGTGAGTAAACCTGAGTCCTGCCCACAATGGAATCACCATCTGGTGACATGGACACAAATGAAGCAATGTCAGTACTGTGTACTAAGTGCACATATAGAAACAAGTGGGTTTTTACAGGCACACGTAGGATCTGGGTTCTGGGAGGTGGAGAGGGTGGCTGGGAAGGCAGGAGCAGGGATGCCTAAGCTGAGAGAGAGTGCGCAGAGTTACGTGTGATGGGAGAGAATAAGGGTCCCTTAAGCCTCTTCTCCACCTGAGTATATCCATTTACAGTACAGTTTTCTCCAAGCACTTGCTGGATGGCCTGACCTGGAAGAGACATTTAGTGGAACCAAGGAAAAAAGACTGAAGGGGTCAGGAGGCTCATGGCGTCCTTACAAACTCAATCCAGGAATTTGTAAAAGCTCTAAAGGCTTCCTTTGCGGGCATTAGTATTTGTTGCTGATTAATGTACCCACTTGATGGAGGAGTTGTGATTTAAAAACAATAATAATGATTTTATCAAACTCCCTCAACCGTGAGCTGCTCTATTCATTCACTCCATAATTTTAATAAATTACATGCATGTATTAATACACGAATATAATGTATATATTTAAAATGTACAAACAGAAATTTAAAACGATGAGACACAAATATATAGAAAAAGCTTTTTTTTTTTTTTTTTTTTTTTTTGGGGAAAAAGTGGGATCTTCCCGGACCGGGGCACGAACCCGTGTCCCCTGCATCGGCAGGCGGACTCTCAACCACTGCGCCACCAGGGAAGCCCAGAAAAAGCATTTTTAATTCAGTTTCTTCCACCCTGGGCACACGTGTGAGAAGAAACCCAGTATATGTCACTCTGAACAGCCTCAAGGTGCAGCCACTTCACGTGGGCAAGCCATAAATCTAGTCATTTTCAAACTAAACTATTATTTTAAATGATTAAAACTATTTTCATATTTTTAAAAGCATTTTTGAGTTTTGTTCTGGAATACAGTTAGGTTACTAGGAAACAGTTTGATCTTTTTGAGTCTTGCTTTTAAGCATTTGTTAGAGCAGCATATAGTCTAGGATTAATTTTTTTCCATTATTGAAGCAAGACCTTTCTTCGTTCTCTGACGCCTTGTGAATTATGAGATTTTCCACTCTTGCTGTATGTAGGAACAGGAATTATCCACCACCCTGTGTGGTGTGAGCTCTGAGTATTTTTTCCTATAATCCTTTCTGATGGGTCTTTTGTTGGCTTTTGGTAGTTTCCTGTCATGTGGGCTGATCATTACTCAGCTGAAAACTTTTAAGGCAACGGTCAGCAGATTTCTGGAGTTCCCTTTGTGTGCGGCTTTCTCCTCCCTGGCATTCTACCCTGTGAACTCTACTTACTTGGGCTCCCAGGACTCACCTCCTCACCTCAGGGAGTCAGACTGCTGGCCTCCACTCCATCCTCGTGCCACAGCCTGGAAAACTTCTCCAGGCTGTAAGTTGGAGCAATTGTATAGCTCACCTGGTTTGTTTTCCACCTCTCATGGACCATTGCTCTTCATCGCCTATGTCCGATGCCTTGAGGGCCATTGTTTCATAAATTTTGTCAATTTTTTAAAAACTATTTAGAAGTTTATAATAATTGTTTTGATGTAAATGTACTAGCTTTCACAATCATTATTTTTGATGAAATTCACTCTAGCAATAATATACATACTTCAGCTGACACAATGTTTCAACATGTAAAGCACATAACAATTTCTTGCCACAATTGTTTAGAATGCTTACCTATATTATAAAATGAATATTAAAATATTAGCAATGATATCTTTCTGACTAGATATAATAACTTGCAAGATTTCCTGACCAACAATCACACACAATTTCAGAGAGGCCAGAAACAGTAAGAAAATAGGTATTTGTCTCTTTGGGTTTTTAAAGGTCAAGGTTGAATCCAAGGTAAGTAGAAAATATTGAATATGAGGCTAAAACTGAATTTTGGCATAACACACACATATTAGGTAGGTAGGTAGATACGGATGGATAGACTGTCCTAGTTTCCCTTTTTTCTTTTAGTAATTGAATTTTAAGATCAAAGCTAAACGTACAGTTTCAAAATTCAAATAAAAGTAGCAAAACTTTATGGAAAAAACAAAGCAGTTCTGCGGCACCATGGTGAAGCAGCTGTCCTGCAGCTCCTTTCCCTTCACTTTGTGTGTCTACTTTCAGCACCTTCAAATGGGCCTATGTGCCAAAGGAGATGCAGGACCTAACCTACATGTATCAACAGGAGCCGTGAGAGTCTGTTGAACTGGGTGCTGAGGGTGTGGGATGGGAAGCAGTTTGCATTCATATAGGACAGAGAACAGTACTTGCCCACCCTCTATCATAATATAGTCTGAAGAGATCTAGACCATCTGAACCTTCCACAGAATGTCACACTGACCTGTTACATTCATGCCATCATTACTACTTGGGCCAGGTAAACAATAAGTAGCTAGCATATTATACTCCCAAGGATAGGAAATAATCACTAATAAGAATAAGCAACCTTTTACATCAGTGAAATTTTTAGGGTCCAGTGGTCTGCTTGAATGTCAAGATGTCTCCTTCGTAGCAAAGAACAAATTTTTGCATCTCACTCATTTTATCAATAATTGGCCACCAAGAATGCACACCAAGCTCCAGGCTTCTTTGTGGGAATTCAGAACTTGAGAATTCTGCTCCGACTCATATACTGGGTGACTGGAAGGCTGCCAGTCTTCAGTGGGATCCAGAGCACATAAAGGCTCTGTAGCAGGTACAGGCTGCAGTGTAATGAGCCATATTGCATGGGCCATTCAATACAGGAGATTCTACGGGACAAGAGTATCTGTGATAAGCATAGCAGCCATGGGAGTTTATGGCAAGCTCCAACTGGAGAATCGCAAGGTAGACTTCTAGGTTCTGTAGCAAGGCCAAAGCATCTGCAGTGGAGAACCACACGTCATTCAAAAATGGCTCCTTGCATGCTGATGGGCCTTGGTAGGAACTGAACATCTCATGGGACATCAAGTAACCCTTCGTGAGCTAGGTTTTGTCAGACCCACCAAGTCGATCCATCATAAGGTGGAAGCGGTACACCCGGGATCGGTGACAAGTAGGGCCGGGGGAGATGAATAGGTAGATGGTCCAGACTCCCATATCATATATATAACACTTGAACCAGGGTCCCTCCCTCAGTTCACAACTGCGGCTGCTTGAGAGGCTATTTTGTCTAGCTGATTCAGGACAAAAAAAGCCCAAACTAAGTTCACCGGTGGGTTTATTGGAGTATGGGTTCAAAACTAAAATAGACTTCTGCCCTACAGCCTAAATCAGGAGTGCTGTTAAAAGACAGGTGAATTCTCCAAAAAGGCAGAATTTGGGGTAGTATTCCTGGTCATCCACTTTGTGTGGAAAAAGAAGTGGCTTGAAGTAAGAATATATCTTCTTGGAAAGTGGCAAATAAGTTGGCTAGATGATCAGGGGCCTGGCATGAAAAAGATTAGATCAGGGACAGGGAAGCCTGGAGAAGAAGCAGTGGAGAAATCTGCGGGATTCGGCACATGAGTAAAGAACTTTGTGTTGTATGACAATGCCTACCAGGATAATCCACCACAGAACAGGCACTCAACAACCAGGTAAACAGACTTGGCCAGTACTTCAGCAACCGCAGCCATCAGCTGTCCTAGTACTGGCACAATGGGCTCATGTACGTTGTCATGTCCCAGGGATGCAGGTGAGCAAGAGGCCAACAGCACGGCTTCCACTCACCAAGTGGCCACTCCCTCATGTTCAGCACTGAGCCCTTGATACAATAGCATCCCTCAAGGAAACCAAGCAGCTACTTGGTAGCAAGTTGATTACACTGGGCTCCTATCCTGGAAGGACAGTGACTGACCTTTACTAGAATCTTCCTGTCTCCAGGTATGAGTTTGCCTTTCCTGCCCACAAGATGTTGGCTAGACTACTTGTCCAAGGGTTTACAAGTGTTTGATCCATCAATATGTATCCTGCATAATATTGCCTTTGACCTAGGGACCTACTTTACAGCAAAGGACTGTTTCATGACCATGGGGTTCACTGGTCCTATCACATACTCCAGAACCTAGAAAATGCTGGCCCGGTGGAGTGGTGAAAAATCCTTTTGAAACTTCAGCAAAAGCTTGGAAGATGTGAAGATGGGATGCCGTCCACCAGGACTCAGTATACTAAATCAAACTCATTATATAGTGCCATGTCCAGTATGGACAGAAAATGCAAGTCTGGGAATGAAAAGGTAGAATTCCCCTTGTAGGCTAAATAATGGCCCCCAAATACGTCCGTGTCCTAATACCCAGAACCTGTGAATATGTGATCTTACATGGTAAAAGGGACTTGGCAGGTGTGATTAAGATGGGGAGAATAGCCTTGATGATCCAGGTGGACCCAGTATAATCTCAGAGGTCCTTGTAAGAGGGAGATGGGAGCAAGGAGTAGGAGATCTGATGACCAAAGCAGGATGGAGTGATGTAAGGAAGAGACCATGAGCCAAGGAATGTAGGCAGAGCCTCCAGAAACTGAAAAAGGCAAATGGATTCTCTCCCAAAGCCTTCAGGAGAAACGCAGCCTTGCTGACACCTTGATTTTAGATTTCTGATCGCCATAATTTAAGAGAATAAATGTGTTGTTTTAAACCACTAAGTTTGTGGTAATTTATTATAGCAGCAGTAGGAAATTAATACACCCACTTCCTGTGTCCACTGATCCATGTGCTTCCCATCCCCACAACTCTGCTCTAGAGCAACGCTCCCCAACCTTTTTGGCACCAGGGACCGGTGTCGTGGAAGACAGTTTTTCCACGGACGGGGGGGAAGGTTCAGGCGGTAATGCGAGCGATGCAGAGAGGCAGATGAAACTTGCTCACTCGCCAGCCGCTCACCTGCTGTGCGGCCCGGTTCCGAACAGGCCCGGGGGTTGGGGACCCCGGCTCTAGAGGGCTGCTTCCTATCAGGGGAACTGTTTCATCAGGAGACACAATTAATAGATCCATTAAACTTTAACCTACTGAGGTTTCCCAGTAATTTAAGGCTCCTTGTGCCAAGAGGCTAGCAGACAACGAATCACCATCCTGGCTGGAGTAATTGAACCTGATCAGGAGGAAGTGGAGTTACTGACAATGCGGGCAGAAAGGAATGTACTTCACACTCATTGTGTCCGCTAGGCTGTCTCTTTGATACTTCCCTACCCAATATGAGGAGTAAAATGGGCAACTTCCAAAATGGCAGGATAAGGACCTCCAAAAACTGGCTCTTCCATAAAAAGCAATGAGAACACTGGCAAAAATTGTCAAAATCAACCTTTTCAGAATTCTAGAAACTAAAGGCTTGCGACAATCTAAGGAGCATTCATTCAAGAAAAACAGCTAAGTCTTGATTAAAAAGGAAAGCTTCTGGCATTTTAACTTGCTCTATTCCCAGCCCCTCACCTCTAATACAATGTTAAATTGTTCCTAATTTTAGGGAGAATGCCTGTACTGTGTTTGACCATTAAGTTATATGCTGTCCTTAGGTAGTATCCATAGAGTCCCATTATAGTGCTGTTTTTAAAAAAATCATCCTTTTTCCACTGCACTGTAGTGTCACTTTTATGATAAATCTGGTGATTGTATATGTGTGGGTCTATTTCTAGACTTTCTCTTCTGTTACATGGGTCAGTTTTTCTATCCATGTACCACCAATACCATCTTGTCTAAATTAGAGCCTTAGAATAAGTCCTGATATGATACTGTAAATCATTCAACTTTGTTCTTTAAGATTGCGTTAGTTATTCTTGACCTTTTGCATTTTCTTACGGATTTTAAAATCAGCTTGTCAATTTTTTGAAAAAAGTCCTGCTGAGATTTTTTTTGGGGGGAGGAATTACATTGAACCTATAAGGTAAAGTTGACATCTTTGCAATATTGTATCTTTCACCTTGAAGCTTTTGTTCTACTCATTTGGGTGTAGCTATGAAATGAGAAGTGGTTATCAGAAGCCTGGATGACAGGATCCTGTCCAGGGTGAAGGATCCTATATTTCCCGTCTGTCCGAGGGATACTATATCCATCTTCTCTAGGCTCCCTGCCTTGACAGATGTTTTTCACTTAGTATTACTTGTACTCTTCCTCTCAGCAGTATCTAATCCCTCAGATTATTCTTAACCATCACCTTAGATGACTAACATATTTGAGCCTATCATATATTTATATCCTAATATAAATTCAGTACTACTGAATGGTTATCACATATAACAACCCACACTAATAAACAGTATCTTCACAGTACTAACACAGTATGTATCATAGGGGTTCCAATGAGTATTTCTCCTAAAATCTGTTTACCACATACCATACTAAGTACCTAAAACATGTTGTTTTAATTTGTGTAACAAGCATGAGCAATTACTTGCAGAGGATCAGATCTTAGGCTGTGGAATCTGAAAAGTGTGAGTTAGAAACTTGCCACTCTTAATTGCCTGTGTCCTTGGACAGGTTTGTGGAGGATTAAATTGGATAGTACATGTTATATGTTTTGTATCTTATCTGACATTATTAACCTTTTTTTCTCTTTTTCCCAGATGAGGATACTGAAGATGAGAGCTTAAGTACATTGTCTAGAGACAGAGAACTAGTGAGAAGCAGAAGTGGGTAAGCATACTGCCAGGCATATAGAAAGTGCTCAGTAAATGTTGAATGAATGAATGAATGAATGAACCAAAGTCAGTCAGTATGTACTCAACGTTGACTCCAAATGCCACTATATTCTCTCATGTTTCCTTTGTTAACTAAACAACAACAGAATCTTCTTCATTTGGCATTTACAAAGCGAGAAAATTCAAATAGCTGAATTTCCACGAGCACATCTGAAATTTACTTTAATGAATGAGAAAAACTATAAAGTAATTTAGGATCAGAGATTATTTTCCAAGTAGTTCCCAAGGTCTGAGATAAAGTTATGGTATGTATTTATCCTTTTTGGGGCTATCAATACCTACCCTTCTTCCAGCATCCCCACCTTCCATTTGAAGGAAATACAAAATACGTTGGCAGGGAGAGCTGGGGTGGGTAATTCTAAGTGCTTGTTTCCTGCTGCTTTCTCCCACTAAGGAAGCTGCTTGTACCTGCCCTCTGGTACAGCTTGGGTACAGATACATGGTCCAATAAGCTTGACCAATTGCATAGTCACTCTTGGAACCTGAAATTCTGAAGAATAATTAAAATAATTCTTTAATAAATTCCCTTTTTGCTTAAGATAGCCCAGAATCAGTTCCTGTTGCGTGTAACAAAGACTTGGCTGATGTAAATATCAACCGAAAATTGAAACTAGTTTTTACACATTCTACATCTAAAGGCTTTTTAGAGGTACTAAAAGGCTTCTGAACCATTAAAGCCAAATGAACAGATTGTTATTTTTGAACATGGGTAATTTATGAATACACACACACACACACACACACACACACACACAGCTACCCCACATACTGTTCTGGGTAGACTCAATTTAATATATACCTGACTTGTGCAACATTCAAATCAATGTAGAAGCCAAAGAGATTAGATTCAGTGAATTGCAGCTATTTCTTTGAAAGCTTATCTTTTATCTTAAAAATCCCTAAAAGCATTCTAAAAACTACCTCATTAATGTAAATTTAGATTTAAGGTAGTATTTTAAAGTACTTGCCAGGATCTTATTCATACCTTCATTTTATAGATAGGGAGAGTGAGACCTAGTGAGTTTAAAGAGACATGCTTGAAGTCATATGTAAGATAACTGTGCCACCACTCCTGAAAGTTCTGGGCCCAAGGTGGAATTTAGTTTTAATTAGAAATTCTTATACTAATAAAATTTGTGCATCAAATTAAGATCAGAAACTATTAAAACATGGATAGGCAAGAAAATGTAGAGGAGGGACAAAAATCTTTTCCTTCCTAGGTTCTGTGGCTGGGGCCCTGGAAATTAAACCAATAAAATAAAGATTAACAAGAGAAACGCAAGAGTTTATTAACTCATGCCATGCACATACGTCCGGGAGAAACTAAGTGTTGAATAACTCAAAGAGGTGGCTACAATTCGGGGCTTATATAGCATCTTAACAAAGAACAATGCATTGTAGAGAAGTGATAAAGGAAAAGGGGTTTAGGCTTTTGGGGTGGCAGACTGTGGGAAGGTGAATGTATGGGGGGAAACTAATGGATAAGGATTAGCTTAATAAGCTTTGCCAGTGATTGAGTCTAAGAGTCGTCCTCTTCTTGGTAAGGGAGAGGGAGACACCTTTACCAGTAGAAATTTATGTCCTATTTTCAGGCAAATGGGAAGGAGGGAAGTGTTGAGCTGGGGAGCTTTTTGTTTGTTCCTGCTGTTTCTCAACTGTCTTCAGCTCAAAATAATCATGTCAAAGTAACATATTTTGGGGTGGCATGTTCCGATCCTCTACAAAAACAAAAAAGTATGGCCTCTTCTGCCCTGAGAAGGAAAGAAGGCACTGACTGTGTGTTCTTACCTCAAAGATTAGAAACAAAGACAGCGGTCAGAGTTCTTGCCCTTAAGTCACATTAGTAATGAGTTCTTGGTACTTCCCTGGTTGCCCAGTGGTTAAGAATTCCCCTGCCAGTGCAGGGGACACTGGTTGGAGCCCTGGTCCGGGAAGATCCCACATGCCGCGGAGCAACTAAGCCCGTTCAGCACAACTACTGAGCCTGCACTCTAGAGCCCGCAAGCTATAACTACTGAGCCTGCGTGCCAGAACCACTGAAGCCCGCACACCTAGAGCCCGTGCTCCGCAACAAGAGAAGTCACTGCAATGAGAAGCCTGCGCATCACAATGAAGAGTAGCCCCGGCTCGCTGAAACTAGAGGAAGCCCCAGTGCAGCAACAAAGACCCAACGCAGCCAAAAATAAATAAAAAACCAAAAAAAAAGGGTTCTTGCCCTTGGCATTAGTATAATGTGGCCGACCACGGTCCGCAGTTCTGCCTAATCGGGTAGTAGATAGAAAGGATGATGTGCAAAGAGATGAGAGGGATGTTTTTCTCGGTAGCGCCTACCACTCCAAGCCCAATACCACGAAGGGTGCCCGCTCCATACACCGCACGCAGCGACGCCTCCGACAGGCGGCCTTGTAGCATCTTCCCCGGAAGGTCGACCGCTCAGACCCGGCTTCCCGGTGGAGTGGAGTAGCTCTGGCAGGCGGCGCCCTTTGGCTCTCCTCCTGCCAAGCAGTTCTGAATCATGTTTATGGGACGTTTAATGGGCTCTAATAAAGCAGCTAATAATTCCCTCCCGAGGAAGCAGTGACTGCCTCACACGCCAACGCCTTTGCGGGTGAGGCGCCCACCCTGAGGCTGGAGGGCGCGGCTGCCCAACAGCGCCTGCGCCACTGGGTGGCGCCAAAAGCAGCAAAGGCGGCCCCGGCTCCGGAGATGGGCGGAAACCATGGCAACGATAGGGACGTCTGCTACGCCGAGCGTGGTGACCGCGAGGGGAGCGCCCCTAGCGCCGTATTATGACGCGAGCGTCGGCGCGCGGCTTCCGCGGTCTCGCGTGACCGCGGGACCAGCCTCCGGGCCTGGCAACAGCAGCCACTGCAGAGGCGGGCGGGCGAGGTCAAGATGGTGGCTCCACGGGCGGGGGAGGCGGTGGAGGGAGGAGGGGCCAGACCATAGCCGGCCGGAAACACCGGCACCCACAGGCCTCCCGGGAGCCGCCGCTGCTGCCTCCGCCGCCTGCTCCAGCTCGAGAGACGCGAGCGGGCGGCGGGGCGGGCCGTGAGAGAGACACGAGAGGAGGGAGGGCGGGGGCGGAGTCGCCCGCCTTCGCCTCCGCCCCCGGCCGCCGTCCCGGACCCTGCCCCGCGCGGCTCTACCCGGCCCGCCCAGCCCCGGTGTGGCAGCGGCTTATGGCGGCGCTGGGGCCCCCGCAGCAGCAGGTGCGGATGGCCCATCAGCAGGTCTGGGCGGCGCTCGAAGTGGCGCTCCGGGTGCCCTGCCTCTACATCATCGACGCCATCTTCAACTCCTACGATTCCAGCCAAAGCCGGTTCTGCATCGGGCTCCAGATCTTCCTCCGGCTCCTTGGTGAGGGGGACGGGGTAGCCTGCGTCCGGGGACGGCTCCGCGGGCCGAGACGTGCAGGAAGGAGAGGGCAGCCGAGCGCAGGCCGTGGGGTGTGTGTATGTATGTGTGTGTGTGTGTACGTACTAGTTTCGCGGGCCGAGACGTGCAAGAGGGAGAGGGCAGCCGCGCGCAGGCGGTGGTGTGTGTGTGTGGTGTGTGTGTGTGTGTGTGCGCGCGCGCGCGCTAGTTTCGTTTCCCCCCTGGGGGCGTCTTTGCGGGCCGGACGGGAGGAGGAGATGACATTCGTCTCAGAGTTGACAGCGGAGTGGTCCTCCCTGCGAGTCAGTCTCCTGTTCATTTTTGCCTCTGAGCGAGGGCGGGGAGAAAGCAGCGAGGTGTGAGCATGCGGCTCTGTGCCTGCTGTTTCTCTAGGGAAATGAGTGCTTGACCGCGTTCTATGCGACAGCCTTGGAAAAACAGCAACTCTGCTTACGTTTTTGATCTCGCCGTGTGTGACCTTGGGCTCGTCGTGCCGAGGCCTGGGCCTCAGTTTCCCCCTTTCCAAAATGCAGGGTACTCGTATGTTGTCATTTAAATGACATCCAAACGAAGGAGAATATCAAACCTTGAAACTGTTAGAAAAATCCTCACGAAGAAGGCGATACTTATATAACGAGTCCTAAAATTTTCCATGAATAGAGAAGAAGGTATTGAGAACGGTTATAAAAACGTGGCTAGGAAATGATAAGACTTGAAAATCAGTGTCCTGGTTGCATATGAATGGAGTGTTAAAAGAATCTTATACTTCACTCCCCATTTTCACTTGCATTACCAGAGTGAGGAGGATTTACACTTAAAAGAAGTTTTTGAGTAATTGAAACGTGGCAAATTTTGTTGATGAGGTAATTCTTGTGTTAGTTTTTAGTGAGGCTGTGCTTTTGAAGTGTTGCTGAGGACGAGCTGATGGTGAGATCCTTACCAAGCCTGAATTAGGAGCCATCTGTTGCTGCTTTATTCCTACTCTTTAAAAAAGTGGTAATGTTGAGTTTTGTTTATAACAACACTTTACATTTGTTTGGTACTTTAGTTTTGCAGTGCCTTTTCACTGGTATTATCTAACCTAACGTTCAAAAATCCCTCAAAGGAGGGTGGGTGGTGTTATTCTCATTTTACAAATGAGGAAACTGAGAGATAGAGGTTAAGTGTTTTGCTTTTGATACACAGCAAGTAATTGGTTGCCAGCACCTGGGCTTAACAATCTTCTGGCATGGTTCGTCTTCCTCCTCAGTACAGCTGCAGTCCAGATACAGAATGCTATAATAATGATTATATGCTAGATCTTAAAACTAACAGATGTGAACGTGATGTTCTTTAGCACAAGACTTCTCAGTAACCCACCAGCTACTTAATCCCAGCCATCCTGCTTACCACTGCAAAATGTAATGCCCTCTTATTTGTGGCAGAAATGGAGCTGTGTGATTTCCAATGTATAGGAATAGCGAATCATTATGTTGTACACCTGAAACGAATATAATGTTATCTATTGATTATACCACAATAAAAAAAGAACATTAGCTAGCTTTAATGTTTTGTACTTAACATATTTTGTTTAATTCTGATAGTCAGGGAATACAAGTGAGGTTAGTTAAATAATGTTACAATGAAATTAATAAGAATGGGGACCTGTTGGGAAAGCATTTTATTCCTGCCAGTTAGAAGTCACTCATTATGATCATAAATTAACAGGCAGTTGCTTGTCTCATTATAGAAAGGTGGTCCCAGCTGAGCCTGATAGATCCCAACCCCTCCCCACGGTACCTCTCCACGTTAATTGATGACATGCGTGCAGTCAAGACCTGTGCTGACTCCTGGGTTGGGGAGACTGAGAAATGGAGAACACTGATCATTTCTATTCCTGAACCCCACAGGAGAAGAGAGAGTTTGCTAGAGAGAGAGCAGAGGCTCTAGGGAACTTTATGAAATTTGGGATTACCACGTGTTGTTTTGGGCACTGAATAACCAAATGTATTGTAACATGGACTTGAGGGTGGTAGGAGGGGCTTTCCCTGCTTCTGCTTTGAGAGGAGGGAGGAGGCCATGGTGGAGGAGCTGGGAAAAAAGAAACCAAAACAGAACTGGGTTTGAGAGGATTCACATACTCATTCTGCCAGTAGTGTAGCCACTGTCTTGAGTGTTCTTCTGGCATGTAACTACAGAGCCTCTGAGAGCCCCTTGGGGACCAGGTGCTTTAATGCAGTGTGCTCAGAGTTGAGCTTCAGGCTAGGGAGCTTTAAAGGAGTATTTTCTTTAATTAAATCTTTTGTAGTTTAAGAACACTGAATAAAGTAATCTGGTGTTTTCCTTGTACTATATCCATGCTTCTTATTTTTGTAGTAAATCATGGAAGTTTGCATTTGAGAGGTTAAAGAAGAATGTGACCTCAGGCAAGTTACACCTGCTCTGTGCCTCCCTTTTCTTATCGGTACCTTTTTAAAGATGGATCATAATGGTGTATCTCTCTTATAGAGTGTTAAGGGCAATAAATAAGGACATAAGTTCTTGTAACAGTACCTGGAACCTAGTAAGGGCCATTTAATTGTTAGCTACTGGTAAATGGTAGCTTTAAAAAAATTTTTTTAATACTTCAATTAAGACCATACTGTGTTACAGATATTTCAGTTTTTGGAAGTCATCAGCAAAATGTTGGTGCTGTTTATTTGAAAATTTTGATCCCAGAGTATTCTCTGGGTCAGACTTTATGAGAGATACAAAATATTTTCCCAATCTATCATTTGACTGCTCCTCACATTATGGCAGTGTAATTATGCTAATTTATGACATTTGTAAGAATGATAAAATTATTAAAAACTGGTTTTGGTGGTAAAAAATTTCATCCTGAATAAAAACAAATGTCTTAACTATTTGAGGACCATTCGATGAAGCATCTTATTTGTTATTGAAAGTGACAGGTTTGTGTGTAAAAGATACCAAAGGATGGTTGAAATCAATTGTTCTATCTGGTTAGTTTTTTAATAATTGTAGACCTCTCTGTGCTACTGTATATAAATCTCAAAATTTTTCACAAATTTTTTTCCTTAAAATGGAATTGTAAACATGGAAATCTATTCTGTATCCAGTTTTATTTAGTGTCTGAAGAATTTTGTCTCCTACCCCTACAAAAAACTATTACTACTATACTTTTATTTGGTATCAAACTAATAAGAGAATTTCAGCAAGTCAGAATATAAAGCATCTCATTTTGGAGATCCAAATAAGGTCATATCACAATATATATAACTTTTAAGAATGTTAAGCTATTCTTAGGAGGTGTTCAATGCTAAATGAAATGCAGCCCAGTGCAGCGTAATGCTGAATTAGCAAGTCTAAATCCAAGGCAGAAAATGCAAGCATAGGAGTTTGTTTTAATAGTATTACTCATATAATGACAATTCATTGAAGTGGAAAGTCCTTTCTAAAGATAAAAGAAAATCCAGAAGTTACAAGGGTAAATTTGAGTACATAAAAATGAAAAACTTCTTTATGAAAAAATTCTTTTTTTACAAAGATTCTTAAAAATGACACATTAAGGGGAAAATATTTGCATCATATTTAGTTGAAGTACTAATAAAAGTTTTACTCTGTCAATAAGAAAAACTTATACTCCCAGAGAAAAATGGGCCCAGGATAAGCATTTCACAGGAAATGAAATGCACATGGTCAATAAGCAAAACAAAAATTACTCAGCCTTATTTATAATTTAACAAATGTAGTTAAAACAAAATTTCACTTAGGAGATTGGTGAAGAATTCAAAGTTTGAATAAAAACTAGTTTGGCAGAAGTATGGGGAAATAGATGAAGTTAAACAATTTTTGTAAGGTGTTATTTCTCTGTAAAGCCATTTGGTGCTATCAACTAAAATTCATCGTATACCTTTTGACTCACAATTCCAGTTCTGAGAACTTGGCCTGAAGATAATAGTTGTGCAAAAACTGTTGGCAAGGATATTCATTGCAGCATTGTTGGTAATAACAAAACAAAAACAAATTGTTAATCTAAATGTCTATTGAAAGAGAATCTGTTCATTGTACAATATTATCAGTTTCAGCCATGCAATGAAGTTGTTGAAAACAATGAGGTAGTTATTTTTGGTGCTGTAGAAAGAACTCAGAAAACCTGTGAAGTGTAAAAAGGAAGTGAAGCAGTAGTAATTATGACTGCATTGGGATAGCCTTAGGGGTTCTCAGCAGAGATACCGTTGACATTTTGGATGGGATAATTCTTTGGTGGGGGCGTGGGGACTGTGGCCAGACGACTGGAGGGGAAGGGAGGGTGTGCAAACTGATCCTGGTTGAGAACTACTGAGGTGGACAAATAGCCCAGTAAATAGCACAGAATAGAAAGCCCAGAAACAGACCACCCATGTATGTAGAGAAACTTGATGTGTTTCAGAGGTAGAATTGGAAATATACAATACATTGAGGTAAATACAGACTATTAAGTTAGTGGTTATTTAGTTATTCATGTGGAAAAAATTATACTGGATCCCTACCTCACATCAATATATAAATAGTTTGGACTTCCTGGTGGCACAGTGCTTAAGAATCCACCTGCCATTGCAGGGGACACGGGTTCGAGAAGATCCCACATGCCGCGGAGCAACTAAGCCCGTTCGCCACAGCTACTGAGCTTGCGCTCTAGAGCCTGTGACACACCTACTGAAGCCCCTGCACCTAGAACCCGTCCTTCGCAACAAGAGAAGCCACCACGATGAGAAGCCCGCGCACCTCAACGAAGAGTAGCCCCTGCTCACCGCAACTAGAGAACGCCCGCGTGCAGCAACAAAGACCCAACACAGCCTAAATAAATACATAAATAAATAAATTTATAAAATATATATAAATAGTTCTAAGTGGATTAATATCTAAATGTGAAAAGCAGAACTTTAAAAGTTTTAGAAGAAAATATAGAATTTTTTTTTAGGGTTAGAGTAAGGGAAAAGTTCTTTAGAAATATGTAGAAGCAAATGTATTAAATAATGATTGATAAGTTCAATGATATTAAAATTAAAAACCTCCGTTAATCAGAAGCCAGCATCAGAAAGTGAAAAGAGCGGCCACACATCTGGAGAAGATATTTGCATTACAGATAACTACAAAGAGTCTGTAGTCAGAATATTTTTTAAATGACTACAATTCAATAAGGAAAAACAACTCCGTAAATAATTGAGCAAAAGATAAACTGGCAATTCACAGAGGAAGAAACATGAATGGTCAGTAAATCGAAAGGTGCCCTCTTTGATGAGTAATCAGAAATGTAATTTTTAGAAAAGGTTAAAAAACTCCACTATTATAATGAGATCTCCTTTGGGTTAAAAGCAAAAACAAGTATTTATCCATGAATGTGTGCTTATTTATGCAAAACTTGGTTAACGTTTCATTTAATACCTATAGGGTTGAACTTTTAAAAAAAACCATGTTCATATATTTCTTCTTAATAAACATAAAAATTTAATTTAAAAGCAAAATTTATCTTATTAATAAAAAACTTAGAATACCCTTTTTTTAACCTAAAGTAAGAGTTTGATAGAAAAATTTTCTTTATGCTATAGTTTGTCAGGTACACCTACAGACTGACATCCCAATATGTACATCCCAAGATGTTTTATTTACTTTGTTCTATATTTCATTCCATATGGTTCCCTTGGGAGTAATGTAGTTAAAACATTTTTGTACTGTTCCATCTTTATTCTGTCAGGCATTGAAATGTTTTTCCACAGCTTGCTTTAGATTTTATATTAAAGGTATTTAAGGTACCTGGGGAGTTATGTCTTATTTCCTTCTAATTTTTAGTCCCCAACTTCCAGAAAGGTTAAGGGTATGAATGGACTTTACACATAAAAGAATTAAACACTTTGCTGTGTGACATGCATGGTGGTTTGCTTTTTGTTTTCAGCTTGTTTTGTTTGCTCATTTTTGGTAATCCAAATTGAAAAGGCCCTGAACTCTTTCATGAATTGAGTTCATGTATATCTTCAAAGCTCTAAATTCATTTTGATACCTGCCGTTTTCCTACCTTGAGCACTTTAGTGAAGCTCTCTAATCACTGAAGAATTGGATCCCTGAATTGTGATTCCAGTTAATTCTATGCACCACTGT
This sequence comes from Neophocaena asiaeorientalis asiaeorientalis, assembly GCF_003031525.2. Classification (NCBI taxonomy): domain Eukaryota; kingdom Metazoa; phylum Chordata; class Mammalia; order Artiodactyla; family Phocoenidae; genus Neophocaena; species Neophocaena asiaeorientalis. The sequence continues at coordinate 8,801,828 of NW_020172779.1, forward strand.
CCCAAGGTGATTTTTCTTTATAAAGTAGCATTTATATATAGCCTTGATTACTTATTGCAGGTCACTCTTAAATCCTAATGAGGAAACTGTCCTGGGGCTTAATTTTCTTAGGCCTACAGGTTAAATATCAAGAGTTGCATGTCTGAAGTTGTGAAAATGCAATGAAACTTTGATATTATTGACAACACTTCCCAAAGGCCACGAGAGGGAATATTACTTGAGAGACTTGGAAAGTTGACTTTTTTTCCCTGTGAAATGAGAGCTGATTCTACATTCCATACACAGGAACATGAGTATAAAGGAAAAATTTAAGAATTTTAAAAACTAAAATAATTTAAAATAATAATAAAATTAAAATAATTTTATACTATTCTTGAAATGTTTGGTCATTATTAAATCTTGGGGAATAATTTTAATCAAGAAAGAGTAGTATCAGGGGCTTCCCTGGTGGCACAGTGGTTAAGAATCTGCCTGCCAAAGCAGGGAACATGGGTTCGAGCCCTGGTCCGGGAAGGTCCCACATGCCAGGGAGCAACTAAGCCCGTGCACCACAACTACTGAGCCCGCATGCCATAACTACTAAAGCCTGCACGTCTAGAGCCCGTGCTCCGCAAGAAGAGAAGCCACTGCAATGAGAAGCCCGTGCACCGCAAGGAAGAGTAGCCCCTGCTCACCGCAACTAGAGAAAGCCCGCGCGCAGCAACGAAGACCCAACGCAGCCAAAAATAAAAATAAATAAATTTTAAAAAAAGATGAAATGGAGACAAATCAACTTTAGGGGTGTTTACTTTAAAAAAAAAAAAGTATCAGATTGTTACTTGCTAGGAGACATCCAAACTTTGAGGTTGTAGTCTCACTACATTATTTGTCTATCACACTCTCTTTTGTCCAGAAGTATTTCTAAAACCCAAATAATTCCTTAATCTGTGTAAAAATAAGCATCGGGGGAAAAAGCTATTAGAATAAAAAGATCTGGTTATAAGTTACAGCAAAGTTCATGAATATTCACAGGTAAAGATTAATGTACCACTTTGTGAATAGCAAGTTAAAAATAATTTACAGTCCCTGCTTGACTTTCTCCCTTTTAAAAAGTAACATATAATAGAACTGACGTTATCATGGTTTTGTTTTGATGCATTTTAGGAGATTAAGTTTTGTTTCAGGAAAAAATACTTTTGTTTTTCTGTGTAGAGAAAGTAAGATTATATATGGCATATGGTGGCTGAGTAAATTCCATTTCCTGTTACTTTCCACAGGAAGGGTTTCTAAACCTGCTCAAAAAAAAAAGCCCATTTTCTGTTGAAAGGGCTCTTTGGGAGGATTATTAGTGGCCCACTTGTTCAGCGAATTGGGTGGTTCTTGTGCAGAGGCTGATCTATCTTCCAGGTGATTGTTTTCTTTTGTTGTCCTTTTCACAAATGACCTGACAAATAGGCACAGGATAAAATTTTAAGTTTATGGGCAAAGTCATCATTTGGAGGAACTTGGCCCTTGCTTTTAACTGCAGTAGATTGTGGAATGGCTCTATTGTATTATGCAGTGTTGGTCTTGGTTGCATGCTGAAATCAGGTGGATAGATGGATGTTTAATTTGGAGTTTGTCACTTTTTCGGTACTCCAAGGTCCGATTTCTCAGCTTTGTCTTACCTTTTCATAGGTTTCAGTTTCCAAGTGGGCTGTATTTTATGGTTGCCTTTAAAAATAGAACACAGGATTCAACAGAAACGTTTATTTCCCCAATTATTTTATTTTCTACAAAATATTTCGGGATCTATAGATGTAAAAGGTAGGATCCTTGCTTGCTAGTAGGTACCTACTCAGATAACTACAAACTTCAGTGTCAGGTGGTGTATGAGTATTAGGAGTTTCGCCAAGTTCTGTAGATGTGCTGAAGGAACAGTCAGCATCAGGAAAAGTGGGTTTGTAGGATGGGTAGGATTTGAACAGTCAGGGATTTGGGAAGTTGATGGGCCCGTTCTGCCAGGCAAAGAGAAGAATGTAAATACAGCTGTAATCATGGCAGAGAAGAAGGGGTATGTTTGGGAAAGAAATCTGGAGCATTGGTGTGTGTGTTGGGAGGATTATTACTTTAAAGCAAATTGGGTCCTTGAATGTTAGGACAAGGAGTGTAGGTTTTAATTGATAGTAATTTCAGAGCTGCTGCAGTATTTTGAGCAGAGACATGAAGAAAGGCAGTTTGGTGATGGCTTGTAGATGGATTTGGATGAGAGAGTTTTCAGAGACAGACTAATAGGTGGGTGTCACTGAGAAAAGGGAGGTATAGGTATTAGTAAAATTTGTCACTGATTGTCAGAGTTTGAGGATGAGGGGCTAGAGGTGCTGTTAGGAGAATAACAATGGTACCTCTGACTGACATTGGAAATCGCGAGGAGGAGCTGTTTGAGGTGAGAGTAGGTTCAGTAGGTTTTAGAAGTTTTGAGTGTTGCAGTTGTAATGTAGAAGTGTAAGTAGGTGAATATTTGGGTGTGGTTCCCATAGCTGAAACCTTGGATAATAATGTTTATCGTAATCTCACTTAAAAATTTGTCAGAGCACCAAAAAAGATGGTGCTGGATGCACAACAGACTATACATTGGTTGCTTACAGAGGGGGGCGGGGGAAGATTTATTAAAACATGTTGTGGTTTTCTGAATGTTACTTTTGTAATTTGAAGAACAGTAAAAAGGGTTGACTATTTGAAGAAAAAGATTCAAACATACAGGAAAAAGGAAACTTGGAGGAAATGTCTGGTATCTGAGGAAAGTATGTACAGAAAAAAAGTGAATTTGGACCTGAAGGAGAATGCTCAAATTTAAGGAGCAGGAAAAATAAGAGCCAGTAGGAGTTCAGTTTGAGTAAAAGGAGGAATTAGGGGTAAGTGTGAAACTTAAACTTGATTTCCTAAAGAACACGTTTGAGAAAAAGAAATCTCAGATTTAATAGGAACAAGTTTTCCATTTGGGTTACTTTTAATTCTTAATGTTTTTGTAATGGAATTATCTTAAATATTTTTAATAATTGAATATGTTCTTTCAAGTTTCAAACTTCTTAAACTGTATATCATGACAAACTCATCTTGAAGATAATTTAGTAATTTGGTGTCTGGACATATAATACTACTTGAATTACTTTGGAAATTAGAAAATAAGGGGTAGGATTTTTAAGGATAATATGTTTGATCTGTCCTGTTGAACTTTGACTTTACAAAAAACATTTATTGGCCTTTAAGCCTAAACTGTCTTCAGGCTTAACATTCATCAGTTTGAAAATATTCATACTTCCTTACTAAAGGAAGAATATCATAACTGTTAGTGGAAAAAACATTCTTTAAAAATGTTTCATTCGAATGTCCTTTCTTTTTTTTTTTTAGGTATATTTGTATCCAGTATTGTTCTGATCTTGTCACAGCGATCACTTTTCAAGTTTTACATGTACAGCTCAGCCTTTCTATTAGCTGCAACTTCAGTGTTGGTAAATTATTATGCTGCTTTGCACATTGACTTCTATGGTGCCTACAACACATCAGCTTTTGGAATTGAGCTGCTTCCTCGAAAAGGGCCCTCGCTGTGGATGGCACTCATCGTTCTACAGCTAACATTTGGAATTGGATACATTACACTACTCCAAATTCATTCCGTCTATTCACAGTTAATTATTTTGGATCTCTTGGTTCCTGTAATAGGCTTAATCACAGAGCTACCATTACACATCCGAGAGACTTTAGTTTTTACCTCTTCCTTGATTCTCACGTTAAATACAGTGCTTGTCTTGGCAGTGAAACTTAAGTGGTTTTATTATTCCACAAGATACGTTTATCTTTTAGTAAGGCACATGTATCGAATTTATGGATTACAGTTATTAATGGAGGACACATGGAAGAGGATTCGTTTCCCAGTTGTACTGAGAGTCTTTTGGCTAACAAGAATTACAGCTCAGGCTACGGTATTAATGTACATTTTAAGGATGGCAAATGAAACTGATTCCTTCGTTATTTCTTGGGATGATTTCTGGGACCTCGTTTGTAATCTTATAATTAGTGGATGTGATTCTACACTCACTGTACTGGGCATGAGTGCTGTAATATCCTCAATAGCCCATTATTTGGGTCTTGGAATATTGGCCTTTATTGGATCAACTGAAGAAGATGACAGGCGGCTTGGCTTTGTAGCACCTGTTTTATTTTTTATTTTGGCTCTTCAGACTGGTTTAAGTGGGTTAAGACCAGAAGAGAGACTTATTCGCTTAAGTAGAAACATGTGCCTTTTATTAACAGCAGTCCTGCATTTCATCCACGGAATGACAGACCCTGTATTAATGTCTCTCAGTGCCTCTCATGTGTCATCTTTTCGTAGACATTTTCCTGTGCTCTTTGTCTCTGCTTGCCTGTTTATTCTTCCTGTTATACTCAGTTACGTTCTTTGGCATCACTATGCACTAAATACATGGTTGTTTGCAGTTACAGCCTTTTGTGTGGAACTCTGCTTAAAAGTAATTGTTTCTCTCACTGTTTATACGTTATTCATGATTGATGGCTACTATAATGTCCTCTGGGAAAAGCTTGATGATTATGTCTACTATGTTCGTTCAACAGGCAATATTATTGAATTTATATTTGGAGTGGTAATGTTTGGAAATGGGGCTTATACTATGATGTTTGAGTCAGGAAGTAAAATTCGGGCTTGTATGATGTGCTTACATGCCTATTTTAACATCTATTTACAAGCAAAAAATGGCTGGAAGACATTCATGAATCGTAGAACTGCTGTAAATAAAATTAATTCACTTCCTGAAATAAAAGGGAGCCGCCTACGAGAAATAGATGATGTATGTGCAATCTGCTATCATGAGTTTACAACATCTGCTCGTATTACACCGTGTAATCACTATTTCCACGCACTCTGCCTTCGGAAATGGCTGTACATTCAAGATACTTGTCCAATGTGCCATCAAAAAGTGTACATTGAAGATGATATCAAGGATAATTCAAATATATCTAACAACAATGGATTTATCGCACCCAATGAAAATCCAGAGGAAGCTGTAAGAGAAGCTGCTGCTGAATCTGACAGGGAATTGAATGACGACAGTTCAGACTGTGATGACGACGCCCAAAGAGAAAGAAATGGAGTGATTCAGCACACAGGCACAGCAGCTGAAGAACTGATTAATGATGATACTGATTAAAATAGCATCTACTAATCATTGAGGTATTTGTTTAAAATTCAGTTCATCCAAAATGGAGTAATACGCTTCAGTTCAGTGTGTAACCAAGCACAAAAACAGTATCAATGTTGAATCTGTGAATGGTTTTCCGTTTACTGTGATGTGCTACTGTAAATATACCTCTTCAATTACTTCTGGTCTCTTTGGTGACCTATTTAAATTTGTGTACATTATTGTACATAGAATAAAATTTTCACATTTTTATGACAAATCTGAACAAATAACTTTTTAATAGATGTAATAATATGGTGTGTCCACTGTGCCAAAGATTCCTCAACGGAAGTATGTAATGTATCTAACTCTGGACCCTAGTTCTTCTTTAAAATGGGTGGGAGAGAACAAAAATGCAAATCAGGGGAAACCGTATTAAATCAAAGAAATCAGGGAATTTGGACCAACCAGAGGATAAATGCTAAATGTAGAGTATTTTTAAAACTAAGGAAAAAAATAGGCTGCCAGAAGTGATTGAGACACTTTTTTGAAATTTGAGAGTAGCATTGTGGTTGAGCTGGGTTTGAAAGTCACAATTCGGAGAGTGTGTGAGTTGAGAAACAGGCTTATTTATATATCAACTAACCTTTGGTATAAACCAGGATGTGCTATTTTGATGTAAAAATCAGTGTATTTGTTAGCCAGTCTGTTTGCAGAGTTGACATAAAATTGTCCTTTTGAACTTTTGAAGAGATTACAACATGAAATATCTGGGGGTTTTCACTATTGTAAACTAAGACATTAAGTGACTTTAAAAAATTCTCATCTGACTTCATGGGTGGCATACAGTGATATAATACCTCTTTAGACAACTTCCAGAGAATTCCTTTATTGAAACTTAAGTTTTACCATGAAATTTTATGTACACGATGGAAAAATGGGAGACACATACCAGTTACATGTCAGGAAAAAATATTTTAATAGTGTTGTTATATAGCGTATTGGCTAGTTCCAGTGGATCTTCATCTCTTACTGCTGACATTATTTCCAGTATTTGACTAAAACAGAACAAAAATGGATGGTTACATTTCTAAGTACATATTCTGTTTTAAAGGTATTATCTTTTTTCACATAAAGGAAAAGATACTGTTTTAGCATCTTTTAACATAAAAAGCCGAACAGGCGTTAAAGTTTTCAGCAACGTTAACAGAAAGTTTAACTGCTAGGATATTTAAAACAGAGCAGTTAAAGACAAATTTCTGAGACAGTCTTGCATACAACTAGAGCCAGGCACCAGGTTCAAGTAAGTTACAAAACCAGCCCATATTATGTGTACCACAATTACGGAATTAACCCAGTGAAAATGAGTCCTTTTAAACTGTGGGTTAATTACACATTAGTGGGGTCATGATGCGCTTTTAAAAAATAAAAAGGAAAAGCACACTGCATTTAGTAAGGCAAGTACTGTTTCATTTTTGTTTGGGTTTTATTTATACATGCAAGTGTACTGAGTCACAGTGTGGTACTGTGGGGATAGCAGTTAAAGTTTGAAAGCCACTGCTTAGAGAACTGGTTGTAAAGGACAGCAAGAAATTGCTGCATCACCACCAGCAGAGTGACAACAAAGGAAGTTAGAGCAAGTTACTTAGAACAATGTATGGTTATTAGGGGGGATGGGGAGAGAGAACGTCCTATGTTTTCCCCTTCAACAGAAAGGTGTGAATCTTTGTTTCTTTGCCTAGAATAATGATAATTATCAGTAGCTGTTTTCTAGCAATATTATATGTAGACAATATTTCTTATACATGAATTAGAAAGTTCAAAGTCAGAATCAGACATTGAAATATTATTCTTTGTCTTAAGCTTTTTGTTCCCTTTATGGGTTTTTAAAATATGAACACCTAAAGGAATCAGGGACAGAGATTACAGATTAACTGGAACTTTTAAATTCTATAGGAGTAACAAAAGCCTTGTTTATATTAAATGAACTGACTACACAGTTTTTACCTGACAGTCAGACTAGGCTAAAAGCAAATCTGTTAACACTGAAAGTGACACTAAAGATTCAATTTTCTTAGCAAACTAGATTTTTCTTCTATTAACTACTTGGAATTGGAAATTAATACATAATACTGGGAAATCAGTATGATTCCTGCCACCAATCTCCCTTCTGGTCCTTTCTCCACACTGATACCAGTTAATAGCTTTCCTGCTTAAAATCCTTTGGGTTCTGATAAAATCGAAATTCCTAAGGGTGGCACACAAAAGCCCTCACTCTCTGGCCTTACAGTACCTTCCCTATCACTTACCGAGCATCCTACTTTATGCCACACTGCAGTCATTGTTCCAAGCTCTTCTTCAGTCTGCCTTCGCTGAAGGTGTTTGTCTTGGTCTGGCCTAACTCCTGGTCCAACTTAGTAAACAGATGAAATGTCACCTTAGTTAAGCACTCCATTTCCCCTCAGGGCAGGCAGCTGCTCTGTCCTATGGTCCCAGTTATATGTTCATACCTCTATAACAGCACTACTATCTTGGATTATACTTTTTATCTGCTTGTCTGCTCTAGGAGGATCCTTGTCAGACTTGGTTAACGCCTTAACCAAAGTGCCTGGCACAGTGTACCTACTCATCTGGTGGGATGAGGGTGGGAATGGTCTTGGTTCTTCTGTGTAGTCTCAGTAACTTGTACCTTTCCTGATATTTGGCAAGAGCTCCAAAATGTATTTCAAGGAATTTATAATCTAATGGGGGAGGGGGGGGGGGGGCAGAG
>NW_020172779.1:8810327-8873245 GCF_003031525.2 Neophocaena asiaeorientalis asiaeorientalis
GCAGAGATCTCTATACAAATAATTAGAACATAAAACTCTTAACAGATGGAGTTTATAAAAATGACTTTGTAAGTAGGAATTAACTTGCTAATTAGTATTTCGCATTAGACTAGGGGCATGTGTATTTCTGAAATGTGGTTTAAAATTTTTCAGTTTGCAAATGTTGATTTTCCCAAGCTCTGCCTACTCAGAACTGGTATTCATGATTGCAGTAGATACTCAAAAGCCTTCTTGGTTCTTAATAGTCTGCATTTAGAAACACCTTAAAATTTTGTCTTGAAAATATGCAGCTAAAGTCAACAGCTATACTTTTACTTAACGATTAAGGCAGTGTGGAAAACCAATTTAGATACACTGTTGGCAACTACTTCCTCTAAGCTGGCTGCTGGAAAACTGCCAGTTTCTTGTCTCTAGTGTCCTTTTAAATCTCCAAAGAATTACTGAAATGTCTCTGGACTGAACTTGCAAGTACCTACATTTCATAAAAATTACAAGTGTTTCTTTACTAATCAGAGTTTAAATATATTCCTCACCCTACAGATTTTAAAACATTCAGTTTTAAAGTCTTTGCCAACATCAGCATGTTAATAAAGGAAAATCTTTCCAGTGTACCTTTATAGAATAATTCTTTATTTTTCTGCTCACTGAATTTTAGATCTGGCTTATCTAATATACTCTTATCTGTTAAAACTACTAAAAAAAGATGGAGCATATTAAAGGAATTACTACAACAATCCAATATTAATTTTTATGAATGTGTGATAAATATATCCAGTTGCCTGAACTGGTAAGCCATACTAGATTGATACAGTCAGATTTAAATTACTGCTTGTGCAACAAAAGAAACTGGATGACGGGCCCATTAAAGTAAACTTTTCCTATAAATTACAATATGCTGTACAGCTCCTTGGCAGTTAGATGTGTAATACCCCCCTTTTCACATGTGCTCTGTATTAATTAAAAAAATGATTCTGAATTAGTTTTTTTTTTCCCTAGGAAATAAAATTCTATAAAGTTCTGCCCTTTTTCTCGGTTGGAAAAAGGAAATCATTTCTATAATTTGTCCTTTTGTTCAGAGGCTTAAAGAACTGTGTTATTTCTTAGGTTCATTCAAGCTGTCAAATCACTTAAAATACAGATACCATTAAAAAAAAGGTCTTCTGCTAAGATTGTGCTTTTATACATCAGCAGGAAACCTGCAAGATAACAGAACTTAAGCCAGGTAAGGTGATTCTATGTATGGATAGCTTTAAGATCTTTTTCCCTCCCTACAAAATGACAAATGACCAAAATCACATGAAGTTCTTACTCTGTAATAAAACCACTCTGGGTTGAGAGGATATGAAAAAAGGAGCTGATACACAGCAATTAGGCACGAATTCCTCCAAATCACTGCATTAAAATGGTGTTTGATAACTTCACTTGGATTTCACCCAACTTTAATTCTGTCCCTTGAGTTCATTTTGTAAATGGCATTTGATGGTTGACTTCAATGTTCTGGAGACCATGAAAACAAAATACTTACATTATATGGCAGGGTTCATTTCTGTCTTTCAAACAGTGCCCATTTTCCCACTTCTTTTTGGTGGGAAATGAAGTTTTTATATATTTTGATCCAGCATGTGTACTTTTGACTCCACACCAAGGTGCATCTAGAGTTAAGCGAAGAAAGAGAAGTCTCTCAAAGAGATTTTTACCTTTTTAAATTATTGTTTTTTAATGAATATTATTAAACTATGATATAACCTCTCAAATATACACCATGATTCAGCTTAAAAAATGGTAAAAGGCAACAGAAAACAGCTTTAAGAAAAGTACAAGATAAAATCTTGAACTGTACAAATTCTTAAACTTTTATTTTTTTCCCCACTAACAGTACTGTTGGTGTATGGTATGCTTTAAAGAATCTAAAGCTAAAAGAAATACAACTGTAACATGAAAACATTTAAGTTAAACTTCTGTTTGCCCCTACTGAATGTAAAACAGTGGCTTTGATTTTTTTTGTTTTTTGTTGTTTTTTTTGGCCGTGCCACGTGGCATGCGGGATCCTAGTTCCCTGATGACCAGGGATCGAACCCCGTCCCCCCTCCAGTAGAAGCTTAACCACTGGACGGCCAGGGAAGTCCCAAAAACAGTGGCTTTGAATACTGGGATTATTTACTTACGTAAATCTCTAATAAAGAATTGTAACAGCTTACACATTTTACAACCATTGTATTTTTAATAAGATAATTTAGTTTTCATGACTCCCCCAGGAAATACACCTGATTTCTTCAGAATGGCTCAGCCTTGACTTTACTAAAAAAGTCCAAGAGCCTTGAGTTCAGGGTAGAGATAAAACTTTTAGCTTCTAACTTTGTCTTACTTTGAGAGGCAGCAGATTAATTGCTAAAATTCTTAAATCCAATTAAATGTTTGCACTTTACTTAAAAAATATTGTACAATTAAGCCATTACAAAGAAGACATTGTTTAAAAAAAATTCTGAATAGTTTTTGAAAGCCTGAGGTGAAATGCTTAGTTAAGACTCCTGTTTAATACAACAGCCTCCTTAGTTACCACGTGGTCTGACGTTCCATTCTTAAGTGCTTAGGCTTAGTCAGACTTCTAAAATTGAAAAACTCGCTTGCGTAAATACTTTCCATTACAGCTCCAAAAGACTTCCTGAAAAGTATAATTGTTGAGGTTGAGCATGCTAATAAAATAATACTTGTTTACTTTTCTCTAGCTGTTTTTGGGTATGGTTTAATATGAAAATTAGGTTCTAAAAGCAAACTTACCAGTCTCAATCATTAATTTTTCACTAGGTATTGACTTCAGAACTTCCAAATTAGCCTCAGTTTTCAGTGAGCTTGAAAAAAAAAAGTTATTCATATATAAAATAAAAAGGTGCATTTAATGAACAGCAACTTTTTCATATTATAAACTTGTCTAAAACAGATTACAGAATTAACCCAAAATCCTGAAACAAAACTTTGGTTGGCTACAATGGAAGTATATTTTAGAAAGTATTTGCACATTCCCATCCTTACAGAATCCAGGTTAAGATCTATTCCAACCAGATCCTGCCTTTAGGGGGTGCAATTTTTTGTGCCTATTGGTTGATCGTCCAATAACTTTCTGTAACAGTCTATGTTAAACAATTCTTTGAAAAGAATTTATTTGCGTCTCTGGGTAATTTGCATAATTTAGAGCTCATAAGGCTGCATTTGAAGGTATGGCCAATTTCTTTATGGGCCAAATACCCAGGGATTCACTGGTATTAAGGAATCAGATACTCAAGGTTCATGTTTCACTAATCAGAAATAGAATCTTCACAAAGGATGAAAATCACAATCACTGTTAGAACTATGAGTATTTAACATGGTATGAAACTAGAAAGCTGGTTAGGAGATGCCAGTTTTATTATTCCTGTTTAGACCCCACCACAACCCACCCCCAAATCTGGAAACTTTTAAGATCTTCCATTACTCCTGATATTCTGAAACATGATAATGTGTCCGGGCATAAAACCTTTTCATCCATTTAGGCAGCTGGAATCTTCCAATTTAGACTCTTCCCCACCCCTAACTGGGAACACGTTATGGAAAAACAGGACTTTTCCTCTCTCATTTTCTTTCTTCTCTCTGGGACTTCTGTTAGTCAATTTTAGAACTCCTGAATTGGTCTCCGAGGCCCTGTTTCTTTCATACCTTTTTTTCTGGGGAATTAATTTTCATTTTCACACCCTGAGATAGACAGGATTATTGGTTCCAGTTCTCTCTCATATGACAGAATTACATATCTGCACCCTTGCCATGATTTCTTAGTAGGAAGAAGGAACCTGAATCTGGCCATGGCCTCAAGATTTGCTTTGACCAATGGGATGATATGGCCAAGAGGCTTGGAATGCACCTTCGTGATTTGCAATGGCACCCTCATGATCTTCTGAGATTAGCGCGCACTAAGTAACTGTTACCTCTTCAGCCTGGGCATCCCGAATGAAAACACATGGCGAAGATCTGAACCCAACATGGAGCCTGTGGCAGAGCTCACCTCTATCAATTAAACCCCAGCTGACCCAAAGACCCATGAGTGTTTAAAAAAAAAAAAAAAGTTTACTGTAATATGTCAGTGAGTTTTGGGATGGTTTGCTATATATGTGATGACTAATACCATCCTTATGTTGCATTTTTAACTTCAGGACTTGATATAACTTTTCATCATGGAGAGTTTCAAATATACACATAACTAGAATAACACAGCACCCCCTTCTCCATGTATCTATTACCTATAGCCCCATCAATTATCAAATCCTGGATGATCCCGTCCCACCCACTGAATGCTTTCCTCTGGGATCGACATAAGCATTCCAAGTCTTAGTCCTCAATAATCCAGTTTGTTCAGTTTTCTTGAGAAAAAATTACTTTTCCCCCTGAGTATAAATGCTTGCTGCTTCTGTACTCTGTGCATGGGAGTGGATATGGGGATTGGTATCTTTCTCTATATAGGCCTTCAATCACCCTGTTTTGGTCGCCATTCTAAGCCTGAAGCCTTTCTGGGATTCTGTCTGCTACACCTGCTCCCATCTCCTCTGAGGCCCTTTAGTGGTACAGTCGTCTAAGTTTTCTCTTCCAATTTAATCTGTCTTACAGAAATCTACAAAACATTTCTCCATTAGCAAAACTTTGGCCTTTTTTTCTTTACTTTTCCTTTTTGAATATAATTTTTTTTTAGCAGCATTTTAGGAGGGGTAGGAGGGAAATGTGTGTCTGGTTTATCGTAAGTACCAGCCTTTTGTTAGTATTCTCTAGAAAAAAACAAAATTCTTATTTTCAGCCAGCTTAATACTTGGTCAATATATTTTCTAAAAATATGCTGATATATTTGATATGGATACTAAATTTAAAACATGACCAAATTTTTGGAGTATTTGCATATTTTTAATCTCATGAAAACAAATTGTCTGATTCACTCTTTTCCTACATATATTAATGCTTGTAAAAACTGATCTACACAGACATAGAAAACAAACTTACGGTTACCAAAGGGGAAAGGGAGGCGGGGAGGGATAAACTGGGAGTATGGTATTAACAGATGTACACTACCATATATAAATAGACAAACGAGAAGGATTTGCTGTGTAGCACGGGGAACTGTATTCAATATCTTGTCATAAACTATAATGGAAAAGATGTATAACTGAATCACTTTGCTGTACACTTGAAACAATATTTAAATAAACTACACATCAGTTAAAAAAACATCTAAATACAGAACTATATACTATCAGAAGAAATATTTTTAATCAAAGCCAGAATCTCTGTTAAGGTTTCCCATTTAAGGAAGAGCATGTGCATAATTCTATGGTCAAATTTGAAACTTTCCCATTTTCTTGGGGGAAAAATTCTAATTTAATCTTTAGAAACCAAAGACTATATCATAATGTAAACAGATTAAATTACCATAGCCCAGAAACTCAGATTAAGACTACTCTAAACTGAATTTCAAAAGAAGAACAGAAATATTGACTTCGACTAAATAAACTACTGACCCATTAATTCTGAGTTAACGTAGGAGAAAAAAAATCTCAAGTAATTAGCTTAAAGCCAAGTCTTTATAAACTCAAGATCACTTAGAAACCTCTAAGACAGACGTACAGTTCAAGTTTGTGAAATAAAGGTCTCTACCCGCTTCTCTTGAAAATCATCCCCAAATAAGAAGAAACAGCATATTTTGATGAAACTAGGAGACATTTCTAACTCCTCATCACAAAATATAAAGCAGAAAGTAGAGAAGTGGTAAACGATCTATGTTTACGTGTTAAGTGACTTAAGTGCTATGTGCCTGTAGAGAGATACTGAAGATAAGCCAACCAATTCTCCCAAGGAAGTTCTAAGAACTGGAAGAACTAGGTACCTAGAAAGGATGGGGTAGGGCAGAGGACTGAAATGGGGATTGCTTGAAAATCAGGGTAAAGAGAAGATGGGATTCTCAGATTACTTTCCAATAAATTGGTGCAGAGATGACAACTGCCCTATACCCTGGCCCGAGAGAGAGAGGCAGAGACAGAGAGAGAGATGTGTGCCGTCTCTGGACTGGAAGACAAGCAGCACGGAGGAGGGCAGGGTGAGGCATGGACTAGAAATGGAGACTGACTGCTTACTGAACGGAGACATCCCCTCTCCAGCACCATCCTGCTCCAGAACATAGGTATGTTTATGAATTCTCATCCCATTTTCCCACCAGGGATCAGAGGAGCCCTCTCTGGAGAAACTGAACAAACCCAGAGGAAGATCTTGACAAGCTGACACTAAGGATTCCCCGGCGAGAAAGTCAGTTGGCCATCTGTGGGCCTGCAGTTGATGGGCTATCTCCCCACGGAGCTTCCAACAGCTTTTCCCCCTTCACTCTTAAAATATACAGCAAAGAACTGCCTGACATTTGAAGAAAGCCCCTGTCATGACAGAGACCAAAACAAAGAGGAAAAGGAACTCAGAGGAAATAAAAGCATTAAATGGCATATATATATAAAACACATCTTTAGAGAGATGGGAAGATGCTGCATCTACCAAACAAGAATATGGTAGGAAAAAAAACGAGAGCTTTCAGAGACTGAAAACAAAAGCTTAAGTAAGTTTCCTTAAAAAGCTGAAAAAGGGAATTCCCTGGCAGTCCAGTGGTTAGGACTCCAGGCTTCCACTGCAGGGAGCACAGGTTTGATCCCTGTTCGGGGAACTAAAATCCTGCAAGCGGTGTGGTACAGCCAAAAAAAAAAAAGGTTGAAAAATAAAGCACTTGTTTGAGAGGAGGAAAAAAATTAGATAGAAATTGTAGAATAAAAAAATGAGATCAGGGACTTCCCTGGTGGCGCAGTGGTTAAGAATCCGCCTGCCAATGCAGGGGACATGTGTTAGAGCCCTTGTCCAGGAAGATCCCACATGCCATGGAGCAACTAAGCCCGTGCGCCACAGCTACTGAGCCTGCGCTCTAGAGCCCGTGAGCCACAACTACTGAGCCCACGTGGTGCAACTACTGAAGCCCGTGCGCCTAGGGCCTGTGCTCTGCAACAAGAGAAGCCACAGCAATAAGAAACCCACGCACCGCAATGAAGAGCAGCCCCGCTCGCCGCAACTAGAGAAAGCCCACGCATTGCAACAAAGACCCAACACAGCCAAAAATCAATCAATCAATAAATAATTAAAAAAAATGAGATCAGAGTATCAGCCTGGGAGGTCCAAAGAAAGAATAGAAAAAAAAAAAATTGAGAAAACTTCTCAGGCCTGACAAAGATGAGCCTCTAGCTGGAAGGGTCCAGTGGAGAATGACAAAAAACCATCAAAACACCTTTGCACATTTTGATAATACCAGAGATAAATAACTAAAATATTCCACAGGGAAAGAAGTATGTCACAGGTGATGTACTGGGAAACAGAATAGAGACTGGAACCTAGAACTGGGATATTGTAAATCCTCAGTGAAAATGATCTCTAATCTAGAATTTTATGCCTAGAAAAGTATGTTTTCCTTTTTTCCCCTTTCATTGACTATCCAGGTAAACTTTCAAGATGAAGAGAATTAATTCATTTGCAAACATGTGTTCCATCAAAACAAAATAGAATACATGGGATTTAAAAATAGGAGTTCTGTCACAGAAAAGACACTAGTCCAAACTGTAGCAGAAAGATAGAAGGGTCAGGAACTAACGAATTATCTGATTATCCACACAGGTTTCCTTATGTGGAAAAATAGAAAAAAGCATTTTACAGAGTTGTTGAAAAGTGTGAAGAAGGCTTCAAGTTTTGAAGAAAGCCAAGTAAATAAAAATATGAGGAAAGTTACTCCAGGAAAATGAAAAAGTGGAACATCACATGGTTCAGCAGTCAACAATATTTTACACAGACATAATAATGAAAACACGTAATATGCATATAACCAAAAATTCTCAAATAACTACATTGAGAGGGCTATAGCGGAAATAATGGAGGTGGGGGGGCAGTATTGGATAAAGAACTAAAGTGCTCAAACACCTTAATGGGAATAGACAAAGGGAATGAATTAAGAGTTAATAGCATATATGTAATATTTAGATACAAGGTGATAAAGAGTAAAGTGGTTGGCTCTGGAAAAATTAACTTGGGGTAGATGGCATGCTGGGAGACTGTGCTTATAAGTCTTTTAATACTACTTTATGCATGCATTATTTCCATATTAATATATAAATTAATTAAATCATCAATTTATTTAAAATATGAAAGAAGCATCTAGAACATTTAAATAAGTCTGAACTCTATAGCAAATAATTAATTTCATGATTCTATATTCTGAAGTAGAGTTTAGTAAAAAAATAAAATAAAATAAAATTAAATTAAAAAATAAATAAATAAAAATAAAAGTACTTGGAAAAGTAGTGATTTTAAGGAAATGAAACACTGAAGAGGGAAAGGAAGTCTTACTTTTTGCAATTTATTTTGCAGTTTATTTCACGAGCTACACTGATAACCTGAGGAAAGACACTGGTAGAAGCTCACCAAATTATTTGGAAGAAAATGAACCCAGGGACCCAGCTGTGCTAGCAGACTGTACTGGGTGCATGAGGTTTAGTGTGTATAACAGCAGGAAGGTCACCAAGTGAGGAAGAGGATACAGGTTCTCACACTTTGAGTGACTTTACACCTGTTTCTTAACTTCTCTGAGCCTCAGCTTCTTGGCCTACAGAGATACAGAAGACGATTATGTCATAGTATGACCTTTCCCCCATAGGTGGACAGCACTTGTGTATATGTATATGCAATGCTGTGAACACATATGTTTTAAAGGGATAAACTGATCCAAGAATAAACTGCATTGCTAGAGAAAGGTACCTGCTAACCTCAACAGAAAATTGTTTTCCATCACTGGAACACAGGATAGCAGTTTATAGCTTTCAAGCTTTAATTTGTAATAGTAACATACTGTTTAATTTCTTACATTTATCACTAAAATTCACAGACCAAGGTCAATGCAAAACACATAAATTTTAATAAAAACAAATTTAAATCTTTATCAGTAATTCCCTATAAAACAATTTAAGGAATCTGCTTAATTATAAAAGTTAAAAAAACGAAAACCAAAAAACTCAAGGACCTACCAACCATTAAATCCTATGTAGAGACCCAAGTCCATCAAAGCAGCTGCTGCTTCCTTGGTACCGTCAAATGAATGCACCTAAGGGCATGAAGGCATAATTTTATTATAATAATTAATTTTCTTTAAAATTCTAAATAACATTAATAGGACTGTCTAAGCAAAAATACAAACGCAGTAGGGGTTTTTTGAACATGGGGTTTCAAATGTGGCCCCTACAATTTTTATTTTCAAATCAAATTTCACAATTATAACCTGTCATCATCTCCAATGTGATAAGGCAAGAAGGAGACGGCTGCCTAGAATTTCTGTCTGTGGCTGTGCTGAGGTCTCTGCACCAGCACTACTGCTGTACCTCCAGGAAAGGGGACTGGAGGAGAGAGCCACATTCTAGGCAAAAGCATGAGGAAAAGGTAAAAATGTTACAAGACTATTTAAAAAATATTTTTAAATGTTCAATTTTTTTGTTACAGGATGCTTTTTTTTTTCTAGGAGAGAAGTGAATTTTAAGAGAAAAATTTAAGATGTATAAAGAGATTGTAAGAACATTGCTTAGAAACTGTAAATTGTTATACAGTCAATAATATCAGCTCAGCAAGCAAAAAGGGTTGAGATGGAATTTTTCTCCTTCAAAGATAAAGGAGTTAAAGCAAAAATTTTCACACTTCAGATGTATTTATGTAATCATAAGTGACAAGACTCCTTTAAACACACCTAACAAGTGAAGTCACGTTAATATAGCATCCAGAGAGTCTGAATACACTGTGGGTAACATGTTTCTCAAAAATAACTGTTACACAGCTGCTCAAAAGGGTTTGTTCTTCCCCTCAGCACTTCCAGCTGACTAGAAAGAAAACACAGCCTCCATCAATATAAGATAATTTTAAATACGACCCTCATAAACCATTTTAGAAAATTAGTTATTAATTATTTGGCAATTTTCTTTTGATAAAAGTCAAACATTTAGGTTGGATTTGTTGTTGCTGTTAAGTTTTTTAAACTACAGCTGACCCTTTAACAACACAGGCCTGAACTGAGAAAGTCCACTTACATGTGGATAACAGCTTTTTTGCTAGAGACCAGTGAGTCTCTCCTAAAATTACATGTGAAAATTGTACATATGAGCATTTTTCTGAGGCAGATTTTCAAAGGAGTCCATGATCCAAAAAAAAAAATTAAAAATCACTGCTATGGATACCCAAGCTAAGTGATACACAGATACTATTTATGGAACTTTCTCAAGGCTAATGACTGAAATGACCATAGAGAAGTGTTTCGAGCAGAAGCAAACTACAGAAATGAGAATGTGTCTCTAATCAGAGTGGTAATAGTAAATAAATACAGTTGACAAGAAATTAAGAAGGCAAACCTGAAAAGAGTGCTAAAATATTTTAAAATATTATTAAATTTCATTTATATTTTGCTCAAAATTTAAATTGAAGAACACTAAAGAACGGCTGATGGAAGAAGCGGAGAAAAAGAAGATCATGCAGACTATTACAATGTGCAGGACTAAATTCACGGGGCTTTCTTGTGAACAGAATTCTGCACTCATTCTTGTACTCTGAACAAAGTAAATGTAACTAAAATAGTGTGGTTTATGTTTGTACCATATCTGATCTATAGATTTAACAGTAAATTTATATGCCCTTCTAATAAGAGAGAGCAGAACCTTCGTAACTTTATTGCTGACATCTGAATCACTTTATAGAGGCCAACATCATTTATTAAAAGCAGTTTCTATACTTACCACTCCACCTACACACCGATCTCTATTCCTTCTCATTATGTCTGTGAATTTAAAACAGAAACAACTTGATCTCTGCAAATTCTTAAATTTTAAATGAGATTTTAGCTTTAGCAAATAGCTTGATATCTGCAAATTCTTAAATTTTAAATGAGATTTTAGCTTTAACTCACCCAAAAATTCAGCATGTGAGTTCCGACAATGAAGAAACATTGGTAATTTTGTTTGTTCTGACAGTTCAAACTGTTTTTCAAAATATCTGCAAAATGGAAAAAAAAATTTCCTCATTAAAAATTTTATTTTAGCGTGAGAAAAATAATTGTCAAATGATTTTTTTTTAAGTTAAAGGTCTTTTATTCTCTAGAAATGATAGAACAGAAATAGTGAATTCAGGCATTTAAAACACATCAGGCCTAGCCAAAAGCTTTCATAAAAACTTCCTGAAAGGGTTACTTCATTTTCTGGGATTACAAAATTATTTTCAGAAATGTTTGTTAGTTTTTCCATTGTAACTGCCAGGTAAACTAGGTAGCACTTTACCATTGATCGCTAGAAGTAAAGAGCTGTAAGGTTTAAGTTTACAGTGATGGAGACTGTTCCCCCAAATAATTACTTTTAACTAGCTTTCTGACTAAATCCCAACAAATGAAGTGGACACCCTCCTATCACCCGTGGGATCCCTTCCCCGAAGCATGTGTTGGTGGCCGAAAAGACATGGCCAGCCCCTTGTCCCGAGAGCTGGCTGAGCACCACCAGTGGGCATCAACTCACTCCAGTGAGAAGCCACTTCTACTCAGTGTTTTCTATGTGCTGTTATACAAGGAGTTATTGCCACTGAGCAAAAAGGATTCCCTTAAAAACTAAACACAAAGAATTTATGAAACAAATGAGCACAAAAACTGAAATACTCTATTTTTCAGAAAAATGAAAATTACACGATAAAATGACAGTCCTGAACATTTTAGAGTACTTTATAAAAAGAGTTTTAAGTGCCTTATACCATTGTCTCTCATCTAATCCTCAAAATAACCCTAGGATAAATAGGACAAGAGCTGGTGTCAGAGGGGTGTAAGACCTTGTCCAAGATCACAACACACAAGAGGCTTTCAAGAAGCCTCTTCCTGGTCCCAGCATTTAAGGACAATATCCAGAGGACATGACAGGGTGGGAGTTCTGTGTGTCTTCATTTCAGCAGTGTTCTCTCTCATTCTCATTAATGGTCATGTAGTTTAAGCTAAACCAGGAGTTACAGACAATAGGTGTCATATTATTTTCTTAAGGGGTTTAACTCTTCTAGGCCCCTAATTTGGGGGAACAATTTCTCCGTGTATAACTTAAAACTCTTTTGCTGTGTTTTCCTATATCTTGTCTCCTTGAAGTGCCGGACAACTATTTTCCTAAGAGTACCCCCTTTGTAAAACTCTTGAAAATGCTACATTTTAAAATTAGAAATAGAAATGTACTTCTCAAAGAAATAGTCATCCTAAAATTGGTGGTCTATGTCTTTATTATCCAATTTTTTTTTTCAGATTCTGCTGGACTAGAATAAGCAAAAATATTTTTAGTTAGCATGGTGCTGAAACTTCACAGTGTAGGAAATATAAACGAACACTGGGACAAAATATTTTAATAATTACTACTGGTCACTATTTTCATAACCTCTAAAGTAATTCAAATGTCAGCAGTTAAGTGCTCTCCAGTCATCATGTAAACTTTACTCTGTATTTGGCTTCTGGCTACACACAGCCATACAACCAAGCCACAGATGTACAGAATCTAATGATCAGCTTGGAAATAAGCCTTCCTATCGCAAAGTAGGCAAAAGTACAATTTATGAAAATAACAGATACCCAAGCAATGTGCTTACAGAATTTTATATGAGAAAAGAAAAGGTTGACGTGCTCAAGCCAGCTAGGTATCATAAGAAAACCATGTGGTTAAAAAATCATTCCCAATAATACAAATTGAGGATAATTGGTACTTAACATCAAATGACTAGGGTCTTTAAAGAAAAAACAACCCACTACGGTAACTAGGAATAAAAACAGAAGCTAAAGGGCAGGAAGTGGCACCTATATTTTTTTTAACTCAGGTGTTTTTTAAAAAATATTTATTGATTTATTTATTATTTATCTATTTATTTATTTATGGCTGCATTGGGTCTTTGTTGCTGCACACAGGCTTTCTCTAGTTGCGGCGAGCGGGGGCTACTCTTCGTTGCGGTGTGCGGGCTTCTCATTGCAGTGGCTTCTGTTGCGGCAGAACACGGGCTCTAGGCGCGTGGCACTCGGGCTCAGTGGTTGTGGCACGCAGGCTCTGGGCGCAGGCTCAGTAGTTGTGACGCACGGGCTTAGCTGCTCCGAGGCATGTGGGAATTTCCTGGACCAGGGTTTGAACCCGTGTCCCCTGCACTGGCAGGTGGATTCTTAACCACTGCGCCATCAGGGAAGTCCAGTGGCACCTATTAAGAGACTTCTCTGCTTCTTTTAAGATTTTTAAAAATTCATAAATGAGAATCATTCTTTGAGTTAGATTTGCTTACTTTAGCAAAGCTGTAATTTGCTTCTGATTGTAAATGTTACTGCTTCTTACATTTTAGGGTCAACAATAGCTAAGGTCAGGGCTTGAAAAGTTCAACTTCAGAGTACCAGCTGTTATTACAGGCATACCTTGTTTTACTGAGCTTCTTGGATACTGTTTTTTTGTTTGTTTTTACAAATTGAAGATCTGTGGCAACTCTACGTGAAGCAAGTCTATCGGCGCCATTTTTCCAACAGCATTCGCTCACTTTGTGTCTCTCTGTCACGTTTTGGCAAGTCTTGCAATATTTCAAACTTTTTCATTATTGCATTTGTATTGTATTACTGTATTTTCATTATTGTATCTGTGATCAGTGGTCCTTGATGTTACTATAGCAATTGTTTTGGACAGCCACAAACCTTGCCCATACCAGACAGTGAACTTAACAAATATTCTGTGTGTTCTGACCTACCAGCGTGTTCCCTGGTCTCTCTTCCTCTCCTTGGGCCTCTCTATTCCCTGAGATACAGCAGCATTGAAATTAAGGAACTAATAACACTACAATGAATTGCCTCTAAGTGTTCAAGTTAAAGGAAGCGTTTCATGTCTCACACTTTAAATCAAAAGCTAGAAATGTTTAAGCTTAGTGAGGAAGGCATGTTTAAAGCCAAGACAGGCCAAAAGCTAGGCCTCTTGAGCCAGTCAGCCAAGTTGTGAATGCAAAGTTAAAGTTCCGAAACAAAATTCAAAGTGCTACTCCCGTGAACACACAAATGATAAGAAAGCAAAACAGCCTTACTGTGATGGAAACAGCAAGAGAACTAGAATTAGAAGTGGAGCCTGAAGATGGGACTGAATTGCTGCAATCTCATGATAAAACTTTTAAGGAATGAGAGGTTTCTTTTTATGGATGAGCAGAGAAAGTGGGTTCTTGAGATGGAATCTACTCCTGGTGAAAATACTGTGAAGACTGTTGAAATGACATGACAAACTTAGTTGATGAAGCAGTGGCAGGGTTTGAGAGGACTGACTCCAATTTTGAAAGAAGTTCTACTGTGGGTAAAATGCTATCAAACATCATCGCGGGCTACCGAGAAATAGTTCGTGATAGGAAGAGTCAATCAAAGCAGCAAACTTCACTGCTGTCTTATTGTAAGAAACTGCCGCCGCCAGCCCAGCTTCAGCACCACCACCCTGATCAGTCAGCAGCCACCAACACTGAGGCAAGACCCTCCACCAGCACAAAGACTGACTCGCTGAAGTTTCTGATGATGGTTAGCATTTTTTTAGCAATAAAGTATTTTTTAATTAAAGTCTGTACATTGTTTTTTTTACACATAATCCTATCACACACTTAACAGACTACAGTATAGCATAAACATAACTTTTATATGCACTGGGAAACCAAAACATTCCTGTGACTGGCTTTATTGAGATGGTCTGGAACTGAACCCCCGATATCTCAGAGGAATGCCTGTAAGTTGGATTGAGGCAACTCCAGAAGACCCAAAGCGTTCCAGCAGCGCACCTGAACCCAGTGTTACTCCTTCCTCTAAGCCAGAGGAGAGACTGAGGCTCCTTGCCATCATCTCTGAGGTGTCCTAAATCCGCAAATGATTATTTTGAAATTTTGTCTGATGTCTGACTAAAAAAAAGAAAAAGACCTGCACAGTAGTAACCCCAAGAAAAATGCCCAAAGCAAATGCCTCCCACTCAAGTGAACAGAACTCTAACTTGCAACAAGGAAAGGAGTGTAGTAGCACAAGGCAGAGAAACTGAAAATACAGGGTATGCCGAAAGGCTAACCTTTCCATAACTAAATCAGGTCTTTTCCTTGTCTTCTTGCTTTTCTTCTCTTTTTGCTCTTTAAAAAGCACTTTTCAAAAATCCCACACAGAAACTATAGCCAGTAGCCTCCTTTAGGTTGGCAGTATTTCTAAGAATACAACAGCCACAATTTATGGAGCTCTGACTCTGTGCCGGGCACGGCACAATGGCTTTACATACTAAACGTTAAGAAAGGCAGGCGGTATTATCCCCATTTTGAAGATGAGGAAATTGAGATTTACAAAGGAATATGTAGGTACCAAAAGGCAGTTATGATTCAAACCCAAAGATCTGCTGATTCCCAAGATCTTTTCATACTACGTTATCTACTGCCTTACTTACCAGGATTTTTCAGATACTTTGTCTACTGCACAGTAGTGGGTGTGTTTTCGGTCTTGCCTCCTAATCCATTATACTAATTTATTTTCTATTCTTCTCTTCTCACAGGTCTCTTTTTTGACTATACGTTTTTACTTAAAAAGTAAAACAAAAATGACAATCGCACACTAGTTAATTGTTTCAGATGGACAACTGGCATATATAAGCACGGACCAAAATCTAAATTCTTTCAATAGACTCCACAGTAAAAGCTGAATTATAGGCTTTTTATCCATCATGCTCTACAGGAATCAAAGACACTTTCCTTCTTATTAAAAATTCAGTGCACATTTACGATGTGCTAAGAGTACTGTGCTAGGCGCCATAGGAACTAGAACATGAGGAAGGCTTGGTCTGTGCCTTTGAAGAACTCAGAGACACTAGTTTGTTGTGGGAGCAGAAGTGGTAACACAAACACTTTTATTACAATGTGAGAAATGCTGAAACAAGTACAGAGTGCTGTGTGGCAGAGAATAGGGGTAATGCTGTTAATACGTGCTATAGGATAGGAGGGAGCAAAGGTAGAAGACATGGGTATATGTTTCCATAACAACAATCCAAATGCAATTACTACTGGTTTGTCACTCTTTTACTCACTAAGTCATTTGATGATCTATAATAAAATGAAATTTCAAACTCAACTGCCCATCTATTCAAAATTTCTACTGTACTTTAATTCGTCCTTAGCCTTACCTGTTCTGGAAGAGGCCTAGGTCACATCCCGTCACCTTAGCAAAGCCTTCTGACTCCCCCCAGAAAGTGAGTCTTTCCCTCTGCTGTTCACATACCTTTTTGATAGCACTTTCCAACCTATTTTAATTATTTATGTCCTCTCTTATCTGTAGAGGCACTTATTCTTCTTTGTATCAGACTGAGGAGACACTTGGTAATCATTCACTTAATCAATGGAGTTCAACTCTATTACAGATCAACATCTGGACAACTGGCACGTGTGTTGAAGCATAAACTATATACTGCTATATATACATCGTTTTAAGTTCTGATCTGAAGATGATGGAGCAGTAAAAGAGAGCTGATACTATCAATGTTTTCATTAAACACACACACAGATCAGGTTTAAAGTATTTAAGCTGCATTTTAGAATCAGTTTAAGTCATCTGGATGAAAAGTCATATGGAGGACTCTGCCACTGTCCTTGATGGTCACACCACACCAGCTGTTTGCCTCATGAGGCTCATCTTGGCCAAAAACAGACATGAAAGTGGAGGAATTAAGATGTGTGGGCTTAACCGAGGGAGGTATTACAGCCAACTGTTTCTCTTTTTAAATGTGAATATGTGAACTTTTAAGGTTAAGTGAACTGACCTACATGATATTCGAGAGGGGTACAGAGATTTAATAATCCTGCCAGTAATCACGTGAATGTCCCTGAAAAACACGGCAAATAATATGCTGCTAACTAAACAGCTCTGAAAGGTTCTATAACTGTGAAGCCTGAAAGCAAGAGTCCATAGAACATTACTCCAACCCATCCTGTGTCACTTGGTTATGGTCCTTCAGGAATTCTGGACCCTGAAGTCCAGGGTACGACAGGCTCACTGGTCAATCTGCGCCTCACTGGGGGCACTTTCACCTGGACCAGTCACACTGGGATTGCGTGTGTGGGCAGGAGAGGGAGTGGGAGGAAGTACACTTCTGGCAGGTATGGTTTAAAAAGTCCCTTCAGGC
Source organism: Neophocaena asiaeorientalis asiaeorientalis (assembly GCF_003031525.2). NCBI lineage: Eukaryota > Metazoa > Chordata > Mammalia > Artiodactyla > Phocoenidae > Neophocaena > Neophocaena asiaeorientalis. Next base: position 8,827,592 of record NW_020172779.1, read on the forward strand.
CATCAAGCACTGCCTTAATCAAGATCATATGACAAGAAATAGTTAATTATTAAATATTATGAGACAGCTAGATGGTATCTTAAGAGAATTTGATCCAGACTCCTCTTTCATGTATGAGAAACTAAGCAGGATGGAGGGTTGTTTATTCTTAAATGGCTCCAGGAGCAGATACTATACCTTATTCATAGTTTTGTATACTATGAGTTCCCAGCAGTTTCTAGCACATATTACTCCATAAATATTTGCTGAATAGATGAATAACTAAATTAGCCTCCTTTAGAAACTCATTTTAATGTTTTACCATCTTGACAATTAATACACTGTTTTTGAAATTCAACAAAATACTTATGTCTTAAATTAAGCCTATAACATAATTTTTCTTTTCAGCCTTCAACACTACCCACCAGTCTGGTGACAGGAGTTCCAACTAACAGCTACAGGCAATGGGTTGTAAGAAGTCTCTGAGGCTTGTGAGCTTGGAGTTTTCTCAGAAGCCACCACTCCCAACATGGATCCTATGAAAGGATTCTCAGGTTCCAAACTGACAATATTCAACACCCAGCAAGAGTAAAATATGCTTTTCTAGCTTTGGTGATTGATCCTATAATCTCTTTTTATTAATAATATCTTTTACTCTTAAATCATATGCCCCACAACTGAATTTAATTCATTTTATTGGAATGGTTCATGTATGAATGCTCTTATTAAACAAACAAAAATCGAAAGTCTATCACGTAAACTCATCCCTGTTTCTACCATTAAAATCAAGTTAAATGGTTAAACAATTAGGGAACTATATGCTTCCATACCTTATGAATTCCATTCAAGTACGCATGGAATTTGTTTCACTTAACTTTTAATATACAAAGGGAAAAACAAAAAAACCCTCACGCTTAATCTAACTACATTCTGAACTGATAAAATCTACTTAAAAATCACCCTTAAGATTTTACAATACGATAATTTCTAAAGACAACAAATTTCCTTACTTGAGCTGAGTACCTTTAGGACAAAACTGCAGTCGGTCAAAATCTTTGAAAGATAAAAAAGAATCAATAATTACTCATGACTTGTACACAACAAATCAATTATTTTCAAACAAAGTCACTCTAACGGGATAAGTTGGCACTTACCAAGTCCACATTCCCCTATTGCTACAACTTTCCCCTTGTTGTTTTCAGCGAGATTTAGTAACTCCATCAAGTAAAGATCAGGGTTATTCTTTTCAAATTCATCACATCTTGTAGGATGACACCCAACTGTACTGAAAAACATATCTAGCACAAAATAATGTCTTAGGATTATTTTCAAAATATTTTTTCATATTTATATTTAATATGCAAAAATGATATAATATCAAATAATTTCAACTGGTCAGTTTTTAACAATACCCATAAACTAGTCAAACTACCAGAATTGCACTGGGTTAGTCACATAAGAATTTTTGGAATACTAACAGAGTAGGAGATGAATATGAAAATTGCCTTAATGTACTGGTAAAAATAATTCAACTCTTCCAAAGTTTGGTATTTACTGAGCCTTTTGAATGGAAAATGAAACAATTTCTTAGGTAATGACATTTCATTCTACAATTTTATCTTTAATATTCACTGTTTATGTGACTCAGGTTTCATGTATTAACAGTTAAAATGCATTATTCCTTTCCCTTAAAAAGGGTAACAGAGGTGGAAGTAGGATTCACTTTTCTAATAGAAAATAAAGCTCACTTATTTGGAGGCTGTACTTTGGTATCTTAATTGTATGGAACACAAGTGTGAGGTTGAAAAGGGCTTAAGAAGCTTAAGGCGCTTGCACCTGATGAACCCATGGGAGAGACCTGTTGCCTTCCTCAGGCTCCCACGAATATGTTCATGCATAAAAGGAGCTTTTAAAGCAGTGAGGTAGCAGGTATATGCAGAGTGGAAAAGGGTTGACAATGGAGATCTGAGAACTTTTAAAAGCATATCTGTTTGGGGAATAACAAGTATGCAAGATAATATTCTTATACACATCAAAAGCTTCTGGGAAGATGATTATTTTTATGACTTTAATCACTAAGAAAAAGTGTCAGTGGATCCTGAAGAGAAGTATGCATTTTAGAAAGATTTCAATAAAAAACAGCTTTTAATGAATAAACCAGTATTTTGAAAAATAACATGGAATGCCTAATTCTTCAGTGTCTAGCACATGAAGTATGCTCCCTGCTGCTCCCCAGCAAAAAACAAACCAAAAAAAGGTTAGGTACATGAATGCCAGGTAAAGGAGGTGTTTTATGTAACTAGGATTCTTGTAGGAATCAACTCCAAAACTTTACAGACTTTAAATAAATGCAAATATATGAACATAAAGTGAGCATATGAGGGATTATATATTATATTATTATTTGCATTCCTGGGGCCTTGCACAGTGTCTCTGATCTGCATGATGAATATTTATAAATATTTATAAATGATAAATGATCTTTCACAGCCTAAGTTAAAAAAGAGCAAATAAAAAGCAACTCATATCTTAAACACATTATGGCATATACACAAAAATTCTACATCAGGAATATCTGAGGTTAAATTTTATGCCTAGTGAACTTAATTCTCATTAACTGAAATCTTAAAATAATCCTTATTAAATACAAGAGCATTCATCAAGCATCTGATATAACAATGGGCACTTTCAATTTTTTCATCTTAATCATGTCACACTGAAATTGGTCTATCTTCCTGTTGTGTCTACAGTATTTGTACCTGAGGCAGTTCTCAGAAAGACTTCTTCAAAATAACTTAATTCACATTTTGGGGGGTAAAAGTAATATGAGGATACCATTTGTCTGTGCCAAATGCAGTGCATCTTTACTGTCTTGTAGATTTCCACCTGTAATCACAAACTGAAACAGAAAGAAATAAGTCCACTTTAACAGGGTGTCAACCACAGTTTCCCAAACGTGCTTTCCTGCTGCTTTTTTCCAGAATGCTTCTCTCTCTGTCACATACCAACCCTCCTTTAAAAATTCAGCTAAAAGATCACCTCCTGTGCAGAGTGGATCCTGAATACCCTCTCCACGTGTGCACGCACGCACACGCACACACACATACACACACTACAAAGAATTTGTGACTCCTACTAAAATGTATTCACATGTCTGTCTTTCCTATTAGACCACGAATTTCTTGAGGACAGAGATCATATTAGGAAAGAATGAATAACTAAAAACTTCTGAATTTAGAATTCTGTTAATCTAAATTAGAGATTCAATAGTGTTGACTAAACAGTTCTCCAGGTGTGGTCCTGGACTCTCCAGGGGATATGTTAGGTCAAAACTATTATCATAATAATACTAAGATGTTATTTGCCTATTCACTCTCACCTGTCACGCGTGTGCAGTCAAGTATTCCAGAGGCTACATGATGTGTAACATCACAAGAGACTGCAGCAACAGATATGAAAGCTCAGCAGTCTTCTATTAAGTCAGACATTTAAAAGATATTAAAAAAAATACAAATTCCACTCATGTCACTACATGTTTTTGGTTTAGAAAATACTTGTCATAAAAATATGTTATTTATTTTACATAATGGTCTACTGTTTTAAAATGAATTAATATATAGATACAGTTGACCCTTGAACAATGTGGAGGTTAGGGGCGCCGTTGAAAATCTGTATATTAATTATAGTCAGCCCTCTGTATCAGGGGTTCCACATCTACATATTCACCCAACCTCAGACCACGTAATACTGTAGTATTTACTACTGGAAAAAAATCTGTGTCTAAGTGAACTCACAGTTCAAACCAGTGTTATTCAAAGACAACTGCATTTAAAACTTTTCTGTTTTAATCTCAATACAATATATATCAATAGACAGAACCCACATAAGAGCTCTTTAGGGTCCTCAATAATCTTAATATGAAGGAGTTCTGAGGCCAAGTTTGACAATCACTGGATTAATGTATATTGATAAAATTCTTTGCAGGGAAATGTATAGCTCTTGGCAAGGAAGCCCTTCTACAGAGGTAGCTATCAGAGTCCACTGCAGTTAGAACAGCATCTTTGCTAACCTGTTTAAGGGAAAATGTCACTAAAGAGCTATGTGTTGATGGTGACTACTGAGGCAGTGCTGCTTAAGTGCACATTCTTCTGAAGAAGTGATTTAAACACACTGAGGTATATTTTTTAAAGCATACTTCAAGAGACTCACTGAGCTAAAATGAAGAATTCATTCTAGGTACACACGTAAATAGAACACACAGAAAACACAGGAGATAGTGCAAATGATAAACAGACTTTTTCACAGAGTGATAAACTTCTGAAATGATAGACACTATCTATTCTGCCTGTAAAACATAGTATATTATTAACAAAAATATTGAGAAAACTATTGTTTACTAACACTACCTAATTCTTTAATAAAGGATGAGGTGGGGACTTCCCTGGTGGCGCAGTGGTTAAGAATCCGCCTGTCAATGCAGGAGACACAGGATCGATCCCTGGTCCCAGAAGATCCCACGTGCCGCGGAGCCACTAACCCCTTGTGCCACTACTGAGCCTGCGCTCTAGAACCCGCGAGCCACAACTACTGAGCCCTCATGCCACAACTACTGAAGCCTGCGTGCCTAGAGCCCGTGCTCCGCAACAAGAGAACCAACTGCAATGAGAAGCCCACGCACCACAATGAAGAGTAGCCCCCGCTCGCCACAATTAGAGAAAGCCTGCACACAGCAGCGAAGACCCAACGCAGCCAAAAATAAATTAATTAAAATAAAATACTCTGTAATGTCCTATATGGGAAAAGAATCTAAAAAAGAGTGGATATATGTATAACTGATTCACTTTGCTGTACACCTGAAACATGTTATAAATCAACCGTATGCCAATAAAAATTTTAAAAAAAGGATCAGGTGCCCACATCCAGTATTCAATTATGTAAAATAGTTTGTAATCAAATCTACCTTTTATTTTACCTGTAACTTTCCCAAATAGATGAAAAAGTAAGGACAAGACTAGGGGACATATACTTTCTTCTCCCAGTTTACGACGATGACGACGATGATGATGACGACAATGACAGCTTCCACTATAAACATAATAAATGTTGCTTACTTTATGCCAGGTACAATATCAACTGCTTTGCATCCTATATTTTATTTAATCTTCACAACAATTCTGTTTATTAGCTATTATTATCATTCTTGATTTAGGGATGAGAAAACTGAAGTCTAGAGAGATGTTACAGGTTACAAAGCTCTGAAGAAGGAAGCTGGGGCTGGAACCAAGGTTTGTGATGCCGTAACTGTGCTTTTAATCACTACCATAAAGCTACAAGGTACTGGATTAAATTTCAATTTGGAACCATGTCCAAGTAAATTTGATTTCAGTTCTTCAGTTCTATCATTCCTAAATCCATGTGGGTGTTATAAATGTTAAGATTAAACTATTCATGGATGACACACGAAAACTGTCTACGAAAAATGTCTCCTGCCATATCAGTCAACAAAGGATATTATGGTCATCAAGCGCTCAGCCACTGCAGCCGCCTCAGACTGTGCACCCTGAGGGGAATCAGGATGGCGAAAAACAGGATACTTGCTCTAGACAGTGAAGGTGCACATCAAAGGAATGATTTCAATGAGCCCAGACTCTTGCATCTTCCCATATGTAGAAAAGTGCTAAATTGATTAACTTGAGATTTTTTTTCTTTAATTAGGAGTCATCTTTTGATGTTCCACTACCTGTTCTTTTGTTGTTGTTTTGGTTTTTTTTTGGCGAAACTCCCATATATCCTGGCTCCTCCCTTACCTCTTCGGAGCAGTCCCTCAGAGCCACCTGAGAGGATTTAGGCAACTACCAGTTGCCTCTTAAGAAGCCTGGTAATTCAGCAAGTATGCCAAATAAAACATAATTCTCAACCTTTAGGTTGTGCAGTTTTTTTCAGCTGACAAAATTTAGGAGCTTCGTATTTCAGAGTTTGCAGAAAACCATTTTATAAAGTGATTTACCAAGCAAAGAATGACCACATAATGAGAAATTATGTTGTAACTTTTATCCTTACTACTTCTGAATAATAACTAATACAATTTTAGAGTTGGAGACTGCAGAACTCATTTAGCCAGGAGTATCACTTTTTAAAACTGAGGTTTATTTAACTTAGAAACAGTAGCTACTAAGCGCCCTGATACACTATGGAGCTTTTTTTTTTTTTTTTTAATATTTATTTATTTGGCTGCGCTGGGTCTTAGTTGCGGCATGCGGGTTTAGTTGCTGCATGTGGGATCTAGTTCCCTGACCAGGGATCGAAGCCAGGCCCCCTGCTTTGGAAGCGTGCAGTCTTACCCGCTGGACCACCACGGAAGTCCCCTTTGGAACTTAATCTTATTTCTTGTGTGCATGTGTGGGCTAGCTACTTTAAAAAAATACTGATTAAAAAGAAATATCTATTCAAAAATTTGACACCAAACTAAAATTCTTTTGCTTAGAACACTCTAAAAGTAGTAGGAATTCTCCTATCAAATTACCACCATAAAAATTAAAGTGTTCTCTCAGTTATTTGAAATGTTATACATAGTATAAAAGCTAAACTTGGTGATTAGATACATGTCTTTTTGATGACTGCTTACTTCTAACAAACGCTAAATTGTTACAAAATCTACTAACAGTTGCCTCTTAAGAAGCCTGGTAATTTAGATGGGTTTTAAAAAACTTTTCCAGGGAGACTTGGCCATTACTACACTTCTGATCACATGGAAGATCTACTCACAAGGTTTGTGTCACTTAAGTTCCTGAGAACAGAATTTTTTGATATTTTATTTCATTAACTTGCTAATATTACATGTTGACAATACATATCACAAAATGCTAAATGTGGTTTGGCTTTCTCTTCTTTTCTGCAGTATTTTAACCAAAATTTAGTTTTTTTAAAAAAAAAACCCATAAGGATAACAAAAATGAAATGTTACCTTTTTAACACCAATCTGAACAGCTCTCTCTATTACATCCCGTAAGTCATCTGTAAAAGATGAACCCCACATTAAGAAAATGTAACTAAAAATTCACTTACCCATAATTTAGTTATCCTTTATTGAAAGAAAAATACATAGAAAAATCATATTTACTGAAGTCAAATCAATACTATTTGATGAGTGCTTATCATATAAGCAAAGACCTAGCGATACTTTAAAAAAAAAAGAAACCCATATAAGGCAAAATAGACGAATAGTTATCCATTCAATTGTACTTTTATTCTGTTGACCACAAAGGGGAAAAGTCTGTTTGGCTTTATGGTTTGCCTTTTATGCATATGGTTATCTAAAGTTCTATATTCAAAGTTATAAACTTCTACAGATAAGAAGGGCTTGATAACACTTTGTTGTAATAGGTATTTTATAAATGTTCATGATCATGGTTTACCAATATAGCTTATATGTGTTTCACTTTGTTTATAGTTTTATCCAAGATGCATAATAAATTCTTTAATATTTCAATTGTAAGAGTGGGTGAAGCTTCTTATGGTCTCCCTTGAGTCAGAAAGTTTGTCTTCACAGATAAACTATTTACCTTAATAAAAGAAACATTTACCTTGATGCTTTTGAACCCCCCTATAAATTCCTCTGAACATAGGATCTGTCAAGTTGATACCAATGTCTGTAGAAAGCAAAAATAAAACACATGATCATTAAGAGCCTCTATTTGAAACTTTTACTTTAAATAAAAGGTCCTGTTACTAACCTTTTCATTCACACATTCATTCAAACAAAATCTAACTGCCTACTGTTTGTCAGTCACTATGCTAGACACCTGGGATACAAAGATGAAAGATATTAAGTCCTGCTCTCAAGAAACTCACTGTAGAATTGGGAAGGCATTCCCATTAACAATTAAGAAATCACAAGTAGATACTAGCACGGTGGGACACAGAGGAGGCCCACCCAACTTAGTCTGGTAGTTAGCCCAGAAGGGGCTTCCAGAAAGAATGGATTCTTGAACTGAATCTTAAAGGATGAGTTGGAATTACCCAGTAGAAGACAGGAAATTGCAGATAAGAGGAAGCAGCAGAAGCAAAGCTTCTGGGGTCTGAAATAGCACGGTGATCATGGAGAGCTACAGGCTGTTCTGACTGGTGGAGAGAAGCGTAGGGAAGGGAGTGACCAGAAAAGGGCAGACTCAGCTGTGTTACAGACACTTGTCTTTAAAATACCAGATGCAACAAGAAGCACTGATGGCTTCTAAGATTTGTATTCTGGACATCTCATTCTGGCGTCTTTGTAGAAGGTGGGATTAAAGGGGGCAAATGGAGTCAGGATAGTTTACTTGGAAACAGGCAAGAGCTCATATCTGCAATGAAGAGAACCTGAATTAGGGTAATACGAGTGGAGATACAGAGAGGGCAATAAATTATTTATTTCCTTTATTCACCAAATACTTATGAAGACCAACACTATGTCAAATACTATGTAAGGAGTTAAGGGGTGATGAACAAGACCCGGCGCTTGGTCCCTGCCTTCCAGGAGTTCACAGTCTATATGGGAACTACAAATATAATTTGTGATATATAAGAAGCTGGACTGTGAGCAACATGAGGCAAGAAATGTTTCTCTTCTTCAATGCTGTATCCCTAGAACCTAGCACGATAGCTGGTATATAGTAGGATCTCTATACACTGGTTTTTTTTTTAATTTACATATTTATTTTTGGCTGCGTGGCTGCGTGTGGGCTTTCCCTAGTTGTGGCAAGCGGGGGCTACTTTGTTGCGGTGTGCAGGCTTCTCATTGCAGTGGCTTCTCTTGTTGCAGAGCACAGGCTCTAGGGCACACGGGCCTCAGTAGTTGTGACTCGCGGGCTCTAGAGCGCAGGCTCAGTAGTTGTGGCACACGGGCTTAATTGCTCCGTGGCATGTAGGATCTTCCCGGACCAGGGCTTGAACCCGTGTCTCATGCATTGGCAGGCGGATTCTTAACCACTGTGCCACTAGGGAAGCCCTCTCTATACAGTTCTAAGCCTGTAAATAATTATTTTACAGCTTTGTGCTTTGGAGCACAAAGAAGTAGCACTAACAGTTTTGGCAAGAATGATGAAAAAGGTTCACAGAAGAGCTAGATCTTGAAAGCTAAAGCTTAGAAGCTGACAAACAGAAGAGGCATTCTACATACAGGTGTGTGTAGGTACACACTGCATCCGGAGAACTGGAAGAGACTCACTGTGCCTGTGGAGCTGAGGTTCACAATGCAGAGCGATTCTGCAGTGCCTCTCTTCTTCTAACCTCTCCCCTCCCAGCCTTCCCCCACCCCAACATTCAGCAATGTCTGTATTCATTTCTAGTTGTCACACAGAGGGGAGTGCAATTGGCATCTAGGCTTGAGGCCATGGGTGCTGCTAAATATCCTACAACGCACAGGATAGCCTCTCACAACAAAGAATAATCTGACCCCCACACCAAGTGCTGTTCTCGATAAATCCTGCTGCAGAGCATAAGGCGACGAGGGGAATAACGAGATGTGAAGTCAGCTTGTGATGGCCATGGGCAACAAAAACACCTTCCCTGTTTAAAATATACACCCTTTAGCTTTTAGCACTAGGAGAACCTCCAAGTTCATGGTTGGGTAGGACAGTTGCCTACCCACAGACCCCCAAATTATTTCTGCTGAGTTTCAGCTGCTTCTTGGTATATTCTCACTGATTTCTACCAAGCTAGCCCTCAACAAGCTGTGCTGCTTCAACATTAAGCCAGACCTTGAAAGATGAATGGGAATTTGGATAATCCAAGAGATGGTGGGGAGAGTATTCTAGTCATTTGTAACAGCAAGAGAAAGGCACAATGCAAAAAACTTCAAAGATATTTGGGCAACAGCATGTATGTCAATAGAGGGTAGGAGATGAATTCACAATTGATACCCTTTATAGGGCTATTAACACACATATGTTACCGAATACTATAAATACAAGGTAGGGGTTCAGTGGAATGGCCCAAATCACAAGAAATCAGCATCTACTTTTTTTTCAAGTAAGGAAGGGGGCAGACTGAGAAAGGAACCCAGGGAAGGGTGCAGAGGTCTTTCTGCCTGCAATACCCCTTCATACACTCAGTCTACGGTCACCCGCCACGGATGGGCATTAGGAACACAGAAACGGCCTGTGTCTCTTCTGGCCCATTTTACCCCTTTGTGCAGCAAAGAGATCAGAATTCTTCTAAAGCAATCTTTTGCTAGAAAACAAAGTGAAAAACAAATGAAACAGCAAGCAAATTTAGTGAACTTTATGATACTAATTTTAAAAGCAAACTGAAGATTAACTTGGAGGCTCAGTTTATGAAGCCTTCCCGTGTCCCTGTCTCAACCCTAACAGGAATAGATGCTAAACCGTTCTTCCATGCTCTGAGGCCAACTCCAGGTGATGGATGCTGCTGCTTCTTAGAACCTACCTCTTCCTGACGTGGGTCAGTCTTTGAGGCCCCGAGTCATAGTGTACATCAAAGATCTATATTCAGCTTTGGACCCAGGTGAGCCTTGGGCTTTACAATATCCTGCACTGGCTCAGCCACTAATTTCTTCCTTTTTACGCAAGAATCTCTTGTGACTTATAGCTCTTGGCCCTTTCCTTTCTGACATGTGGTTTGCCTGAAGTGTATTCCCCAGCCAGTTATTAAAGCTGCTTTCTATCCTCTGATGAATAGGCTGCTTCACCTTAGTCAAGTTTGGTGAAGGGGCTCAGGATGTCACCCCAAAATATGCTGCTTTGCCATATTGGTTATTTTGAGCTGAAGGCACTTAAGAAACAGCAAATGCAGGAAAGGATCCCTAATCTCTCCTTTTCTACCTAAAATAGGTCATAAAATTTCCCATGAGAAAGGTACTCTCCCTGTACCAGGAAGAGAAGAACATTCTTATCACCAGAGACTGGGAGTCAAGTCGAAATGGATCTGTACAGCCAAACCCAAAATAACTCCTATCTTCCATTAGTTTCCCCATTTTTTCCTAGTCACTGTCCCACAATTTGCATAACTTAAGTCTCCCACAATTTGCATAACTTAAGTCCCTTTGTCTTATCACATCCCCAGTTGGCCTTTCAGTAAGCTTTCTGGTCTAAAAGCTTCTTTGGGTCTTCATTTTCCTTTTGAAAACTCCCATGTATGTGAAAAAAAAAAAAAAAAGTATGCTTTTCTCCTGTTAATCTGCCTTATGTCAGTTTTATTCTTAGGCCCAGCCACAGAACCTAAGAGGGCAGGAGGAAGTTTTTCCTCCCCTATGCAGGCAAGTAGCTTCTTTTTCTGGACACTGTGATTCACTTCTGTCTCCTCTCTCCTATCCTGGGTGGCCTCTGGGCCTCTCACTCCCCACCCACCGACTCCCCAGAAAACACCAACAGAGTGATTAAGATAATTAACAAGTCGACATAGAGGCGTCAAAGAAAAGTTCAAATTGATCATCAAAAAATATTCAATCTGTGAGCAACTTCCAAGAAATACAATAAAATGGGGAACTGCAGTTTTGGAAAGAGAATGGGCTTTGGAATCAGAATTCTGGGAATTATGACTCATCAGCTGAATGATTTGGGGGCAAATGAGTAGCCTCTGAGCCTCAGTTTCCTCACTAATAGGGAGGGTGGGCATAAAATTTCTCCTTTCAGGAGTGAAATGTGGCTCAAATTGGAAAATGAATGTGAAAGTATCTTACAAATTAAAAGCCTTATACAATGTAATTATTATTATTACTGGGCACAGTGTAAATTCTGTAACATGCGAACAACAAATGGAATTTCAGTCAACATTAGCTATACTGTCATACTACCTTAAGTGGTTAACACTCCCAATCAAGACCTCATTATTAAATAGCCAAATGTAAGTCAGTTTGGTTATGATTCAGGACTCAACCACGAAAATAAACCAGTCAAAATCCTATTTATTTAACTTGTTCGAAATGTTCTGATACATAAGGGACAGTATCTTTTAAATTCAAAAATTCCTATCAGATGTATGCCTACTGTCAGTAAACTAAAAAAATTAAATCCTGTACAAACATCGACTTCTAGCTTGAAAAACTAAGTACATGAGAGGTAAGGGTGAGAGAGCACGATAGGAAGAAAAAAAGGCAAAGCAGAAAATCACTAACTCTGATTGGGGAGGGGAATACCGAGGGATTCATACATTTAGTGGCATGCCATCTTATAAGGATAAGTAATGTTTCTTTTCCATTAATTTTCTCCTTAATTAGTTGGCTTTAAAAGCATTACTGCAGGGCTTCCCTGGTGGCGCAGTGGTTGAGAGTCCGCCTGCTGATGCAGGGGACACAGGTTCGTGCCCCGGTCTGGGAAGATCCCACATGCCCCGGAGCGGCTGGGCCCGTGAGCCATGGCCGCTGAGCCTGCGCGTCCGGAGCCTGTGCTCCGCAACGGGAGAGGCCACAACAGTGAGAGGCCTGCGTACTGCAAAAAAAAAAAAAAAGTAAAAGCATTACTGCTAAAAACTGTTGCCAGTATTAATGAGTTTTATTTTTCAAAACAATAAAAGAGTGGAAAACTGTTTGTAACCAAAAGAAAAATACATCTCCAAACTGATGCCTCACTGCTCTCAATAAATCATGTCATACCACTGTCACCATGATCTAGGGATACAAAGGGACAGCAAGTAGAGAATTTACGATTGTTTTAGCCTTTAGATATAACTTCAGGTTTACAGGAAATAAAAGCGATTAGAGAACAAGCTAACCATCACTACATGGCAGACCAAGTTGCTTCTGCAAGGCAGTGCCATGAAGAAATGCGCTAGATCAAGGGGGTGGCAACCTACGGCCTGCGTGCCATTGTCTATTTTTGTTTGCCCCTAAGGTAAGAATCGTTTAAAACTTGGAAAAAAAAAAGTCAAAAGAAGAATAGCTCTTATGACATGTAAAAATTATAAGAAACTAAGGTTTCACAGTGTTCACAAAGTTTTATTGGAACATGGCCACACCCATTTGTTTATATAGTGTCTATATATGGCTGTTTTTGAGTTACAGGTCAGAGTTGAGTAGTTGCAACAGATGTATGGCCTGCAAAATAAAAAATATATACCATATGACCCTTTAAGGGAAAGCTGGCCAATTTCTGTGCTAGATTCAAAATCTGAAGGACACTCAAATACATGGCTCCAGATTGGATATTGTTTTGGACAAGACCACCTTGTAAAAGAGGCTCCAGAGAGATCCTTTGCCCCTTCTTCCATGTGAGGACACAGTAAGAGGGCACCAGCCACGAACCAGGAAGAGGGTCCTCACCAGAACGTAATCATGCCAGCACTCTGATCTTAGATTTCCCAGCTTCCAAACTGTGAGAAGTAAATTTCTGTTGTTTATAAGCTACCCAGTCTGTGCTATTTTGTTACAACAGCTCAAAACGGACTAAGACAATCTACGGCATCACCTTCTCTCTCAATCTGTATATACCAAGTAGGTGGATTTTATCTCCTAAGCTCTCAATCCGTGCACTTTTTTCCATCTCCACTACCACCATAATACCTGAAGCAACCAACTCCAGCTTGGATGCTACTCTGACCCCCTTTCATTCTGTTCTCCACCTGACTGAAGGTTTCTTTTCATTCATAAATCAGATCATGGTACTCTTACCTGTCACTCCTGATACACCCTTAACATGGTAGGATCTTAGCTCTGCAAACCTCTAGCTGATTCTGTACAATTCTCCCTCCTCCCTCAACCCCTTCCCCATTTCTCTCTGCTCCAGACCCGCTGGTCTTCTTTCAGTTTCTCAAAAGTGCTATGCACCCTCCTGCCACAGAATGTTTGCACAGGCTGTTGTATTTGGAACCTTCCCCCTGCCTTTCTTTGCCTACTTAACTCTTAATCTTTCAGAGCTCAGTCCAAGTGACACTTCCTCAAGGAAGCCTTTTCAGACCTCCCAGTCTAAGTTCTGTTCCTCATCAAATGCCCAGAGAACCATATTCCTTTTCTTCAGTGCCCTCTTCTCTGTCACTGTGGTAAAGTCATTAGTGCACTTAAGAGGCTGTCTCCACCACTAGACTGTAACCTAGTTTCTACCCACCACTGAGTCCTAGCATTTAGCACATCAGGTGGCACACAGCAGAGATTCAGTAAATATTTGTAGAATGAATGAATGAATGAATGAATGACCAAGTTCCAGTCCCTAGCGAGATGGGATTTGTAAGAGATGGCCAGCAGCCCCAATCAGCCTGCTTCTAGGGGCACAGGGCAGGATCAGAACCCCGTTAAAATAACACAACTACTGATAAACCTTAGATACCTAACAGCCCCCAGCTGGTTGGCCCCAAGGGGTAGTTGCTACTAATTACTGCCAGCTGCTCACTGGCTCATTTGGTGGGAGGGAGTGCAGAGGCTACTAGATAGGAATCACCTTAAACCTATGCTTCTCAAACGAGGGGTATTCCAGAGTATGTTAACACCCTGAGATTCCCTGGAGTATCAATTTTACTTTGGAAGATTTAGGGGATAAAATATCTTTTAATTTTAAAAGGGCACTATGTTATTTCAAAGTTAAACACAAGACATCCAAAGAAATGTTGTAAATGCATCCAGATTTACACATCACTGCTGCCACCCCATCACCCCTGGGGTATACTCCACTCTATGTCCTTAAGTGACCTTTGGTGGGTGAGTTTCAGAGCATGAACCAGCCAGCATTGAAAAGGGAGCTTCCACTCCATCCCAAGTTCTATCACTTTGCAATGATTAAGCATAGATTCTTATTGCTTTCAGACTGAGGATATAGTCATCTGTGGTATGATACTCAATGTCACAGAAATTAGTCTCAAGTATAACCGAGGACAATGTTGAAGTGTCCTCTAGGAGGGAGCAATGTTTCCCATAAAACACAAATACATCTGCTTCCCGCCCTCCTTCCCCACATTAGAAACACTGGTTGTAGTTCTAAGGGGCAGCCATTGGTTACATAATTTGAGAAGGGGGAAATTTAGGATTACAACCTGGTGATAGTCAGCTGTCCTAAATCAAAATCTAAGGCTGCTCTTATAACACTGGTTTTTCTATTACTATTATTAAATTAAAAAAATTTTGGCCATGCTAGGCATCTTGTGGGATTTCAGTTGCCCGACCAGGGACTGAACCCAGGCAATGGCAATAAAATCCCCGAATCGCAACCACTAGACCAGGAAACTTCCTCCACTGGTTTTTCTTCATGCAACTGTTCCATGTAAAGCTTGTTCATGGACCAATTGTCCATGGGCCTGATATGTTGTTTTCCAAAGTACTGCTCATGACTATTTTGGGCAGAGATTTGAGTAGTGGGTCATAGGCAGAACTTTTTAAATGGCATGGAATATTAACTATCAGTAAGTCACAAAACAAAGGTAGAATGTATAGTATGATTCCACTTTTGTTGTAAAAAACACATCGAATATGTTTGCATATTTTTATGATTCTGTATAAATTTTAAAATATGGGAAGGATATAAACTTTAGACACTGGTTACCTCAGGAGAGTGGAAATGAAGGAGAGCATACAAAAAAAAATTGTTCCAATTAAGCCCACCTTCTTTAAGAAGTCTTTTTTAGCTTATCTGGTTGAGATTCCTTTATAAATTTTCTTACAAACTTAGTACTAAAATAACACATCTTGTTTTATCCACTCATTCATACTTCCATTGAACAGTCACTGTACTAAGCCCCTGGGAAACAAAGATAAATACCACCAAGTACCTGCCTTAAAAGAGTGTGGTCTAGTGGGAAGGGCACATACTTATTTTAATTATAAAATAACGGGGTAAAGTAAAGGGTAGAGTTATGTAGTCTTAAAGAACAGGTAAAAATCAAACAGGCAAGAGGAGATTAGAGGCAGAGGGGACATTACGACCCCAAACTGCCACTCTAAAACCCTATCATAGGCAAGAAACAGCACCTCCAAGTGTTTACAGAGCATAAAAAGGATGAGGCCGGAAAAGCGGGCAGGACCACACCACAGAATGTATGCTATGTTAAGGCACTTCAACTGTCCTGAGGACAGGGACTGAAAGATTTGAAGCACAAGAAAAATGCAGCTGACTTGGTTTTTATAAAGACCACTCTGGAGGCTACACAGAGCATGGATTTAAGGAGACAAAACCTGAGGCAGGGATTTAGGTTTTTTTATTACAATACAAACACAAACCTTTAAAAGAAAAAAATAATTGTCTTTTCTGGGGTGTTTCATGGCTCTTACCCCATCTCCCCCATCAATTATATCACAGATTGCAATAAACAGGCTGAGAGACACCACACCTGGATAGTGTCTAAACCTCTGATGACCTTCCCATCCCCCAACCCCACCCCAGGCTCTCCCACAGCATTTTTAAAAACGTCTTTTGTGGCACTTTAACAATGTGCTACTTAAACATTCTCCCCTGCATTTGCTTTGACTGTACATACCTCTCCAGTCTGAAAACTAACTGCACCACTAGATTCTTTATAATTCCACATACTTAGTACAATGTCTCAGTAAAAAATATTGCCTAAAGTAACTGTTCTAAGTTTATAAGCCTAAGCTCTCTCCTGAGTGCCAGGCATTTCCAATTGCCCAGTAAATGTCTCCACCTGGATGTCCTGTAAGAATCTCAAATTTAACCTAATCCAAATGGATCTCGTTACATCTCCCACCCACTGCCAAACTACCCATGCTTCCATCTCATGTTTAGATAGGTATTTATCCCAACGCCGAGTCATCTCTGACTGTTCACTCTTCCTTACCTGCCATAAACACTCAGCTGCTAAATGCATACCTCTCTTCCATTTCTCTCTCCCTTTTCCAGTGCCCTTGTTCAAGCTCTGAAATGCTTCCCTGTCTCTCCCTATGACCCACCAAACCTACACAACAGCTGTCTACCTTGCTAAAGCAGAGACGTGATCACTGTCGTTTTCCACCTTCAGGTAGCTGGAAACTTCACAAAGACAAGGATCATGTCCAGCTTCACCCACTGCTGTATCCCATAGCTCAAGCCTCCCAATATGTAACTGGCATTCAATGATTTACTTAATGAATGCTCCTTGTCAAAACCCTTCAGTGAAGCTCTACTCTATACACAGAAAATTAAACTCAGCAACACATTCGAGTTCCAAGTCACCCTTCCAATCCTAGCTCTTACAACCTCCCCCAGGCTTTCCTAAGTCTGGTACTAAATATGCTTATTCCTTTAGTTCCTGTCGAATTCCCCATCTCTTGTTCTACCGATGCCAAATAGATTGTTGTACTTGCCAAGTATAAAACTTGTTTCTCTTCCCACTGTGTGTGTCCTCCAGTTCCCCCACCAGATGGTGATGCCAGCAGAGCAGGGGCCGTGTCTGTGTTCCTAGGCCAGTGCCTGGCCCACCAGAGGCGCCCAGTAACTGTGATATGAACTGTGATATGAATTAGTGAGTCAACGAGTCCCTCGAAGCCATCTTCCTCTCCGCCAAAGAAACGGGAAACCGCGGGGAGGTGCGCGTGGGATGGAGAAGAACATAGTGACAGGCCTTTCGTTTGCTTTTTAGTAGTTTTCTTTCCTTTTTTTTTTATTGAACACAACACATATGTTGGAAAAAGCATAAACCGTAACTGCGCAGCTCGTGAATTTTCACAAAGAAGCACACCCGTGAAGCCCGCACCCATACTGAGATCCAGAACATTACCGACACCCAGAGGCCTCCCCTCACCCTCCTCCACAGAGTGCACTTTCAACCCTCAAAAAGCCGGACAGCGGGCTTCCCTGGTGGCGCAGTGGTTGAGAGTCCGCCTGCCTTTACAGGGGACAAGGGTTCGTGCCCCGGTCCGGGAAGATCCCACATGCAGCGGAGCGGCGTGGGCCCGTGAGCCATGGCCGCTGAGTCTTGCGCGTCCGGAGCCTGTGCTCCGCAACGGGAGAGGCCACAACAGTGAGAGGCCCGCGTACCGCAAAAAAAAAAAAAGCCGGAGAGCTCACGTCCTAGGCCCTGTGGCCGCGGTGCGCGAAGCCCAGGAACCGAAGGAAAGGCCCCAAACCCGGGGAAAGTCTTACCTACGAATTTGAAGCGACTCATGACTGCGGCCCCAGCTCCTTCCTCACGGAAGCGGAAGCGGCCCTCCATCGCCCCGCCCACCGGAAGCCCCGCCCACTCGCCGCCGACGTCCGGTTTCCCGGCGTCCCCCGCAGCCGCTGAAGGTGAAATGTCAGTCATGGCGCTTTCGGTGCCGGCTGCCTACCTGACCCACCAGCAGAAGGTGCTGCGGCTTTATAAGCGGGCGCTGCGCCACCTGGAGTCGTGGTGCATCCACAGGTGGGCGAGGGGGACCCAGGGCGCGGGGAGGTGACCCCGGGGGCCGCCACAGAGGCTGAAAAGCTCTGGGGACCGAGCGGCTCAAGGACTTCTGGGTCGGGGTGGGAAGGCGGCCCCTTGCCCCGCGGAGCCCTCCCCTAGACCCGGGTTCGAATGCAGGTTTCGTCACCCACATCTGGGACACTTTGAAGACTTGTTTATCTGGCCCGGGCCTCAGTTTTCTAATCAGGAAAACGGACGCGGGACCCAGCGCAGAGGGTTGCATGACGATTAAGAGAAAGGAAGTGCCAAACATGAAAATGGTCATACCTCCAGCGCTCACTAAATAATAGCTTCCTTCGTGACTTTCTCGTTCCTGGTACTGGCAGTAATAATAAATGCGTTATTTTCTTTAGTTCTCACAACTCTGGGTGTTAGGGGTTATTTAGCCTTATTTTATAGATGAAAAAATAAGAGGCTAAAATAAGAGGCAAGAGACTGACTTGCTCAAGGCCCAGCAGCTGGTAAGTGGCCCAGCCAGGATTACAACTCAGGTGTCTTAACTCCAAAACATCATCATCACCCCTCCCATCAGCTTTTCTCTTTTTAGCTTCATTCAGTCCTTTTCATTAGCTTCACATCGCACCGAATTCTTTACCTCCCACATAATTCTCTTCTTCTTTCCTCCCTCTGTCCATCTGGGACTAGTCTTAGAACACAGTCTTAAAACATATAGGTTTTCGTGATCTAGATGCAATGCATGGTGGGGTGACAACCCAAGATGTATGAATGCCAGGCCTCCATGCCCTTAGCAGAATCCTAAAACCTAGTGTCAGGAGAAGGGCTTCTGAGAAAAACCTCTAAACAATGGGAAACTGAGTACGTCTGGAAGAGTTGTGGAGAGGATCCTGGAATCCCAGATTGTATATTTGGGATTATTGTAAAGTCATTGACCTACTTCTCTTTGCTAGGCAGGAAGATGGCCAGGTTCAAGGCTGTAGGGTTAGTTACTTCCCTAATTCTTTTATTCATCTGAAAATTTGCAATTCAGGTTCTGTGGTGGCTGACAAAAGTTAATAAGGCTTCTTTCTCAGCTGTAGCAATTTATGGATTAATGAGGAAGATGGACATGTAAACAAACAGATAACATAGAGAATTATCTTTCATAAAGATGAAGGAAGTCAAGCCATCAGGCATTCAGGTATTGCTGAACTACATCTGAGAATATTAACATTATCTTGGAGGAAAGGATAAAAGTAGTTACTGTGATAAACACTGACTCGTCATTTCTTTAAATCTCACTGACATCTTTTCTCAGTACTTGCCTGAATTTTTTCCTTCCATTTGTCCTCATAGCGCTATTTGTTCTGTGTGGGTCCATCCTAGGCCCTTGGTCATTGCTGTGTATACTTTGGGCAGCCTCATCTAACGCTGGGACTTGAGTTAGCACCTATGCTCACTTGTCTGTAGAGCTGTATTTCCAGCTGTTTGCTAGATTACCTACAGTTCTCTAAAACTGAACGTATTTTTCTTTTCACTACCTCATTTTGATTCTCTTCCCAAATTCCCTGCCTCAGCTAATGGCATTACTAGTAATACAGTCACTCAGCTTTAAGTCTTAGCATTATTTTCAAGTACTCCCTACTTACCCCTCTGCCAACAACATACATACTTGTATGCCGTTGGACACTGATTTTTGTAAATTCTTTCCTAGTGTAATAATATTCGTAGCTTACGTTGGGCACCAAGGATGTACCAAGCACTGTCTGAAGTGTGCTGATACGTTTTAGCTTATTCAATCTTTAGGACAACCCTAAGATATAGGTACTGTTATTAACTCTTTTATGGAGGAGGAACCCATGGCCTAAAGACTTTAAATAATTTACCCTAGGTTACACAGCTAGGAACTGCAGAGCTGAAACAGTCTTAAGCTATCTGACTCCATAGCCTACTCCTGTAACTTTGTAGTCTAAATGTTTTTCTCTTGTCACCATCCATCACTGTTGCCTGCTTCAAGCCCTTGTCATCTATGGCCTGGATTATCAAAGCCCCATTACTACTGAGCCATAAAAAAGAATGAAATAATGCCACTTGCAGCAACATGGATGGACCTAGAGATTATATATTAAGTGAAGTAAGTCAAACGGAAAGATAAATATCACATATATGTGGAATCTAAAATAAGGTACAAATGAACTTAATTACAAAACAGAAACAGACTCACAGACAAAGAAAAATTTATGGTTACCAAAGGGGAAATTGGGGGGAGGGATTAATTAGGAGTTTGGGATTAGTAGATACAGACTACTGTATATAAACTAAACAACAGGGTCCTGCTGTATAGCACAGGGAACTATATTTAATATCTTGTGATAAACTGTAATGGAAAAGTATATATATGTATGTATAACGGAATCACTTTGCTGTACACCAGAAACTAACACAACATTGTAAATCAACTATAATAAAAAATAAAAAAAATTTTAAAGCCCCGTAAATGATCTCTGCCCATGGTTTCTTCTAGAACCTGACCGAAACTTGCCTAAGGTCAGGCAGCTAGTGTCAGAGTCAGAATTGAAACCCAGGTCTGTCTGATTTGAGCAACACTCTTTGCACCATGTATCAGTAATACGTGCCTTCTACATCTTTGGGTCTCCAGAATTTAGCACAGTGCCTAGCACAAGGTAGGAGGAAATACAGTAAGTTGTCATTGAATGAATGTTGAATGATCCTACAGAGGCGATAGAGGAGACGGGAAAGGGGTTAGGTTGTATTTATCAGTAATACAGTAGCTTTTTGTTGCTGGTGTTTGGGGTCTGCCAGGGAAGGCGTCGTAATGATGCGGCTGCTCCATTGACAGGGTCCAGGGAGGGGCTGGGAAGTCATGCTACTCACCTGAAAGGTGTTAGTGGAAGTACTGCCTCTTGTCAGACAGAAATACTGCCTGATTGAGTAGATACCATTTCTAATCTCCAAAATCATTTTGGTTTAAGGGACAAGTACCGGTACTTTGCTTGTTTGATGAGAGCTCGGTTTGATGAACATAAGAATGAGAAGGACATGGTGAAGGCCACCCAGCTGCTGAGGGAGGCAGAGGAAGAGTTCTGGCACTGTCAGCATCCTCAGCCATACATCTTCCCTGAGTCTCCTGGGGGTACCTCCTATGAGAGATACGAGTGCTACAAGGTAGGTGAGGACCAGCAGTGTCTCAAATCCCGAACCTCAGCCTTGGAAACCACTTGCCCTTTTAGGGGCAGCTAGGACATTTCTTTCCTGACAGTTAACACTTTTTTTTTTCAGTGTCAGTTTTCTCTCTCCCAGATGCCATCACGACTTTTCTTTCCCAATTCAGTGCCAAGGTGTTGCAGTAAACTTTCCGGCAAAGCAAAGTGCTAAAGGAATTGGTAAATAACTCATTTTTGGACCTTAAAGTTAACCAATTTCAATTGGTGCTTAGTATTCTAAGTGATATTTCCAAATAACATACAGCCATAACATACAGATCTTTAGAGAACTCAGGTAGGGGAGGAATGATGCCAGTTCTCTTTGGACTGACCTTGCTGTTTTTCATCCCTAGGCTGTTTCACTCTAAGGCATTCTCCTTTGTCTCGGTCCTCTGCTGTTTTGCTTAGTGTCAGAAACAGTCTGATACTTGGAATGGTTATAAAAATGCACCTTGATTTTTGTCTTCTGTCTCTTGAGCAGGCCCTACCCTTGACATGTAAATGTGTCCTGTGGAATGACGCCGTGATTTCCTCTCCTGACAGGTTCCCGAGTGGTGCTTAGATTACTGGCATCCTTCCGAGAAGGCAATGTATCCTGATTACTTTGCCAAGAGAGAGCAGTGGAAGAAACTGCGGAGAGAAAGCTGGGAGCGAGAGGTGAGTCTTGCCTGTGTTTTACCATGTAGTTTGGCCCACATGGTCAACACCTGGAAGGAGCTGAGGTTTGGTTCCCCACGTGCAGAGGTCCAGATTCCAGCTCTGACAGTTACTCTGGCCCCTTGCCTCTCAGATATACTTTCTCTTTCAAGTGTGTTAAATGTAACGTTTACAGCCATCTTAGAAATAGGTTAAAATGTGTTCCCTGGTCTTTTGGCTTTTCTGTTCTCTGATTTTGTTTCTTCCCTCCTTCCCCTCCATAGTCCTCTGCCTGACCTTGCTCTACCCTACAGTCCCTTAACCTTCTCCACCAGCACCTTGGGTATTTTTCCACTCATGATGTCTGATTTATATTTTAAAAAAGTCAATCTTGCTGTAGTGTGAAAAATATATTGGAGAGGGCAAGTGGAGAATTTGCGAGACCAGTTTGGGGTTATTGCAGTAAATTAGTCCAAAGATTATGGCAACTAGCACTAGGGTGGATGCAGTGGATATGGAAGGAAGTAAATTCAGGATATTGTCTGCAGGGGTGTGAAGAGGGATTGGATAGGGGGTGGGGGGGGTGGGTAGTGAAGGACAGGGAAGAATCAAGAATGATTTCCAGGTTTTAAACTTCAACATCTGGAGGATGGTTGTGGTGTTTATTGAGATAGGGAAGAGGGGAAAAAACAGATATCAAAGGGACAATCAAGTGTTCAGTTTTAAATGTTAAATTTACGAATGTTAAATTTGAGAATCCTGTGAGACATCAGGTGCAGGTGTCAGAGGGTGACTTTGGATGTACGAATCTGGAACTCAACTCAGAGGAGAGATTTGAGCTCAAAATAGAAATGTGGGAGTTGTCAGTTGTTTTAAAAGCCACAGAATGAGGGTCTCTTCTGGGTGCCCTCTCCCCCGTAAAGGAAGTGGAGGGAAAGACACAGAAATGTTTGAGATCCTTAGATCCAAGAGAATGGCTTCAGGAATGGCCGGGGGACTTCCCTGGCAGCCCAGTGGTTAAGACTCTGCACTTCCACTGAGGGGACATGGGTTCGATCCCTGGTGGGGGAACTAAGATCCCACATGCTGTGCCACATGGCCAAAAAAAAAAAATAAACAAGAATGGCTGGGGCCAAGTCATCTTTGATTTGATGGAATAGAGTGAGTACTAGAAATAACATCCAAAGGTTTTGGCTACAGGAAGGGCATTAGTGACCTTGATTCGAGCCATTTCTATCACACGAAGACTGATCAGAAGGTGAGAAAGAGTAAACAGGAGGGAGTGATGACTCTTGAGAAGATTTCCTGAGGAGAATGAAGAAATGGGGCAGTAACTGGAGGCCAGGGGATTACTTTCTTTTAAGATAAATGATGCATATATGCTGATTAGATCTGGGGTGAGGGAGAAATTGGTAGTGCTGAAGAGAGGTGGAATAGGTACAGAAGGAAAGTTTTTGAGAAGGGGGGTGGGATCCCAAGCATGTGTGGGGGCCTTTGGAAGGAGAAGGGATTCTTCCTCCATTCTAATTGGACAAAAGATGTGTATAAATACATTTGGGTTAGAAGTTTTGATGATGGGGAAATGACAGACTTAGATGTGAAGGCTTCTCTTTTTTAAGTGAAGTCAGGAAAATCCAGGAAGTGGGCAAAGCATGTTTGGAGAATGTGGAAAAGGTGTGATAATCGTGGGCAGAGGATGAGCTTGCTGGAGAATAGTAGTAAGATTGCCACGTGGTGGTGAAGGCCCATGTGAAGTTGGGAATAATTAACATGTCGTGACACCAGTTTGTTCCAGTATTTTTTTTTCTTTTTAGCAATACTGAGCTGTATGGTTGCAGGTTTGAAGGTAGACGGTGTGGTTGTCCACTGTCAAGAGTGACGAGGAACTTATTTGAGAGGGAGTGATTGTCGTGATGGAATCTAGGTGGATAAAGGAGGGAAGTAGACAGGGAGGCTGATGCAGAAAGAAGGGCAAGTTGGGTGTGAGGACCTGTGAACTGGCAGCATCTGTGAGTTTCAAGAATTATTTTCAAGGGGGCATTTAAGCAAATGAGCTGGAAGGGGACACTGGTTGGATAGTGGGTTACTTAGATTCATGATTTTGTGACCAAGGAGGGCAGTGTTTTCTAAGAAGTATGTCAGCATTTGGGAACTCAAGGCGTATTGATTCATGGAGAGCAGCAGATTCATCCTGCAGTTGGTCACTGTGATAACCACTTCTCCCCAAAACATTCCTCCTTTACCAGTTCCGTCTCTTTGACATCATTAAACTGCACATGTGCTTGAGGCTCAGATTAGCCACAATCCAGAGTTGGTTTTTTTGGAGGAAGCTTCAAAAAATCATGGATCTGGAAAGTGGGTGTCTTAGGTCTCCTCCTCTATTAGGACAGTGATGGTCTCGGAGATCGCTGGAAAAGGGGTAGCTGGGCAGTGGGGGCAGAACTGAGCACACTTGTACCTGTGATTTCATGTTATTTCTTGTCCTCATTGCTATTTGGGGGGCTTTTAAATTAACATCCCTAATGTATTCAAATTGAAGCTTCTTAATAGTGCTTCTGGAGACCTCTTAGCTGAGACACAAAAATAAACATTTTGGGGGGGAAAGAGGTGGGGGAACCATAACAAGGGGGAATTGGAATGGTAATTGTCAGGGTTTTGCTTAATGAGTAAGAGGTGGGGTAGGAGGGTTTGTTCTCAGCATTGCTGTTTTAAGAATGGGAAAACATTTAAGGAGAACAGCTTTTGTGTCCGAGTTAAAATGTGGGCGTAAAGATAATGCAGTCATAGAGTCCCTCCCATCAAGCCTCTTAAGATAGCCTCATCCACCGGAGGGCAGAGAGTAGAAGCAAGAAGAACTACAGTCCTGTAGCCTGTGGAACAAAAACCACATTTACAGAAAGATGACAAGATGAAAAGGCAGAGGGCTCTGTACCAGATGAAGGAACAAGATAAAACCCCAGAAAAACAACTAAATGAAGTGGAGATAGGCAACCTTCCAGAAAAAGAATTCAGAATAATGATAGTGAAGATGATCCAGGACCTTGGAAAAACAATGGAGGCAAAGATCGAGAAGATGCAAGAAATGTTTAACAATGACCTAGAAGAATTAAAGAACAAACAGAGATGAACAATACAATAACTGAAATGAAAACTACACTAGAAGGAATCAATAGCAGAATAACTGAGGCAGAAGAACGGATAAGGGACCTGGAAGACAAAATGGTGGGATTCAGTGCTGTGGAACAGAAGAAAGAAAAAAGAATGAAAAGAAATGAAGACAGCCTAAGAGACCTCTGGGACAACATTAAACGCAACAACATTTGCATTATAGGGGTCCCAGAAGGAGAAGAGAGAGAGAAGGGACCAGAGAAACTATTTGAAGAGATTATAGTCGAAAACTTCCGTAACATGGGAAAGGAAATAGCCACCCAAGTCCAGGAAGTACAGCGAGTCCCATACAGGATAAACGCAAGGAGAAACACGCCAAGACACATAGTAATCAAATTGGCAAAAATTAAAGACAAAGAAAAATTATTGAAAGCAGCAAGGGAAAAACGAAAAATAACATACAAGGGAACTCCCATAAGGTTAACAGCTGATTTCTCAGCAGAAACTCTACAAGCCAGAAGGGAGTGGCATGATATACTTAAAGTGATGAAAGGGAAAAACCTACAACCAAGATTACTCTGCCCGGCAAGGCTCTCATTCGGATTCGATGGAGAAATCAAAAGCTTTACAGACAAGCAAAAGCTAAGAGAATTCTGCACCACCAGACCAGCTCTACAACAAATGCTAAAGGAACTTCTCTAAGTGGGAAACACAAGAGACGATAAGGACCTACAAAAACAAACCCAAAACAATTAAGAAAATGGTCATAGGAACATACATATTGATAATTACCTTAAACGTGAATGGATTAAATGCTCCAACCAAAAGACACAGGCTTGCTGAATGGATACAAAAACAAGACCCACATATATGCTGTCTACAGGAGATCCACTTCAGACCTAGGGACACATACAGACTGAAAGTGAAGGGATGGGAAAAGATATTCCATGCAAATGGAAATCAAAAGTAAGCTGGAGTAGCAATACTCATATCAGATAAAATAGACTTTAAAATAAAGAATGTTACAAGAGACAAGGAAGGACACTACATTAAAAAACAAAAAGATAATGCAGGTATATACAAACAACACTTTTCAGTAGTGAGGATCAGGGTGTGTCATGTGACACAGTAGAAACAATGCCAACACTTCCCTGTAGCAGAGAGATGGGACAGTCAGTTCAACTCCTTTTCTAATTGTTCCTTCCTTACCCCCCCCTTCTAGGTTAAGCAGCTGCAGGAGGAAACCCCGCTTGGTGGTCCCAGAACTGAAGCTTTGCCCCCAGCCCGAAAGGAAGGTGATTTGCCCCCACTGTGGTGGCATGTTGTGACCAGGCCCCGGGAGCAGCCCATGTAGAAAAAGAGAGGAAGATGCCTCACCAGTCCCGCTTGCAAGTGAAATAAGTTACAGGACATACACTTGCCCTAATAAAATAACTCCATATGGTATGACTGACGTGTTCTTCTGAAGAGGAGTAACATGATGCCAGGTGACTGGGCCACTGTCGTTTTCTTAGCAGTTGTGCATATAAAGAAAAGTACCTGAAACGTAGTCAGATGTATTCTGTTCTTCCCCATTAAGTCATATTGATAACACATGAAATCGAGGGAAAACTGCAGCAGAACCAGATACAAGGTTTACTCTGAAGATTTAGTTGAACAAACTTGAGTTGAAGGCTTAAACTAGCTATGGTGACTGGAGGGCATAAGAAGCCAAGAAGAGGCACGCCAATACTGAGGACGTGAGATACCTTTTCTGTTTTCTAGATTCCACTAATGGAATTTTAGCTCTGATTAAAGGACTACTCTAAGAAGCACGCATTCAGCAAATAAGCATGGAGTTCATGGGGTTCTCAGGAGTGGAGTTTGGTGGCATCCAATGTGGATGACACTTTGGTGACACTTATTTTGGAGGCAGTTTTCCAGCTTTGCTCCCTCTACTGTAGCTTGGATTGTCTGCAGACACAAAGGTAAGGGTAGCAGAACTCTAAATGTTTGAAGTTTCTTTTTTTAAGGTTAAAGCCATTTTTAAAGCTCAACCAAGCCCAGCTAGTTTTAGTTCTTGGTAACTCACTGTTCAGGCAACTAGTGTTCTTAAAATGCACAAAAATGATGTTGTCAGCTTTCTAACTAAGCTCAATCTGGGTCTCAGTCCATTTTCTAACACTTCACTAAGACCTCCACCTGAATTTTAATAAGACTTGAAATGCAGGGCTTTTTTTTTTCTAGTGGTTCTTTATTTATAATGTAGGCTGAAGCAACTGATACAAGGTAAAAGGGAGACACGTTACACAATTGTTATTTATACAAGTTTAGAACAAAAAACTGCACAGGGAGAGGTCAACTCTCAGTACAAACTAGCAACTAAACCACAATAATTTACCTTTAGAAACGATTTCTTTATTTTTAGCTGTGACACTGCTTTTACAATATGCAAAAACACAAACAGAACTACCCAAGGCGTTTTGTCACATTCTTTCTACATTGAATTTGGCAACATTTTATATTAAATTTATTCAGATTATACTAACGTTTAAAAACTAAACAAGTGAAAAGCTGTACCAAGGTACAGTTACATCCATTTATTTGAAAGGTTTAAAATACCACTTTTATCTATCGTAATTACCTTGCAGTGATTTCTGCTTTTGCAAAAACCATCTCAAGCATCATATGCACAATGCATCAGCTACTTTTAGTCATCAAGATTGGTGGGCTAAACCACAGGCACTACTGTTGCTTATACTCTGTAAATGGAGCTTGTTTTTCAAAGAAAAAAAGTTTTAACAGTTTCTAATAATCATGCCTTTGCTTGAAAGCTGTAACGTAAAATGTTTTTGAGCAATCACAGCAGTGTTAAATGTTAATATAGAGAACACTGACTATACAGGTACGTTTCTTTCACATCCAGTGCAGTTACGTATTAAAGCAGAAGATTATGTAATTGAAAGTTGGAGCCAACAGAGATCTGCAGGACCCACAAGGCTCCTATTCCTTGAGAGGTTCAGTCCCAAACGAGCACTTTGAACTGACCCGAAGGGGCTGGCTTTTTTAAACACCACTGCATTCCTCAAACGTGGTCCCTTTAAATCTACACATCTCTGCTGGCTTTAGGGGATGGGCATTATAACAAATTTAACTTTCACTTAGAAAAGACAGAAATCCATTCCAAAAAACACTGCCTAGAATACAAAAAAAAAAAAGGGACAGTGGGCTTCCCTGGTGGCGCAGTGGTTGAGAGTCCGCCTGCCGATGCAGGGGACACGGGTTCGTGCTCCGGTCTGGGAAGATCCCACATGCCGCGGAGCGGCTGGTCCCTTGAGCCACGGCCGCTGAGCCTGCGCGTCCGGAGCCTGTGCTCCGCAATGGGAGGGGCCACAGCAGTGAGAGGCCCGCATACCGAAAAAAAAAAAAAAAAAAAAGGGACAGTATGGTGGTCAGATTCCCAGTGACAGAAATAAATCCTCCTCTCTTCAATGTTTAGTGTGAAGCCAATTAACTGCCATTATTTAAAAGAAGAAAAACAAGCCCCCAGACTGGTAAACACATTGGCAAGTTGCCAGACTCCAAGCTGGTTACCCTTGTTAAATCCGCTCCAGTTTTTCCAAAATATTTGGGCTTTTCAACGTGCCCAGCCTGCTAGGCACGGTTAAGTAAAAGGCATTTGCTATATCTAAGAATTCCCTGCTATCAATCATTTTTAAATGTTTGTTTTCACATTTTTAAAACCGCCTTACCCTTCTGGATGTGTTTGGATTCAGTGAAAGTGGGTATAACTAACAGACAAGTAACTGAAGTGGTGGTGGGGGGGTTCTATGTCTACCTGGTGGCGGCAGCATGCACGGGACTGGAGGTGGGTGCTGTGTGCAGTCAGGAGCGATCGTGGGAGAAAGGAAGTCCTTAAACACCCTGCAGAAACAAACACTGCAACCCTGTGTGGCTTATTCGGATGCATTTACCATGAAGCTACTAGAAATTCAACCTACGAGGCTACTCTTAAATGTAACAGGATCGGCTGTGTTGACAGTGTGCCCCTCCCGCGACCCTCCCCCCAGTCCCAACACAGCCTCTACCATTTCCAGAGTTCCCTCACTCCTAATGTTGCACATCAGCTGCCTCCCGCTTTCCTCATTCCGAATGTAGTATACTTGAATAAGGATTTTTACCCCTTACCCATTTTGTTTGTTTGTACATTACAATAACTTGAATTTGTGTCTAAGCCAGAGTACTACAATGCATCTACAAAAGCTTGCAGGAAAGAAAAGAAAAAAAAAAAGCTAAGTATAGTTATCCTTTTTTCTGAAATTACTACTTCGTGGTTCCCCTGCCCGACCTCCCCCCCTTATTATGCATTTAAAATTTTACAAAGACTTGTAAAAAATGGAATTTGGCACCTTCAGAAAAATCAAAAGGGAAACATAAGATTAAAATGTGCAGAAAGAAAACTCAATATTTACAAATTAAAAGATCAAGGTTATGTCAGTTACGTATGTTGCTTTTAATTCTTATCTAAAGGTGTCGAGTACTTTCAAAAGAGCTGTGTTCTGAGTTGCCTACAAAATCTTTTGTTTGATTACAGATTGGAATGGATCAAGACAAACTAGGTCTATTAATTAGACAGTTCGTTCCCCACTGGCAGCATTTCTTGTGAGCCTAAGAGAGCCTAAGTGAAGCGCGGGGCTGAGCGGTCGTTTGTCGTGGTCTTCTTCAGTTTCACGCCCCTGCGGATGGCATTCAGCATGTCTTCTCCTTGCGGGGCATCCCTTGGGCTCAGGTCTGCAGGGTCACTCTCTGGAATCTGGCCTGGGGAGGCAGTGGCACTTGGGGGATCCCTTTCCTGGTCTTCGGCCTCGCTTTCTGGAATTGCTTGTCTGTGCTCCTCGGGGATGCTCGGCTTCGGGCCTGGAAGAGGAGGGTTGACGGAGGCTTGGCCACTCCACATTGAGGAGGGCATGCTGGTGCCACCCTGGGGGCCCTCACCCATGGACGGCGACTCGGGGCTATGCTCACCCCGCTCCTCGGGCCCATCTGGAGGGGCTGATAACACCCCAGGGAGGTCTGGGACGGTGGGGGTCTTGACAGGGATCACAGGTGTTTTGATGGGGATGGGACCAGCTCCTATGGTCCCCCGGCGGACAGAAGGCTTGGTGGAAGGGGTCCGTCGGATGGTTGCAACCCCTGGGGTGACCATAGCAGGTCCGAGGGTGGTGGGGAGGCCAGCAGTTGAGGCTGGGCGCTTTGCTTGGAACATCCGTCGGTAGGACTGGCTGATGTCGCTGTTTCTCGGAATGGTGGAGGATTTGTCAAACTCCTGCTGATCTGCCTCCTGGTCACCACTTACAGAGAAATAATCGTAATCTGAAACTGATCATAGGATCCAATTAGAAATCGCCGAGGCAGTGGCTGTGCTCTTTGATTGTTTTGTGTTGGGAGGACAAAGGGACCCAGAGGCCAAGTACTTCACCCGCAATCTCATCCCAAGCCTTCCGGGGTTTCCGGGCCAGGCTTAGCAGCCCTCACCGTCTAAGAACTCCCTGACAGGGACCGTTGTTTCGTTCACCAAGGGAACGCTCAGCACCAAGAGCAGCGCTGGACACAGCAGGCCCACACTCAAACACCGCTGAGCGGTGAGGAATGCAAAACCGCCAGGCCGCAGCGAGGCTACCTCTGAGCACCTCTGGGAGGAATAAAGGGGGTGGCAAGAGGAAATAACCTCTACAAGCCCTCCAGCCCAGAACTTGACATGAGAGACAAACCCCACAAGGACCATCACAGACCTTACTACCTCCCTCATGATCAACTCGTTAGGCGAGGGCTAGAAAAGCAATGGAGCTACCGGTAACGAGTCTCCGAAAACAAGGCAGAGACAGGTTCCATCAGTGAGGGGTGCTCACTTTCTCTCCAAAAGTGGGGTCACGTGGGAGGGGGAAGCATACAGACTGAACATCACAGAGCTTGTTTCTGAAGAGCAGTGCTCTGACATTCGGGTAAGTTCTGTGTGGTGGGGTGGAGCTGTATGAGGGGGTGGTCAGCAGCGTCCCTGGCCATCTACCAGATGCCAGCGGCACGCCCTCCAGTTGTGACCATTAAAAATGTCTCTAGCCGTTGCCAAATGTCCCCTGGGCAGCAAAGTGGCCCTCCACCGAGACCCACTGTCCTAGAAACTTGGACTGAAGGACTGCCGACAGGCTTGGTCAGCTCTCATAGATCTTTCCTAGCAGCTGGCCTGCCATCTTACTGGCTTGTGTGTGTGTGCTGGGGAGGGCGGTGAGGGAGGCAGGTTCATAGAGAATTTGGCTGGAGTTTGGGCTTCAGACTCTGACCTTCGACTCAAACTCCAGCTCTGCTGCTTATTGTGTGAACTTGGGCCTCAGTCTCCATGTATGTAAAATGGGGATAAACAGACTTATGACATCAACGATTGTGAAGAATTAATGGGAAAATAAAGAAGGTGCTTGGTACAAAGTGCTAAACACAAATGATGTTATCATTAACAGCATCTGTCTGCCTTCAAATTGGGACATCCCTGTAACCCTGATGGTGAGAAATCAAGTTGTGAAATCTGGCCACTTTGCTGCATGGCAGTGACCCGACAACTACAGACGAGCCCTCCAGAGCATTCCAAGATGCTCTACTGTGGCTGGACGGACTCTCGCACGTCTGCCTCCTCCCAGCGGGGAGGGCCCCCTTCCTCACCTGGCACTGCTCAGGAAGCCCGGCTGGAAAGCTCAGGCTCTCCTACCTTGGGAGGGGATGGTGTCCTCAGAGCAGCAGGGGGTGGTGGTCTGGGTGCTGTAGCCGCTGGAGCACTGAAGCGAGTCCCGGCTGCTCCTCTGGGTGTCAAGCTGGAGGCCCCGAGACAGGGCCAGGGCCAGTTCCTCACAAGCCTCCATCTCCTCTCCAGGCTGCAGGTGGGAGGAGAGAGACAGATGAGCCACCGGGGCCGCGAGTCCCCTGTCTGATACCCCCAGAGCCTTTCTGCACTCCTCGTCCAGTGGGGGCCTCAACAGGACTCCTGCTCCCGTGACCGCCACTGTCTGTGAGGCCAGGGGGCCGCCAACTTGCTTGGACCCTACCCAGGCTCTAGAAAGTTCTAGAGTCTAATTCCCATACAAGACCTTCCCTGGGGGCCTTCTAAACGCTGTAGCAGGGAGTAGGGGAAAGGGGCTCGGATCCCTCCAGTTGCTGGCCAGCACGTGGCCCCCGCCAGGTCTCGAGGGGCCCAGCCAGCTGTAGAGAACAAGAGCGTCACCCTGGCGGCGGCCGACACGGTCATGCTCCGCGGCCTCTGAGCCTCCTCGGCAGCGGTGGGCGTGCCTCCCGCTGCGACAGGGCCTCCACCGCTGGGGTCTGGCTCTCGCTTGTCTTTGCGGCGCTGAAGGGTGTTCACCAGAGGCTGATCGTAAGGTCCTGGCTTGGCCCAGTCCTAAGTGGAACAAGTGTGGTCAGGTGCCAGGGCCTCTGCCTCCACCGGGAGGCCACAGAAGCCTCCAGACAGCTGCCCGCCCACAGAAGGTAGCTGGTCCCCTTGGGGGAAGCTCAGGCTGGGACAGGCCAGCAGCCCCTCCTCTGCCCTCACCCAGCACTAGAAGAAGGGAGCAGAAAATCCTCTGGGGGTCCCCTGGGTACCTTCCCTTTCCTCACATCCGCCCAAAGACTGAAAACCCTCAACAACGGGGCAGGTAGCCTGAGGGAGACTCTTAGTTACAGCCATCAAACAACTGACCAACTGCCTATGGTGTCTGAAGGCACCGGCCAGTGGACAGCACATCCCCAGGGACCAGGCCCTCCCTTCCCATGTCTGGGGCCCCCCACTGGGGCCTAGCGGCTCAAATGACCTCACTCGCCTGGAGTGGCCACCAGGGAGCGCTAAAGGGACTTCAGCCACTCTTCCTGAGGCTGAACCTCACTTCCGGGAAACCGCCCCAAAGGGCGCTTCAGGATGTGCTCTCTGAGGTCCTCACAGAGGAAGGGAAGGCCCCTGGGCCAGAAGAAAGATTCTGAGGGGTCCACACCACTTGTGAGGGAGGCAGTCAAGGCCTGCTCGAGATGGCGGGCCGCCTAGGGGCCTACTATTCAAGTCAGGGACCTCCTCTCCAAATAAAGGTAGAATATCCTGGCATCAATCAGACTTGATAGGAAATAATATAAAAACTTTAAGTTTTTATATTAAAGCAAACATGTTTTAAGACTAAAAATAAAGTCTGCAGGTACTTTTAAGATAAAACATAGTAAGCCAAACCATATCTTGGGGCATGGTTCTGTTACCATGGCCCAGTAAGGGTTCAAGGGAACAGTCTGGGGAACATGGCCGAGGAGAGTCCCTCCCTGATAACAGTGACACCCTCAGGAAACCCCCAGGAGGGCAGAACTTGGACTTACAACTTGGGAGCGACTTCCCTGCAATGCCACATCCGGGTCTACTAGGGTCTAACAGGGGTTAACTGGTGTCTCCTACAGGGAGCTCCTCCAATCTCAGCTCTGTGTGGACATACCCGTCTCAGCGCTGCCTGCTGCTTTCCGGTTCTCCCCAGTGGGAATTTACTTAGGGAGGAGGTGTTATGGGGAAGAAGGCAGAGTGTGAGAGGAAAGGGGTGGGGTGGGGTGGGGTGAGAATCGTGGGGCAGCAGGGGGGTGAGCACAGAGGCAATGAGGGACGGGGGAGAGGGCGAGAGGAGGGCGGAGAGACACAAACCTTCCAGCTAGGGATCTGAGATGACGGGAACATGCCGGGCCCAATGGTGTAATAATGAGCGTAGTCTGGAAGGTGGACAGAGGTGGCCCGAGGGAGCAGGCGGGAGGCGGGCAGGCAATGAGGGAAAAGGCTCGCCCCTACGGGCCCCACGTGGGGCTCGCTTGATAAACTATAGTGAGAAAACCCGTTAGACAACTGGAAACAAACAAAAAAAGGGAGGAAAAAAGGAAAAAAAATTAATATAAGAGGATGAGCGTGGAGATACAAGATGGCATTGACATTCAAGAGACGGGGGAGATCTGAATATTTGCAAATAAAACAAACATCAGGGCTCTGCCACTCATGGATGGTCCAGGATGCGAGAGAAAAGCGCTAGCTACGGTGCAAACAATGCCTGCATATTTGACACCAAGTATTCAGTTGGGGAAATATTTTATCTACATTTTAGAATAGTTTGGAAATGATCCGTGTCCCTAATGTGTGGTGCTCTCAATGGTTTTCGATTATTTCACTAATAATTTCACAGTGATGGTGATTCGCTCATCTCATTGTGCAAATTTTAAAATTCAAAAGCGTCAACTGAAAGCTGTTCATTCCAGGTTTCCAAAATCATCACTGTTCAGGAGATTCCAAATCAGGGTGAAGGGTGGGGTGATGGCAACTAAAAGGCAGGAAAGCACACAGCCTCTGATGCAGTGAAGTGTCACATCCAAGGGCACGGTGAAGAGGAGGCCATGGTGGGTGGGGTGAAGGGGAGGGGAAGGGGGGAAGACGGATGACCATCCATGTCCTGGGAAGAAGCCTTCACACCTGCGAGTTCCCCATACCCCTTCCTCTCCCTCTGGACGACCGCAGAGTCACTGCTCAGGGCCAGGCACCCATTCTGGAAAAAGCCCTCAGTCCTGTCCCTCCCTCTGGCCCCAAGAGGGGCCACGCTTGGTGGAGATTTTGAGTTTCTAGGTTCCTGCGGCTGTGCGGGGAGCAGCTGGCAGGGGATGGGAGAGAGGCTGGGACCCCAGCTGGTCACCTTCTCTGTGGATGCCCAGGCGCCCATGGTGGAGCCTGAGCTGACTGAGGTAGGCGAGCTGCACTCGCTCACGGACTGGCAGGTTTCCGAGGCTTCAGAGGAGGCCGAGCTGGACGAGTTCTGCAGCCGGGGAGGGGCCACACACCACCGAAAAAGGACGGTCATAAAAAATAAAAAGATGGGGGGGGCAGGAGGGGAGAAGGGCACGCACGGAGAGACAGACATGCATACAAAAGAGGGAAGGATGAGAGAAGCAGAGGGTTAGGGTTATTTTTTCCCCCGAAGCTGCACCAACACAGAGGCCTCCAAGCCCTGGAAAGGAAGCATGAGACCCAGCGAGCCCCAGACCTGCCGGACTGCAAGGCCCCCAGAACCCCGCCATCTGTGTGTGTGCCTGGCTCGGGGGAGTGTGGTCAAGGCGCTGGACTCCCTGCATTCTCTAGGGCCTTTCTTCCTGTGCCATAGGCCCAGGGCCCAAGGGATGCCATGACTTTTACATCTCTCAGGTGTCCGGGCGTTATTGCAAGAGGACTGACCCCCAACTTGGGTTTTTGCTCCATGTCTGCCTAGAAGGGCTCTAATTCCTGGACTCTCTTCCTTCGTCCCATGCAACCTCTGGATGTGGGTGGCTTCCAGCTATGAAGCTGCATCTTCACAACACATGATTTTAGGTCTCTCTGCCTGGGGAGTGATTCTGAGGTTTGAGGCAGTGAATCCCAGTGGTTAGGGCAATGTTTCCAGTGGCCGCACAGGGAGAGATGAAGCATCCTGGCGAGCTCTGGGACATCACGGAAAGGAGGTCTGGCTTGCGAAAACATCTCTTCAGCCTGATTTTATTAAACATCCAGTCCCTGCCAGTCTCCCGGTGTCGGCCAGGGGAACCGCTCCCAGCTCCTCACCTTCGGCAGAGGCAGAGACTGCCTGTTAGCTTACCACTACATCGCGACGTTCTGGTCCTGTCCTGGCATGTGGCAGGTGTTTAAAGGTACTGAATGGATGAGTGACAATGACCATCTCTTCCATGTAACTGGGTCCCCCAGGATAGTGCTTTGGGCCCACCCAGGTATCTGCTTTAAGTTTTCTTCACTGTTAACTGCAATCTCATCCCATTTGTATAAGGAAGTCTGTGCCTTCTCTAGTATTTCCCTGGAAGTGTCCCTGTATTCACTGGCAAGGAGGCCAGATCCGTGTTTCTGTCCACCCCTTTCACCCGCCAAAGAAAGGTTCCTAAAGAACAGGACAGATCCTGAGCCTCCCATCCTGCAAGAGCAAGGAACTGAAAAGGCATTCCAACAATGCATGCAGCTCCGAGGAGCCCAAGCAAGGCCAGGCCCCGTGGTGGAGGTTCTGGCCACTTCCTCAGCTTGGTGTCTGGTTAGCCATCCAGGATCTGAAGTCTGAAGGTTCAGATTGAAGTTTTTTTTCTGCCACGTCCCAGTCAAGGAACCATGGACTTAATCTCTCTAAACCTCAATTTTTTTTTTCATCTTTAGAATAGGGATTAATAATATCTATCAGATGAAGATTAAATGAGACCTTGTGTGTGTGTACCTCTGTAAATAGTGTTTAATCAACTATAAATAAAAATCAGTTATCACTGTAATTTACCAGGACTATTTATTTTGGTTCCTGTAACTCAAATATGTTCAATTTGAAAAAAGAACCAGTAAATCACCCCAGGACTGCAGGTTCGTATTTTCTTTTGACTTCTACTCATTTTTTTCCTGAAGAACTCCTTGGCTTGATGGAGTGAATGGTTCTAGGCAGGAGCCTAGCTGCACACGTGGTCCATGACTCCTGGGCACACATGGCACAATTTGAAAAGAGCAGAGTGGAGGAAAACGGGAGAATTCTGAACACATCCTGCCACGTGGCATCCATTTGCATCCGTGTACCTGAGGGATCGCCCCCTTTCAGACGTTTGCTTCCTTCCTCCCACCCAAATTAAGGTAACACTACTTCCTCCAGGAGATTGTACCCTCTGGCCTGTGTGATGTGTACAATTTCCTTAAAT
The DNA here is from genome assembly GCF_003031525.2 of Neophocaena asiaeorientalis asiaeorientalis. Lineage (NCBI taxonomy): Eukaryota > Metazoa > Chordata > Mammalia > Artiodactyla > Phocoenidae > Neophocaena > Neophocaena asiaeorientalis. The sequence goes on from NW_020172779.1 coordinate 8,864,497, forward strand.
TTCCCCTCTGCCTTAGAAGCAGCTGTAATGCCTTTTTTAAAAAATAGAATTCTCAATTAAATTTTGCAGTATCCCTGAGTTTATTAAAACTGCCCTGGAGTTGCTAGTCAAGCATATCTTGGGTACCGGCTTTCAGATTTCAGTAAATCCCAACAAGCTGCCTTCCGCTTCCCTCGACACTACTGGAGACAGAAAGCCCGCTTCATTCAGCCTGATCCACACACGCACAGCAAGGCTGGAACACACAGCTTCTTTTTTTTAGAAAGCAGTGTCAGCGCACAATACTTTGTTAATGTGTCAGTTGTTAAAAACACACACAGAATGACGCAGCACATTAGAACTGCAAATCCCTGCTCCCCCTCTGACCACGCTCACCCTCTGCTTGCAAGACATGCAGGTGCTGTTTAGCGCCACACATAGTGGGGACGGACAGGGGACAGGTGGTGACCCCTCAGAGACTGAGCCAAAGCACCCCAAGCACATCAGGACTTAAAGCTGCAGCTCCTGGCTCCAAGTGTTTCCATTCGAAATTGAGTGTCGACCCCAGGAAGACAGAGAGAGGCCACAGTCCCCGGGGACGGCTGTAAAATGCCAAAAGGAGCACTGGGCTGAGCAGCTCTGGGTTCACCAATGTCAGCCATGTCAGGCGAGTGACCTAGGCTCCCAAAACACCTCAGATGCTTCTTCTACATAGAGTGCTCCCCAGAACACTCTGCCAGGGGCACCTTATGGCCAGGGTGGTGCAGAAAGGGTGCTGGACCAGTTGCCAGAAACCCTGGTTCCAGATCCTCAACCTGCAGGTCACATAACTGTGCAACTCGGGCAAATGGCGTTACATCTCTGAGCCTCAATTTCCACACAAAACAGGGGTAACAACACTCTGCGTGGTTGTTGGCAGGACTACACAGTTAACACAGGCAGAAGCTCCTAGGATGGTGCCTGGCACACAGGAGATATTTGGTGACTGTCAGGCAAATTGGATACCTGGATGAACAAGACAAGCACGTGACCTTCTGAATCCCAAGGATCTTGAACCAAAGGCTGTGGTCAGCCTCAAAATGTACACGACGGGCTCGGAGCCACCATGCTCCCCAGAGGATGGTGCGGAGAGGCACCCTGGAGGTTCACGTTTCCCAGTGTCTATAGGTCAGGTCGTGCTGCTTATTAATCTAGAGGCCAACCCACTGGCACAAAAAGAGGACAGAGGGGAGCAGGTGAAGGGTGTTCCAGTGCCCAGCTCCTGCCTTCTGCTCTGGCTGGACCCACTGGGCTGGGCGCCTAGCGCCATCTAACCCAACTGTGGTCAGAGACTCAACACCTCCCCTTCTCCCAGGAGCAAGGTGCCAACAGAACTACCTGCATGGGCTCTGAAGATGCTCTCTCATTCTCAACACAAATTGATAAAACGAAGCTGAGAGTGCCAGGGCAGGTCTCCAAGGCACTGTTCAGTGACAGAATCTCCACCCCCACTGGCAAATGCCCATTAATTACTACATCACGCTAAGCCGGGCACTTACAGGGATGCCAGGGAGTGGCCAAACCTCTTTGAGTCTGTGTACATGTGAAAACTCCCCAAATCAATGCAGTGACTCAACCATCACCGGCATAATGATCGTAAGCTTCAACCCCCCACTTACGGTATCTCTCCCTTTAGGAGAGCAGCTCCTCTAGAGATGAGAAATTAAACCAGAGGTTTCCCGTCAGAAGACAGGGGTCTGTCCAAGCCCAGGTCCCTCTCTGGTTCCAGCCACTGAGGGTGGTCCAGACCCCAGGTGCTGCGGCTGCTCCAGGAGCCAAGGACCCTTACCTGGTTGGGGGCCTCCGGCGGCATGGGGGATGGCGACTTGGACTGGAAGGCGTCCTGGGAGATGAACCCTGAGTCATGGGAGGACACGCTGGACAGCCTCACAGGCGCCTGCTGGGCCAGGCTGGAGCCGCGGTAGCGGTAGTGGGAGCTGGGCGAGTGCGAGTGGGAGCCGTGGGAACCGCTGGACCGCGAGTCGCTGCTGTTGACACTGTTCAGGCTGCTGCGGGGCAGCGGGGGAAGGGGGACAGACGACACGGGACGACAGGGGAGAATGACATCATGCAATCAGCCCCTGGCCCCAAGAAGCAGTGCAAACGGCGAGCCATGTTTTCTAAACACCCAATCATTAAGCTAGTAAACGGAAGTGTTTTCCTGTGAGCAAGGGGGGGAGAGCGGGGGGGGGGGGGGCCTGGAACACCAGCCACAGAGACTCAGTTCTCCGACGGCACAACGAGGCGTCCTTAGGATGGAGGCCTGTGATTCTAAAGCTCTGCTCTGTCACCTGCCACCAAAGCCAGGGGACCCGATGTCCGCGGCACGAAAAGGGCTCATCTCATCTGCTCGCAACAACTATGACCCTGAAGCCAAACCGCTAAGGCTTCAGCATGACCCGGCTGGAACACCCAAGCATCTGTTTTCGATGGACCATCTGGGTCCAGGAGACCAAAGTCAACCTGGCCAACCATCCCTCGGCACCCAGAGACTCCTCAAGGAGTCCCCCGTACAGAATATCAGCAAATCGACTCTCTTTGTGTCCATGTGTTTTACATTTTATTTACAAAGTTGGTGCTTTAATGAATGGCTCGACCCTGAACACAGGTGTTTCTCTGTTAAAATATCTGTGGGCCCAGCAAACAGAACACCAGGCAAGAGGCAGGCAGCTTTCAGGGACTAAAGGTCATCAATCTAAGCTGTTTGCTTCCAGGATGGAACAGTAAACAGGATTTTAGAAAATGACACATGCCCTCTGGTGTTCTGTCTGCGTTCCATTTCCAGTCATAAGAGACAGGTCCTACACTCTTGTCTAATCACTCAGATTACGAAACCCAGAAAACTGGACAAAGTCTTGTGGTCCAAACAAGCAGAGATGACATACAAGAGCAGCTGTAGAAGCATCAGAAGGCATGAAATAAACAACCCAGCCTGGGATTAGGATGTTTGTGGTTTCTGCTCCTAAACTCGCAAGAGATTCTTGTCAAATTTTGCAAACTCGGACAGCTAATAAGGTAGTCTAGGGCTGCGTGACTGTTCTATACCAGAATTACTTGTTCCAACAGATATAGGGCAGTGTGCTGGAGGGAAATCACTGGGGACATTTGCCAGGGATAATTATCATGATTTTTTGCTTTTCCCCCAGTCAGCCAGAGGAGGGCACTTGGAGACTGACAACAAAGCTCACTGCAATTCCATTGCAGCAAGCTCAGAACTGGTGGTGTCTATGTGACATGATTTTCTATTGAAACTAAAACTGTAGAAAGAAAAGATACTCATGCAGCTTTGTTTTACACTAATCGAGATAAAGTTTTCTTGGTTACCAAACAAAAAACGTCCTCAGTAAAAAACTTAAGTAGATGTGTCATACACACGAACACACACGCAGCGCACAAAGGATGACAAGAAACCAACACCTTCAGGTTGCTAAACGTCAGGATAAGCATCTTAAGTCTGAACTTCCTGCTCCGTGTACACTGCAGAAGCTCAAATATGAAATGAAACACACACACACATGTGTAGAGAGATATTACCAGACACAGATTCGGCAGATCCATCCTGCTCTTTACTCTCAATGCTAATTCACAGGAAGTGGAAATTCATTTGGCTTTGAAAAGTCAAAGAAAAAGATTAGCAGGTGAAGTGTACCAAGAAAGGAATGATGCACAAGGATGTTTCCACCCTCACGGGAAGAGAATAAACTTGGCGGTCAGCAAGCCAAGAATGGCGCTCAACAGAAAACTGCCAGGAATCAGCGTTGCCAATGGCAGAACTATTCCAATGGATTCTCACTGTGAGCCACTAGGTGGCGCTAGTGCTTCACAGAGCAGTGATGGGAGTGGTGGGAGTGGTTAACAGATCAAGAATTCTATTCACTTTATGAAGCCCTGAGACCAAAATTGGGGGGCAAATGAGGGCACGAGCCACTGTTACTGCCTTCACTTGTTCTGGCGACAGCAAGATGAGTCTGCACAAGAATCAACCTCTGTTTGCCCTTTTTTTAAGCCCACGTGCTTCTTACTCTGCTAAACAGGAAGATCCAATGCGAATTCGTAAGATGGGAAAATCCGTACAACGTACACTGAGTGAGAAAGCTGTGGCCACTGGTCTAAGACCTGATGGGATTTTCCTTATGACCCAAAACTAATCCAGAGACTAAAGAGTGAGACCAAAATCATGATGGGATCCTTTCACCTGATCACCATTTCCTATTTCAGATGAGCCATTTCAGCGCTCAAGACCGACTCTAATGCTCACATTAGCATAAAGAAAAATGCTGTGTCCCTAAAGCAGTGGCCCAGCCCGGCCTCACTTACCTGCAGACACTTGATTTGCGGGACATGGTGGTGCTGGGGGAAGAGGGTGGAGTCTGGTACGACCAAGTGTAATCAGAACCTTTCAAGTCCAAAATCACCTAAGGGGAGAGAGCCAGGAGGGTAAGCAGGGTGTCGAGAAGCGAAACATTATCTGTCCAATCTTAACAGCCATCATAACGTCGAAATTCTGCCATCATCGAGGAGTGGGGATCAAAGAAAAACATGCTGTTAAGATTTCTAATTAAAGAATCATAGTACCAATCCATCAACATCACAATCCTTTTTCTGAGACAAGCAAAAATATAATTAATGCGAAGAGGGGAGGAAAACCATGACATATCCGTCAAAAAAGAAAGAGAAAGATTTACAGTTAGTTACATTAACAATTTATAAGAGCCACTTACACCCAAGGTTAGAATTTGTAGGGTTTTTGCTTACACCACCACATAGACAATAATGGTTTCAGGATGTGTTGATCTTATTACATCTTAGCTACCTGATATTCAGTGGTCACTTGTGCCCTGTTTGACCCTTAAAACCTGACAGAATCAAGAGAAACCAATTCTTTCACAATTACTTCTACATCTGTCTCCCTCACTTGACAAAGAGCTGTTTGAGTATAAGGTCTACCTTCCATTCATACAGTAGGTGCTCAATAAATGTCTACTTACTGAGTGAATGCCTGCAGGCTATAGTCTGATAAACACAATTTCATAGGATGGAAAATATAAGCTCCCAAATTTGTCTCCCTAGTTGGCTCCCAAGGCAGTGATAAGAATTTTATACAAAAGGCAAAGGCCAGCACATGATTTATCACCTGTTCACCCAAATATGTCTCTTCCCACTGGATACAGTGTGAATGTCACATGAACCAAATGAATCAACATTTAAAAAGTCACCTTTTTCATAAGATAAGAGAAATCCTCGTGCACTACATACTTAGAATGGGAGAAATTCAGTGAGAATGATTCACAATGATGACCAGGATACACCACTGTCATGTCCCTAGCAGAGTTTATTTCTAGAGGGTCAGGGCAAACACATGGTTAAGAGCATGGGTTCTGGAAATTGACAGCTTGGTTTAAATCCCAGTTCTACCAGTAACTACCTGATTAAGTGACTTTATCTCTCAGTGCCTCAAGGTCCTCCTCTGTAAAATGGGGATAATAGTAGAGGAAGTCTATGTAAAGAGCTTAGAGCAGAGCCCGGCACCCAGTAGGTGCTGTATAATGACTAAGGAAGATGATTACTATGCTTCAGAGTGTAAAACATGAATGGTGTTGAAAATGAGATATTGCCGCAAGGAACCCTCAGGGCCTTGAACCTTTGTCTCTCTGGCTTTGTCTCCCACGCTTACCCCTTGACTCCTACCTGCTCACTTGAAGAGGGCAGTTTGTGAGGGTCCATGGTCAGGCTTTTCAGATCTTCTGATATGGTCTGCAGGTGAGTTATTTCCCCTAGCATTGAGATTTCTTCTTCCTGAAAGGAATTCACAACCTGTTATGAGTGATTCACTTTATCATCTTGATCCAACTGTTTTTATTAGGGACACCATCCAACACTTTCAGCTTTTCAGAAAAGGCATGCAGGGACTGATGCGTCTTTGCCGAAGCTATTACCAGCCCTTTTTTGGAGGACGTGGAGAGGAAAACGAAATCAGCCATAATCATGGAGACTTGTGCATCTGGGACAGGGGTGAACGAGCCACAGCCAACACGTGGGCCTTCCTCGAAGTGTCTGGGGGCTGGCGGGCCTGCTAGGGTGGTCCGCCTGTGTGTCCTCACGGGATCCTGCAGCACAGCCCCTCTGCAGGCCACGACCCACCCTCCCCACCCCCGAAGTCACTTGGCTTCAGTGGACGGCAACTATTTGGAGATATTTTGGTCCAGATCTGATAGCCCTTTGTGACAGCACATGTGTGTTCACTGGAGGTTAACTTCCCCCTTCTTTCTTGTTTTTTCCACCAACCTAATCAATGGCAAGTGAGGCAGGAACGGGGGACTATGGAAGAAACAGCCATTCACGTTACCAGTGCACCAAGCTGCAGCTGTGGGACCAGGGAAGCACGAGTCAGGGAAAAGTGCTACGCTCAGGGGAAGAACTCGGATTTGGGCATCTTGCTACGGCTGAGCAGAGGGAGTTGGGGCACTTCTACCAGCTTCAAGAGCACCTACAGCGTAAGTTTTCAAGGCATGCAGCCGATTTACTTAGAAAATAAGTCTGCATTGATTCACTGTGGCTTTTCCCATATTAACCTCACAGTCACTCCTTGGCATTCAGCTTGGTCAGTGGGTCTCAAAATCAGCTGGAGGACTTGTTTAAAACCCAGATGACTGGGTCCTCAACCCCAGAGTTGTGGATTCAGTAGGGCTGGGTTGGGCCTGAGCATGTACGTTTCTAACCAGTTCCCAGGTGCTGTGGCTGGCCTGGGGACCACACTTTGAGAACCACTCTGCAGGGCCTTCTTGACTTGGGGAGAAAAAGTAAGTGGAACCATCAGTGCTTAGAACATAGAGTGGGCCGTGCAGCCATCAGCAACTTGCAGACAACTATTCACCCATAAAAATGACTCCACCATCATGATTCCTGACACACTGTGGCTTCTTAATGCCTCCAGGATAAATAAGGAGGCTCTCCTCCAAACTGCCAGTTTATGCCTTCTGGAACTTTCCACCAACTCACAATCACGGGCCGCAGCATAGAGATGAAGGTGCAGAACCGGCCACGTTCTTCGATCAAAGCCTTCCGGACTGCCTGCTTTTCTGTTTCTTCCAACAGGAGATACTTATCGTTGACGTCTTGGAGCGCGCTGTCCAACTGGGGCTGGATGTCACCTCGCCCTGCAAACGAAACAAAGCCCCAAGCTTGGCATGCTGAAACACCAGCTCCTGGAACCAATGCCCTCCTCCCTCAGGTCCTTGCTGGAGTAGAAACCACAATCTTCCAGGACTTTTATGTATTTATACCCAGAAAGGATTTAAAGAAGCTGTTTTTCTAGGGCCAGCCACTTCCAATTTCCAATGCCCAAAGAGCATATCTATCCTGGTTTATTCACGACAAGTAAAATTTCCTGGGGTAACTCGTCCTGACCTGCATTCTGAAGAGGCTAAGGGATGAACAAGGTGAGGGCCTATGGATGTTGCCAAAAATGGGCACAAGCTGGCTTTGTTGGGTCATCCTCAATGAAAAAGCCTCTGTTTAGACAGAAGTTTCTGTCCCGGAATACAAAGGTGGCAGGCATTGGCTCTCTTGGCTCTGGGGGGCCCCTGGGACGCCCCGGCAGTTACTTTAATTCCCTAGTGGAGAGTCCTGAATGCCCTTCCTGTAGAACAAGCCCAGCAGCAGAAAGACCTGCGGTCAGGTCTCTGCTGGTGGAGGACTGAAGGGGGCCTGGGTGCGGAGCCTGGCCCATGCCCGGGAGTCATCTGGCCCTGTCCACACAGCCCGGTTATGCAGAGGCACCCATTTCTAGACTTGTCGACAACTCTAGAACTTGGTGAGGCAACTATCTTCATAAAGTCTTATTTGAGTACAGCCACGCCCATCCATTTACAGGTTGTCTGTACCCGCTCTCATCACAACTGCCGAGTAAAGTTGCTGTGACACAGACTGTTTGGACCCTGGACTGAGAAGATTTACAATCTGGCCTTTTACAGAAGTCTGTATAAATATGGGCAAATAGGCACTGTGTCAGAGGGCATGGCTACTGTAAACGTGATCTGGGGACAAGAAGGGGACTGTCCCCGAGACCAGCTCCTGAGCTTCCACACTGGGCTCCCATGCTCACCTACCACCTGAACCAGAGGAAGAATTTCTAAACTCCTTCAGGATGGAGGCTTGGACTCTCCGAGTTCAGCCCCCACTGAAATGCCACCTGTGTATACAAGTACTCAATAGGTGTTTAAGAGGTGTATACAACAAGTACTCAATAGATGCTTTAAACAGAATATTGGAGTGGAGGGGCAGTAGGGGTTATCCAAGCAAACCTGCTCCCAGCTCAGAGGAGGTGGAGGCCTAGAGAAGGGGAGGGGCTGTCCAGGGCCATTCAGGGGGGCAGGCAGAGTCAGGGCAGAGCCCACACCGCCTGACCCTCTGACACTGGACCCCCCCTCCTCCTCCACCGGCTGCCTCAAGCCGAGGGACTGGATTCCACTTGCCTCCTGGGAAGGGGCCTGACCGGTCACCACGTACCCCTCCTTAACAATGCGAATGCCATAGAGCAGGAGTCCCCAACCCCTGGCCTGTCCGAGGCCTGTTAGGAACCGGGCTGCACAGCAGGAGGTGAGCGGTGGGCGAGTGAGGGAAGCTTCGTGTGCCGCTCCCCACCCCTCCCTATTGATCCCCATCGCTCCCTACACCTCTCCGTCGCTCTCGTCGCTCCCCACCCCTCCCCACCGCTCCCCATGGCTCCCCA